>NC_000078.6:115853443-116170943 GCF_000001635.26 Mus musculus
TCTCACCACTTTGACCACTCATGAATGTCTGCATCAATCATTATCCATTGAACAGAGAAACTTCTAGGTCAAGGCTGAGAGTAGCACTAATCTATTGTATAAACATAAGAATTTATAACACATTTTGATATCTTGAACTTCAGAAATACAACTAGGATCAACTAGGGCCTCTGTCATCACAGACCATGGGCTTTTGACCATGTTTATTTGGGAAGAGGTTGTCCCTGTGCAATAGACTACAAATCCAATCAGAAAACAGTTAGGCACTGCATAAGAGTCATGCACTAATAGGTACATCTTACCTGAAGTCTGATATTGTATTTCTTCTAAACTACATAAAATTGTTCCAAAAAAAAAAAAAACTTGGTAGCAGATAGAGTAGAATATCCTGATGAGCAGAAGGGTGGTTTCTCTCTGTCCTGTACCGTAGCCCTTAGCTATGAGTCAAGTATAGAATAAAACTGACTATCAAGGCCAAAAACTCTAGATACAACAAATGTTAACAAGGAAAACAATTCTCCATTGCTGCTTGGAGTGAAAACTTGAATGACGACTCTAGAAATCAGTCTTGGGATTTCTCAGAAAAACAGAAATAGTTATACATTGAAGACCCACTTATAACACTGCTGTACAGGTACATCAAACTCTCAACCATGCACAAGTATGTGTATTCTGTGTTCATAGCAGCTCTATTTGTAATAGCCAGAAGCTGGAAAAATAGTCACCCGAGATCCAGAGAATGGATACAAAAAAGGTGGTTCATTTACACAGTAGAATACTGATCATATATTAAAGACAAGGACTTAATGAATTTTACAAATAATTGGATAGAACTAGAGAATATCATAATTGCATCTGGTGTTCCTTTTTTCTAGGTTTTCCATTTTCTGGATTTCATCAGTTTCACCTCTTTAATTGTATTTTTCTGTATGATTTTTATTAGATATTTTCTTCATTTACATTTCAAATGCTATCCCCTTTCCTAGTTTCTGCTCTGAAATTCCCCTATACCTCCCCCAACCCTGCTCCCCAAACCACCCACTCCTGCTTCCTCCAACTGATATTCCCCTGTATTGGCACATATAATCTTCACAAGACCAAGGTACTCTCCGAAATTGATAACCGACTAGGGCATCCTCTGCTACACTTGCAACTAGAAAAACAAGCTCTGGGAAGTAGTGGTTAGTTCAAATTGTTGTTCCTCCTATAGGGTTGCAGACCCCTTTAGCTCCTTGGGTACTTTCTCTAGCTCCTTCATTGGCAGCCCTGTGTTCCATCCAATAGATGACTGTGAGCATCCACTTCTATATTTGCTAAGCACTGGCATAGCCTCCTAAGAGATAGCTATATCAGGGTCCTGTCAGCAAAATCTTGCTGGCATATGCGATAGTGTATGGGTTTGGTGGTTGTTTATGATATGAATGGCTGGGTGGGGCAGTCTTTGAATGATCCTTCCTTCTGTCCTTCTGTCCTTCTGTCTCAGATCCAAACATTATCTCTGTAAATCCTTCCAAGGATATTTTGCTATCCATTCTAAGAAGGAGCTAAGTATCCACACTTTGGTCTTCCTTCTTCTTGAGTTTCATGTGTTTTATACATTGATCTTTGGTATTCTAAGTTTCTGGACTAGTATCCACTTATAAGTGAGTGCATGTCATGTGTGTTCTTTTGTGATTGGGTTACCTCACTAAGGATGATATCCTTCACATGCATCCATTTGCCTAAAAATTTCATAAATTCATTGTTTTTCATTCCTGAGTTATATCCCATTGTGTAAATGTACCACATTTTCTGTTATTATTCCTCTCTTGAGGGACGCCTGGGTTCTTTCCAGCTTCTGGCTAGTATAAATAAGGCTGCTATGAACATAGTAGAATATGTGTCCTTATTACAAGTTGGAACATCTTCTGGGTATATGCCCAGGAGTGGTATTGTTGGATCTTACAGTAGTACTATGTCCAATTTTTTGAGGACCCACCAAACTGATTTCTAGATTGGTTGTAGGAGCTTGCAATCCCACCAACAATGGAGGAGTGTTCCACTTTCTCCATATCCTCACCAGCATCTGCTTTTCCCTGAAGATTTTTTTCTTAGCCATTCTGACCGGTAGAATCTCAAGGTTGTTTTGATTTGCATTTCCCTGATGATTAAGGATGTTGAACATTTTTTCAGGTGCTTCTCAGCAATTCAGTATCCCTCAGTTTAGAATTCTTTGTTTGAGTCTGTATCCCATTTTTAATAGGTTATTTAATTTTCTGGAGTCCAGCTTCTTGAGTTCTTTGTATATGTTGGATATTAGACCCCCTACAAGCTTAAGATTGGTAAATATCCTTTCCTAATCTGTTACTGGCCTTTTTTGTCATATTGACAATGTCTTTTGCCTTACAGAAGCTTTGCAATTTTATGAGGTCCCATTTATCAATCCTCAATCTTACATCACATAACATTTCTGTTCTGTTCAGGAATTTCCCCCTGTGCCCATATCTTCGAGGCCTTTCCCCACTTTCTCCTCTATGAGTTTCAGTGTCTCTGGTTTTATGTGGAGTTCATGGACTAACTGTAGGAAGAGTCTGAATCTGAGATAACTGCCATGAGATTGAGAACAGAATTATAGCAGAGAATTGGTATTTAAAGATTGGCTTGATGATGTCATGAAGAGCAAGGAAAAGCATTATCTTTGATTGTAGTAACTGAGATTTTTCTGTTGTGTCCATATTTAATTATGAGTGGAAAAGAAGTCTTTGTTCATGTTCTGAGGTAATGGTTGAGCACTGACATATGTAATGCTCTCCACATATCCTTACCTGATTGTTGTCATTGCAGGAAAACAATGGAAGATAGATCAATAGAGCAATAGGCATCTGTCCAGAAATTACTGGTGACTCTACAACCAGGTTGTACATGGACATGCCAAAAAATAAACAAATGTGTCTTTCTAGGATGTTCTAATTTACTGAATACCAATGAATACATAAGGTTTAGGGGACCTTTTCCAAGTTTATTTTCTTTACATTTACATTATTTATTGAAAAATTTTGTTATAAAAAATATGTTCAGATCACATTTTCCTTTTGCCCAAATCTCTCTCTCTCTCTCTCTCTCTCTCTCTCTCTCTCTCTCTCTCTCTCTCTCTCTCTCTCTCTCTCTCTCTCTCAACAAATCTGAAAACAAATATTCAATACAAACACTCTACAAATAAGTGATTGTGTTGGTTTCGTTTGTCCAACTCTTGGACATAGAACCTACCAGAAAGTGTGATTAATATAGCCAGTAAGCCTCCACTGAAGAAAATTAAAAGTCTTTGCAAGTAAATAAGAGTTTTAGATAGAGTAATAGCTAATGGTAGGAGCACATATCTACTTCCTCCTCTCTGCAGACGGTCTCACTGGCTCGAATCTATATAAGCCCTGTGCCTGTTCAAATAGTCTATATGAGTTCATATGTGCATCAGTCCTAGTGTGTGGATGAAAATGTTTCTTTGGAGTCATCATTCTCTCTGGCTCTTATGATAATTCCACCACCTCCTTGGCAATGGTATTTCAGTCCTTAGAGGAAGGTTTAATGAGGACAAATCAAATGTTCAGATATCTCACACTCTCTATAAATTGTTTCTTTTTTATTCTCTCTTTTTCACTTCTGCTGCAAGAAATGTCTCATGGTGGATTGATAAAGATTTAAGTGTATATATGGCTATGTAATTTAAAATCATCTTATTAGCATACTGCTTTATTAGAATAATAACCTTTGGTTTTCCACTAGGACTATAGTCTATACAATTTTAGGTTCTTGGCAACCTTAACAGTGTCTGTCATGACTTCCATCTCATAAGACTTAAATTTCACCAAAGAATCAATAACTAACACCATAATATTTGTGACACTATTGCACCAACATAACCCATAGGAAGGTATGCTTTGTAGCAAACCAGGTTTGTAACTCAGTGATTGCTACTTTCCACATCTGGTACCATACAAAATGCATAGAGTTCCATGAACACCAGTTAGAAGTGTTTAAGCTTGTACTTGGACAAAGGCTCAAATTCTATTTGTTTGCTGAAATGTAGAAATATTTTCTTTAATAACATATTATAATCAATTTATGGAGAGAATCAAATAGCCTTGGGAAAAGCCTGAAATGTTTGAGAGTCCATGAGAACTTTTAAGCCAATGAGTCAATTTGAGAGTAGTCATTCAGTAATTCCCAACTTCCACATATACAGCTACATACTGAACATGAACATAACAATTACTCTGAATTTTTGCTGTGGTATTTGTGTTCTAAAGCTGTGTGGAACCATAACACTGAGACACGAGATATAGGCATCAAATATCCTTCATCTTTATAAAATGAAACACAGACAGACTCAGTACAGAACATCTTAAAAGGGACCTAGATTGACAATCAGGAATAGAAAACCCTTCAACTAAAACAAAACAGGAAAATACATAGGCGAGAAGGAAAGCTGTAGCCATACCTCTTATTATATAAGAGAAAGGAACAGAGTTGAGAACCAGCCTGAAATACTGTACAGCTGAAAACTGAGGCTATGTCAATGTACTCCTGGAGCACATTAATATGTGGCACTATCTGCAGTGTCCACAGTGGTGGTCTTGAGGAATGGTTGGTTGGTGGAGGTGTCCTTGGATATTGTGATCCAGCTCTTCAGAGAAGGGTTGTAGTACTTATCATCATTCCATCAATTAATGCCAACTACCTCAGACAGTTCCCTGATGGCTGACAGATCCCACTCATGACCAAACCAGAAGTTCTCTGTGAAAACCCAAGGAAGAGCAAGTAAGACTGAGCGTCTTGGAGGTCTGCAGTATCCCAGGGCCAGACTCTTTTAGAGTAAACTCTGACAAGACATCTGTGATGAAAATAAATGATAATTTTGGGATAGGGTGGGGATAGAAAAGTTCATCCATGAGGAAGCCTTAGCACTCACATGCAGGGACAATAAGCAGCACGAATGAGGAAGTCAGCCTGTCCATGACTCCATACCATTGAGTACCCAGGCCCAACTTTGGCTTTTCTTTTTCTTTCTTTTATTTTTTAATTAGACATTTCTTTTACACTTCAAATGTTATCCCCTTTCCTAGTTACTCTCCAAAAATCCTCTATCCCTTTCCCCTCAACCTATTCCCCAACCCATCTATTCCCACTTCCTGGCCCTGGCATTCCCCTACACTGGAGCATAGAACATTCACAATACCAAGGGCCTCGTCTCCCATTCATGGCTGACTAGGCCATCCTCTGCTACAAATGCAGCTAGAGACATGAGTCCCACCATATGTTTTCCTTCATTAACTGTTTAGTCAAAGGAAGCTCTGGGAAGTACTGGTGAGTTCATATTGTTGGTACTCCTATGGTGCTGCAAACCCCTTCATCTCCTTGGGTATTTTCTCTAGATCCTTCATTGGGGACCCTGTGCTCCATCTAATAGGTGACTATCAGCATCCACTAATGTATTAGTCAGACACTGGCAGAACCTCTCAGGAGAAAACTATATCAGTCTCCTATCAGGAAGCTCTCTTTGGCATCTGCAAAAGTGTCTGGGTTTAATGGGTTTTGATGGGATGAATTCCCAGGTAGGGCAATCTCTAAATGGTAATTCCTTCTGTCTCTGCTCAGAAGTTTGTCTCTGTAACTCCTTTCATGGGTATTTTGTTCCCCTTTCTAAGAAGGTGATGAAGACCAGCTCTGTGAACACCTTAAAGCGACAGACGGACTACCACTCTGATGGCATGTAGCAAAGATTTACTGATTTCTGCAGCTAATAAACATGGGATATGACTTTGCAATTTTTGCTCAAAAAATAACATTTTTACTTAGTTGCACCTGGCACACAATATTATCATTTTTGGAGTCATTTCCTCATAAGAAGAACATTCTTCAGAAGAAGGAACTGTTTATCTGCAAACCCAAGGACATCCTCCTCTCCAGGTAAATATTAACTCTTGACTAGGAACAAGGAAAAACTTTGGCTCACAGAAAGTCATGTTAGGAAATCCATCCCTTTCAGGAGGGACGGCTCCTGAACTTCCCCCAGTTAACTGCTCTGACCCTTTCCGTGGATATTAGCCCAGAAACTTAGAATACCCAAGATAAAATTTGCAAAACACAAGAAAATCAAGAAGAAGGAAGACCAACATGTGGATACTTCATTCCTCCTTAGAATAGGTAACAAAATAACTATGGGAGGAGTTACAGAAACAAAGTTTGGAGCTAAGATGAAAGGATGGACTATCCAGAGACTAACCCACCCGGAATCCATCCCATAATCAGCCACCAAACCCAGATATTATTGCATATGCCAGCAAGATTTCACTGAAAGGACCCTGATATAGCTGTCTCATGTGAGGCTATCCCAGTGCCTGAAAAAATACAGAAGTGGATGCTCACAGTCAACTATAAGATGGAACACAGGGCTGCCAATGGAGAAGCTAGAGAAAGCACCAAGGAGCTGAAGGGGTCTGCAACCATATAGGTGGAAAAAGAATATGAACTAAGCAGTACCCCCAGAGCTCATATTTCTAGCTGCATATGTAGCAGAAGATGGCCTAGTCAGTCACCACTGGGAAGAGAGGGCCCTTGGTATTGCAAACTTTATATGACCCAGTACAGTGGAATGCCAGAGCCAAGAAGTAGGAGTGGGTGGGTAGGGGAGTACAGCGGAGTGAGGGTATAGGGAACTTTCAGGATGGTATTTGAAATGTATATAAAGAAAATATCTAATAAAAATAAAAAACAAATTTAAAAAAGAGAGGGACCTTAAATGAAATGCCTGAAAGTTGGGAGAGGGAGCCCAACTCCAGCAGGAAGACAGGGCATCAAGTGAAGGATGGGCTTGCCATCTCACAGACACATCTCTGACTCATAATTGTTCCTGTCTGAAAGAATTACAGGGATGGAAATGGAGAGGAGCCTGGGGAAAAGGAAGTCCAGCAACAGGCCCAAAGTTGGATCCATTTCAAGCTGAGATTCCAAGGCCTAACACTGTTACTGAGGTTATGGAGCACTCACCAAATGGGACCTATCATGACTGCCCTCTGAAAGATCCAACAAACTTCTGAGTCAGAGGAAGACAGTGGCACCCAACCAGTGGACAGAAGCAGCTAACCCCTGAATTAGGGAAGGCTGAAAAAAGCTGGGGAGAAAGGCAATCCTGTAGGAGGACCAGCAGTCTCGGTTAATCGGGACCCCCTAGCTCTCTCAAACACTGGACCACCAATCAGACAGCATACACCAGCTGATATGAGACCCCCAACACACATACAGTAGAGGACTTCCAGGTCTGTGTTCATCCAGAGATGATTCACCTAACTCTCAAGAGACTGTAGGATGCAGGGTGTTTAGAGGTAGGTAGAGTTTGGGTGGGGACATCTACATGTAGACTGGGTGCTGAGGAGAAGGTATGGAATGTGGAATAGTTGGAGGGTGGATGGGGGGGATAAAATATGGACAGTAAAAAATAAATTAGTTTTATAAATGTTAAAAAATAATATAAATTTAATAAAAATGAAAAACAAAGTAAGATAAAGGAAAAACAGACAAATAGGTATGGGACAAAACAAACAGGAAAAACACATGTTCATGCAGAGACACATGTTCACATATACCCTGCAGAACAAAACTGAGCAACAGGTATGCAATGAACTATGAAAGTTGATGCTCTATCAGTCTAGTTCCATGTTCTAAAAAGGGTAGTAGTGTTGGTAAGGATGATTACAGAGACTGGGAAGGAATTAAATATAGGATAAAACACCTATGTGTATTTCAGAACTTACTGCTATTAACAGGCATAATCATTGCATTGTTGAAGGAGTTCAATGAAAAGTGATTTAATGATATTTTGACCAATCAACAGATATATTTACATACTTGTACATTCTGATATATGCATTTCTCTCCTTCTAAGAGACTGGAATTTCTGCTGGAACATGAGACAAGAGTTAATACACTTAAGGTCACTACTTACTTAAGACTATGAAGCAGTGTTTCTTTGCCCAAAAGTTGGTGATTTCTATTTCATATATCAAATTCCTATTATACATTAACACAACATTTTCCAAAGTGCTGGTCACTCAGGATCCAGTGATATTTTTATCATGCATAAATATACTTTTCCATTTTAATTATTTTATTGAATAAGAAACATGTCAATGGAGGTGGTCAATGGTGAAGAAATTCACAAGGTATTGTGAATTGATAGTTTATCTGAACAGCATCACTTTATTCATAGAAAACAGTGACAAAGCTGACAAATGCACTATAGGACTGTGAGGAGGAGGCAATACATGGACATTCAAAATTACAATTTCTGAGCAAGTCTAAGGATTAATCTTTCTGTCATCTCAGTCCCAGTGCAGCTTCCTGCTCCTCCAGTGTTTCTGACACACTCAGGATGTGGTTACAACACTGTGTCTTGCACAGAAATAGACTGCAGAGTCCTCAGATGTCAGGCTGCTGAGCTGCATGTAGGCTGTGCTGGAGGATTTGTCTGCAGTCAGTGTGGCCTTGCCCTTGAACTTCTCATTGTAGTAAGTACTACCACTTCCAGGACCAATCTTTCCAATCCACTCAAGGCCCTGTCCAGGCCTCTGCTTCACCCAGTTTATATAGTAGTCAGTGAAGGTGTAGCCAGAAGCCTTGCAGGATATCTTCACTGAAGCCCCAGGCTTCACCAGCTCAGCTCCAGACTGCTTCAGCTGGACCTGGCAGTGGACACCTGTGGATAGAAAGACACAGTGGATGACTTTGTCATCACTGGCCCTGTCTCCATTTCAGATTTGGAACTGGTGAGCCCCTTACCTGCAGTTACTGACAGGAGGAAGAGAAAGACCCAGCTCCATTCCATGGTTTGAGTAAGGGTGTTCAGAGACTGTGGAGAGGACACTGATCATAGGTTGTTTTCAGGGTGTGGACATCCCTGTATTTACTGCCATAGATTCAGTGAATTTGCATATTCATGAGCAGGGTACTTCTTAGGTAAGAACCTAGTCCATCTAGAGAAAAACTAGGGAGAAAGGACTGAAGATGCCCCTGGGTCAGGCAGCAGGATGCTCAGGTCCAAGTCCTAATCCTCTCTGAGGAAGTGCATCCCAAACACTTTCCCTGAGCCCTGGCCAGATGTTGTGGATGTAACTTCAGAGACTCAGCTCTCAATAAAATTTTGGCCTGAGTCTGCTGCTCCTCTATGGGACAATGTTAACACATGGATTTACAGATGGAGCTTTGTGATCATCAGGAGGAGGAAGAGGATGATGATGAGGAGGAGGATGATATTGATGGTTAATTCCAAAAATGGCTAATTTTAGAAACTAGAACCTTCTTTAAGATGTGTTCAAGTAATATTTGCCTTTCCCACAGGTTATAGACTTCAAAATTCTAAAAGTACATGTATATTTACATATCAATGATTATTACACCACTACCATGATTAACAAAATTATAGATATAAACTACAGGTGGGCCAAAAAAGGATTTTATCACTAAGTCATGGATTTCATATATATAAATTAATGTTTTTTACCAGAAATTTAAACTGATTCTGGAAAAAACGAATGCAATTAGATATGACTATATTAATTAAGATGATCTCACAATCACAAGCATTAAATGTGACTTCCATTATTAACTCATATATTTTCATAAAAATAGACAACTATGTATATATAACTATGTATATACATATACATATACATATACATATACATATACATATACATATGTATATACATATACATATACATATACATATGTATATACATATACATATACTATGTATACATGTATATACATGATGATATTCCAACTGTCAAGTAGAAAAGAGGGAAAATAAGAGGAACAAGATGTTAAAGGAGCAATATGCACATTGTACAAAATACACCTGTATGAAAATTCTATATATTTGTAAAGTTGTTATTTCTATATTTCATAAGGATTTTTATTCTTTGAAATTTTCAATCATTTATGAAATATGCTATGATCAACCACCAGTCTCTGAACTCTGACCATGATCTACCACCACTAGGTCCCTGTTTTCCCCTTGGAACGTTCCAATGAGTCTCTTTCCTAACATCCTGACCTCTTCTGCTTCATTAGCTAAAGACATAGTGAATTTAATTACTACTACCTATATACACATAGATAGGCTCATCACTAGGAAAGAGTGAACCTCCAGAAATCTTCCCCAAAACAAAGACATGATATTTTGCCCACCAGTCATCAAATGACAAGAGACCCCCAGCTTGCTGTGGTTCCTCAAGAGTACCTCCCTCCAAGTTGTAATTTTGTAATTGTTACATTATTCTTAGTGGTGATAGCAGGATACACCTGCACCAAGTGGGACACATTAACCTCAGAGGATGACTTATGTACTTCAATTCTACTGCATTTAACTGATGTGGCTAAGCTTGCCAGTAGACATGTCTACCTGCTCATTCATTTCCAGGTCTCTCATGTGGAAATATTCACTGGTTTGATTTCTGTGCACCTGTGCTGGTAAATATAGGTACTGAGAATTCATGTGTACACTAAGAACAGTTAAATCCCCGGAGATAAGAGTTCATGTCCTTTAACCCCATTCTCTGTATCTTACATTCTTTTCCACGTTTTATGATGGTTTTTTATTCTTGGGTGAGAGGTTGGTATCATTGAATCACTTGTTCCTGAATACTCTGTCAGTCATTCTCAACACTCTGACCACTCATGAATGTCCACATCAATATTTACACACAGCACATATGAGGCTCTGTGATCAATACTCAGACAATATACTGGTTATAAGCATAAATATTTATTAGGCAGTTTGACAACATGATCATTAGAAATACAACTGGGGACTACTAGGGCTTATAAGATCTCTAAACATGGGCTTTAACAACACATCTTGTATGAAGACTTTCCAATGATAATTGGCAAAAATAACAAATAAAAATATTGTGTTTTCTCTCTCTCTCTCTCTCTCTCTCTCTCTCTTGCTCTGTGTGTCTCATTTTTGTTTTGTTTCTGTTTGTTTTTAATCCCCCTTTAAATTTCTTTCTGGGTTTTTTTTGGGGGGGGCTTATGTTCAGAAAAAAAAGAGTGTGTATTTGCATCAATTTGGAGGTAGGAAGGATTTGGAAATAGTTGGGAGTAGGGAAATCAGTTATTGGAAGTAATTGTATCACTTTTTATATCATTTTTTAAAATGATTTAAAAACAAATAAATACAAGTGAACACCAGAGCTCATTTCTTGAGCTGCATATGTAACAGAGGATGGCCTAGTCAGACATCAATGGGAGGAGAGTTCCTTGGTCATGCAAAGACCATATGCCCCAGTACAGGGGAATGCCAGGGCCAGGAATTGGGAGTGGGTGGTTTGGGGTGTAGGGTGCGAAGGCATAGAGGACTTTCAGAGAGGAAACTAGGAAAGGGGATAGCATTTGAAATATAAATGATGAAAAAGTCTAATAAAAAAGGAAGAGCTAGAAAGAAAGAAAGAAAGAAAGAAAGAAAGAAAGAAAGAAAGAAAGAAAGAAAGAAAGAAAGAAAGAAAGAAGGAAGGAAGGAAGGAAGGAAGGAAGGAAGGAAGGAAGGAAGGAAGGAAGGAAGGAAGGAAGGAAGGAAGGAAGGAAGGAAGGAAGAAAGGAAGGAAAGAAGGAAGGAAAGAAGAAAAAACAAGTGAACATAAATCTAGGAACTGTTTAACAAAGAATCTTTATTCTGTTTGAGCCTGGAAACATCACATGTTAAGCACCACAGTGCGGATCAGTTAGTACACTTAATAAAAAAACCCACCGGGAACACAGTGTCTCTTCCATATCCACCTCATCTCCCTATGGGGATTCATGACTGCATTGTGCCATCTGCTGGTCACTGGCTCCTCTAAAAATAGGTTTGGAAGTTGCATTCTCTGGTTTAAGAAAAAACTTATCCATATAACTTCAGTGTTTACAGAGTTCCACTGAAGAGAGAAATGGATTTAGTTTACCTGGGGATGATGAGTTATGCATCAATGATTTTAAGTTGTGTCAATATTACTATAATGTTTCCACTTGAAGTCAGGTTCCACCTTGCTTGCAGTTTGACCCAACTCTTGCAGTTCCCATTTCTAAAAACGTGATGACAGTAGACAACAGTCTCTTTCCTGATGTCATAAGACTACAACTGGGGCAGAGCACTTGTGATCAGAGGTAAATCACCCTACATTGTTTAGTAGACACAGTGAAAAGACATACACAATAATGGTACACAGGAGTACACTATACATATAAACAAGTAAAATGTTGAAGCAGCTCAGAACCTGGCTAGATTCTTAGAAGCTGAAGCAGTTTTGAAATTACTGCTGAAATCGGCCTGT
Organism: Mus musculus; assembly: GCF_000001635.26. Classification (NCBI taxonomy): domain Eukaryota; kingdom Metazoa; phylum Chordata; class Mammalia; order Rodentia; family Muridae; genus Mus; species Mus musculus. The sequence continues at coordinate 115,865,788 of NC_000078.6, forward strand.
ATTAATAGAATGAAAAATTAGTTAAAACTCTTATAGATAATGAAAAAGAACCAGCCAGATGAAAGGTCTGAATCTTAGAGACCTGCAGTGAGAATCATTCCATGGTACGTCAGGATTGCACATGATCACTATACGTGAACTCTTAGAAGCTATTGTGAAGGGTGTTGTTTCCCTAATTTCTTTCTCATCCCGTTTATCCTTTGTGTAAAGAAAAGGCATTGATTTGTTTGAGTTAATTTTATATTCAGCTATTGCACTGAAGCTGTTTATCAGGTTTAGGAGTTCTCTGGTGGAATTTTTAGGGTCTCTTATATATACTATCATATCATCTGCAAATAGTGATATTTGACATCTTCCTTACCAATTTGTATCCCCTTGATCTCCTTTTGTTGTCTAACTGCTCTGGCTAGGACGTCAAATATTATATTGAATAGTAAGGGAGAAAATGGGCAGCCTTGTCTAGTCCCTGATTTTAGTGGGATTGTTTCAAGTTTCTCTCCATTTATTTTGATGTTGGCTACTGGTTTGCCATATATTGCTTTTATTGTGTTAGGTATGGGCCTTGAATTCCTGATCTTTCCAAGACTTTTATCATGAATGTGTATTGGGTCTTTTCAAATGCATTCTCAGCATCTAATGAGATGATCGTGATGTTTTTGTCTTTGAGTTTGTTTATATAGTGGATTACGTTGATGTTTTTCCATATATTAAACCATCCCTGTATCCCTGGAATGAAGACTGCTTGATCATGATGGATGATCATTTTGATGTGTTCTTGGATTCCGTTTGTGAGAATTTTATTGAGTATTTTTGCATCAATATTCCTAAGGGAAATTGGTCCTAAGAAGAGCGTCATGGTTTTTTTAAGTATAGTCATACCTTAAACTTCATTGAGCAACTGCATTTAGAATTAAGAAAAAGATTGTTGCCTGGAGATTCTTTTCCAAACTCTATTGTGTTGAAATATACCTACAATAAACTGCCTGTGCTTAGAATCCCCAAAATCTTGTCCAGGTTGTCAAAGTCAGTCTTTATCACATTCTCATAATTATCCCTTCACAGGCTCTGTTTCCCTCTAAGACACCTGCAGGGAGAAGAAATAAAAGTAGTATAAAGTACTCTATACACTTAGAGATTAATAATGGGAAAGATGAGAGAGAGACAGAGAGAGAGAGAGAGAGAGTTAGAGAGAGAGAGAGAGAGAGAGAGAGAGAGAGAGAGAGAGAGAGAGAGAGAGAGAGAGAGAGAGAGATGGAGAAAGGCTAAAACCCAAATATTGTATTTCTGTATTGGACTATGACTTAGAATTATATATTTTACATATTCCTTGTGCTTCAATCCTTTCAGACCTGGCTTCTGATCATACTTTGAACAATTTAAACAAAGACAGGGACCTAAAATATAGACATTTCAGCAAATGGTATATTATAGAACAACAATGTTATCAGACTGATTGGTTTATTTATTAATTTTTAAAGATCTATTTTTTCTGTTTTTACTGAAAATGGATTTCTTCATGCAATGTATTCTTATTACTGATTTCTATTCCTCAACATCTACCCAATCTTCTCCTAGCTTAATTCTGTTTCTTTATGTAATTAGAAGAAAAACAGAAACTAAACATAAGAAAAGAGAAAAAGGTGAAATAAAAGAAAAACAAACAAATGGAAATAGAACAAAACAAGCAGAATAAAAGTCACTAAAAACAAACATAAGACACACATGTGCATGCAGAGACACTTGTTCACAATTACTCTACAGAACTAAGCTGGGCAACAGGTATGCAATGAACTATGAGAGTTGATGCTGTATCAGTATAGGTCCATGTTATATAGGGTAATGACTATAGGGATGATTACTGAGACTGGGAAGGAAGTAAATATGGGATCACACACCTATGTGTATCTCAGAAGCTACCTCAAGTAACAGGCATAAACATTATGTTGTTTTGGAATAGCATATGAAATGTAAATGAAGAAAATATCTAATAGAAAATTGTAAAAAAAAAAAAGCAAAGAAAAAACTTAACATGTACATTACAAGTGAAAAAGTAAATTAGCAGGACTGTGGTGGTGCATGCCTTTAATCCAAGCACTTGGGAGGAAAAGGCAGGCAGATTTCTGAGTTCAAAGCCAGCCTGGTCTACAAAGTGAGTTCTAGTACAGCCAGGGCTACACAGAGAAAACCTGTCTCGAAAAAGCCAAAAGAAAGAAAGAAAGAAAGAAAGAAAGAGAGAGAGAGAGAGAAAGAGAGAGAGAGAGAGAGAGAGAGAGAGAGAGAGAGAGAAGAGAAGAGAAGAGAAGAAAAGAAAAGAAAAGAAAAGAAAGAAAAAGTAAAGTAAACATGATAGTTTTAAATTAAAAAAACAACATAGTGTTGTTAAAGGAGTTCAATGAAAAGTGACTTAATAATATTTTGACCAACCTAAAGATATATTTACATGCCTGTGAATTCTGATATAAATATTTCTCACCTTCTAAGAGACTGGAATTTCTGCTGAAACATGCGACATGAGCTAACAACTTGACGTCACTAATTACTTAAGACTATAAAGCAGTATTTCTTTGCCTTATGTTGGTGATGTGCATTTCATAGACCAAATTCCTATTATACATTATTCCCAAGAATTTCACAAAAGTTCTGGTCACTCAGGATCTTGTGATAGTTTTATCATGCAAAAACGTACTTTTCCTTTTTTTTTTTTTTTTGAATAAGAAACATGTCAAAGGAGGTGTCACGGGTGAAAGATTCACAAAGTATGAAGAACTTTAGGTTTATCCAAACAGCCTCACTTTACTCAGAGATGGACATTTAGGAAGCTGACAAAAGCACTATAGGTCTGTGAGGAGGAAGAAATAAATAGGCATTCAAAATTACAATTTCTGAGCAAGTCTAAAGATTAATCTTTCTGTCTTTTCAGTCCCAGCGTATCTTTCTGCACATCCAGGGTTTCTGACACACTCAGGATGTGGTTACAACACTGTGTCTTGCACAGAAATAGACTGCAGAGTCCTCAGATGTCAGGCTGTTGAGCTGCATGTAGGCTGTGCTGGAGGATTTGTCTGCAGTCAATGTGGCCTTGCCCTTGAACTTCTCATTGTACTTAGTACTACCATCTCTAGGATAAATATATCCAATCCATTCCAGGCCCTGTTCAGGCCTCTGCTTCATCCAGTGAATAGTATGGTCAGTGAAGGTGTAGCCAGAAACCTTGCAGGATATCTTCACTGAAGCTCCAGGTTTCACCAACTCAGCGTCAGACTGTTGCAGCTGAACCTGGGAGTGGACACCTGTGGAAAGCCAGAGTGGATATCTTTGTCACCTCAGGCCCTGACTCCACTTTAGATTTGGAAATGGTGAGCCCCTTACCTGTAGTTACTGACAGGAAGAAGAGAGAGACCCAGCTCCATTCCATTGTTACAGTCAGTGTGTTCAGGGACTGAAGAGACGACACTGATCATATGTTGTTTTTATGGTATGGACATCTCTGTATTTACTGCCATAGACTCAGTGATTTACATATTCATGAGCAATGCATTTCTTAGATAAGGACCTAGTTAGTCCTGCTGGAGAAGAACTGTAATCACATGGCTCGGCCAGCAGGATGCTCTGGTCCAAATCCTATTCCTGTCTGAGCAAAAGAATCACATAAAATTTTTGTGAACTCTAGACAGATGCTATGGTTGTAACTACAGGGATAAATCTCTCAGAATATTTTTACCCTGATTCTGTTGCTCCACTCTGTGATATGTTAACATGTTGATTAACAAATGGTGGATTTTGAGAAGGAGTAGGAGGAAGAAGAAGAGGAAGAGGAAGATAATGGAACTTTCTAAAAATGGTTAATGCTTTTAGAGTCTTTTTTCACATGTATGGAGTTAATATTTCCCCTTCCAACAGGATACATACTACTTCAAAACTCATTAAAATGACTAAAAGTTAAAGTGCTTAAAAATATTTATCTATCAATGATTTTTGCAGGAGGATCATCAATAACTAAATTATAGCAATAGCTATAGATGTGCCAAGAAAGGATTTTATCACTAAGACATGGTTATATAATATATAATATATACATACACAAATGACTATACATATATACACATATGTGTGTGTACATATACATGTGTGTGTGTGTGTGTAAAACAACAGAAGTTTTGACCAGAAATGGATAAGAAATTTACATTGCTTTTGGAAATATGAATGCAATTGGAGATAACAGTATTAACTAACACAATCCCAAAATCACAGATATTCAATGAGATTCTCAGCAGCACTTATATATTTCATAATTATATACAACTACTTATTAAATACATGAGATTTTATCAGTGAAATTGTCTAGTAGAATAAAGGAAAATAGGAGGGACAAGATGATACAAGAGAAATATGGACAGTGTGAAAATTATACTGTGAAATATCTGTACAAGAGTAAAGTTGTTCTTTCAATATTTCATAAGGATTTTTATTCTTTGAAATTTTCAATCATATATGAAATATGCTATAATCTACCAACACTAGGTCCCCCTGGTTCCCTTGGGGTCTTCCAAAAGTCTCTTTCCAACATCCTACTTCCTCTATTTCAATGCCTAATAAAACAGTGAATTTAGTGTTACCTATATACACATTGATGGGATTTTCACTAGTAAAGAGTGAACCTTCAGACATCTTCCTCCTAAATAGTGATTATTTGTTGCCCATCAGTCAACAAATGTCAAAAGACCTTCAGTTTGTTGTGGGCCCTCAAGGATTCCTCCCCATCCATGTTGTAATTTTTTTTAAATGTTAGATTATTTTAATGATGAGTTCAGGATATATGTGCACCAAAGTGGATATATTAACATCAGAGAATGACTACTGTCATTCAGTTCTAAGTGATTTACTTGATATTGCTAAGCTTGCCAGTAGACAACTTTACCTGCTCATTCCTTTTTGAGGTCTCTCATGTGATAATGTTCACTGGTTTGATCAGTGTGTCTTGTGCTGGTAAGTATAGCTAGTGAGAGTTCCTGTGTGCACTATGAACACTGCAATTCCTGGAGACAGAATTTGATCTTTTTGACCCCATTCTTTGTATCTTATATCCTTTCTTTTTCCTGCTTTATGATGGTTCTTGATTTTGGGGTGAGAGATTGGTATCATTGATTCATCTGTAGCCGAGTTCTCTGTCAGCCATTCTCAGCATTCTGACCACACGTGAATGTCTGCATCTGTCTTTACAAACAGCACAATGATTCTCTGTGATCAAGTATATTCTCAAACAATATACTGGGTATAAACATAAATATTTCTAAGGCAGCTGACAACATGACCATTAGCAATATGACTGAGGTTTACTAGGGCCTATATCAAATTTAAACATGGGATCTTGACCACACTTGCCTGGGATAAAGTCTTTCCTATAAACAATCACCAAAGAATGAATAAAATTATGTTGTGTCCGAGCAATAACCTTCCAAAACATGTATTCAAATGATTCCACAACTTATTGTAAAAACACCCATACATATTTATGCACAGCATGACAGTCATGCTCTCTTCACAGCAAATAGAGGAAAGAATCATCTCAGATTTCCAACAAAACATAAATACAACATGACAACGTGGTACATATAGAAAAATGAATATTACTCAGAGGTAAAATGAATTATGTAATCCATAATTGTCTCCATGGAACTAGAAAAATATACTGAATAGATTACCATGTCTGTAATGCAAATGATCCATGTTCTTACTCATATGTGTTCCAAGATTTGAATATTTTGTTTGGTGTACTGAATTGTAGAAGCAGAGAGTCTAGACTTGGGACAGTATGAAGAATTTACAAACTTGATACATTAAAATAGAGATATAATAGATGGAAAATGTTTTAAGATTGAGCAGATTATAAGAGCCAGAGAGGTTGGATGTCTCCAAGGAAGGAGAATCTTCCAGACACAATTGTCTGATGCGTATATGAATTCAGAGACTGTGGATGCAGGCACAGGATCTGAACCAAGTCAAACCAGATAAAATTCACAAGTTGGGAGATGGAAATGGACAAGGGCTCTCACTGCTAACTGAGGAGTTCTGCAACCTACACTCACACACAAAGGAAAAATTAGTGTCTTCCGGTGGAGTTCATAGGGGATGCTAACTAAATTAATCATGGAAGACATGCTTAGCAGTGGGTAGCCAACAGGAAGATGAACTCAGTGGTATTGTTTGCAGACATTTTTACAATATTACCTTTTTTAATTCTGTTTCACTTATTATTTACTATGAATCATGGGTAAGAATTTGTGATTTTAATGCTTTCTCTCTCTCTCTCTCTCTCTCTCTCTCTCTCTCTCTGTGTGTGTGTGTGTGTGTGTGTGTGTGTGTGTATGTTGTTGTTGTTGTTGTTTTTATTACTTTGTTTTGTTTCAATTTCATTTACTTTGTTTAGTTTTTGTTTGCATTAAATCTGCTTTTAAAGTCCCAGGAGATTTTGTTTCTTTCTTATCTTTTTTTGTTTGATTTGTTTTGTTTTTTTTTTATTTTGGTTTTTGTTATTGCTTATTCTTTTTTTTTTTTTTGCTATTTCAAGAAAAAAACAAGGTGTGAAGTTCGGTGAGTTTGAAGTTAGGAGAAATATTTAGAAGTTAAGGATGAGAGAATGAATTATTAGAATACATTGTATGGATTTTATCAAAAAATTATTTTAAAAAAAGTAAACATAAATCTGTGAGGTGTTTAACAAAGAATCTTTACTGGGCTTGAGCATGGAGACATCACATGTCAATCACAGCTGGACAGATCAGTTAATACACTTAAGAAAGGAAACCACAGAGGATACAGAGTCCCTTCCAAACAGTTCATCTCTCTATGTGGAATATTGGGTGCATGGTGACCCCTGCTGGTCATGAGCTCCCATGCATGTAGGTTTGTCATGGCTCACAATGAAGTTGCACTGTCTGGATTAAGAAATGAAGTAAGTTCTCAACAATAAAAGAACTTCTGAGGAATCAGCATCCCAGACCTCAAGCTGTACTACACAGTAAAAGTGATTAAACACTGCCTGGTATTGGAACAATGACAGACAGGTAGATCAATGGAATAGAACTGAAGACCCAAAAATGAACCCACACACCTATGGTCACCTGATTTCTGGCAAAGGAGCTAACCATTCAGTGGGAAAAAGAGAGCATTTTCAACAAATTATGCTGGTTCAACTGGCAGTCAGCATGTAGAAGAATGCACATAGATCCATTCTTATGCCCCTGTACAAAGCTCAAGTCCAAGTGGATCAAGGACCTTCATACAAAACCAGATAAACTGAAACTAATAGAAGAGAAAATGGCGTAAAGTCTCAAACACATGGGCACAAGGGAAAAGTTCCTGAACAGAACACCAATGGCATGTGCTCTAGGATAAAGAACTGACAAATGGGACCTCATCAAATTGCAAAGTTTCTGGAAGGCAAAGGACATTGTTAACAGGACAAAACAGCAAACAACAGATTGGGGAAAGATCTTCACCAATCCTACATCTGATAAAGGACTAATATCCAATATATACAAAGAACTCAAGAAGGCACACTCCAGAGAACCAAATAGCCTTATTAAAAATGGGGTACACAGCTAAAGATTTCTCAGCTGAGATATACTGGATGGCTGAGAAGCACCTAAATAAATGTTCAACATTCTTAATCATCAGGGAAATGCAAATCACAACAACCCTGAAATTCCTCCTCACACCAGTCAGAATACCTAAAATGAAAAACTCAGGTGACAGCAGATGCAGGCGAAGATGTGGCAAAAGAGGAACACTCCTCTATTGCTGGTGGTATTGCAAGCTGCTACTCTGGAAAGCAGTCTGGAAGTTCCTCAGAAATTGGGCAAAGTACTATTTGAAGATTCAACTATAACACTCCTGGGCGTATACCCAGAAGATGTTTCAACATGTAATGTGGACACATGCTACACTATGTTCATAATAGCCATGTTTGTAACGACCAGGAGCTAGAAAGAACCCAGATGTCCCTCAACAAAGGAATAGATTCAGAAAATGTGATACATTCATACAATGGAGTACTAATCAACCATTAGAAATAATGACTTCATGAAATTACCAGGTAAATAGATATAACTTGAGAATATCACCCAGAGTGAGATGACTCAGTCACAAAGGTACAATCATGGTATGTATCACTAATAAGTGGATATTAGCACAAAAGTTTGGAATACCCAAGATTCAATTCACAGATCATATGAAGCCTAAGAAGAAGGAAGTCCAAAATGTGGATGCTTCAGTGCTTTTGAAAAGGGTGAACAAAATATTCACAGGAGGAAATATGTAGACAAAGCGTGTAGCAAAGACTGCCCCAAAACAGGAACCATTCCATCTGCTAACACTAAACCCAGACAATATTGCTGAAGCCAAGAAATGCTTACTAACAGGAGCCAGTATAGCTCTCGCCTGAGAGGTTCTGCCAGAGTGGGACCAATGCAGATGTACACAGTAAAACATTTGAATGAGCGTGGGAACCCCAATAGAGAAGTTAGGACAAGGGCTGTGGGAGCTGAAAGGGTTTGCAACTTCATAGGAAGAACAACAATATCAACCAACCAGATACCCAGTGCTACCAAGGGCTAAACCACCAACCAAAGAGTACACAGGCATTACCAATGGCTCCAGGTGGATATGTAACAGATAGTTGCCTTATCTGGCATGAATGAGAGGGAAGCCCCTTGGTCCTGTGGAGACTTGATGACACAGGATATGGGAATGCTAGGGCACTGGGCAGGTGGGAAAGACCTCTATAGAGGCAGAGAGACGGAGGAGGGTAAAGGGGACTTGTGTAGGGAAAACTGGGAAGGGGGATAACATTTGAAATGTAAATAAATAAAATATCCAATGAAAAATAAAAAAATAACAAGAATGGATAAATAGTAAAAATTCTGCTTAGCAAAAATGAAAAGGAACTATAAGATAACATGTATGAATCTTAGATATCTGCAATGAGAATCACTCCATAATTGCAAGGGCTCTCTAGGACTGAGACATCAACCAAAGGACATACATGGGCTGGACCAAGACCTGCAAAACATATATATCAGGTGGGTAGCTCAATCTTCATGTGAGTCCCCCAATAACAGGAATGGTGACTGTCCCTAATAGTGATACCTGTCTTGGAATCCATTCCCTTAACTGGACTCCCTTGTCTAGCCTAATTGGGAGATGATATCCCTAATGCTGCATAGATTTGATGGGACAAGGTTGGGGTATTTCGAATGGAGCACCTACCCTCTCAGAAGAGAAAGGAGAGGAATAAAGGAGGGACTTGTTTATTAGGGACCAGAGGAGGAGCCAGCAATTGGAATGTAAAATATATCAATAAATAATTGCCCCTTTTGGATATCCTAATTCACATGTCTAATTAAAAATAAGCTGTTCGGGCTGGTGAGATGGCTCAGTGTGTAAGAGCACCTGACTGCTCTTCCAAAGGTCCGGAGTTCAAATCCCAGCAACCACATGGTGGCTCACAACCATCTGTAATGAGATCTGACTCCCTCTTCTGGAGTGTCTGAAGACAGCTACAGTGTACTTACATATACTAAATAAATAAATCTTTAACAAATAAATAAGTAAGTAAATAAATAAATACACTCCTCATCCTAACATAGGTTATCCCCTTTTACCTTTATAAACAGTCATTTTCCTATGGGCTACATCCTTTCTATGCAGAAGTTCTTCCTTTGTCCGACTCCAAGACAAAGGAAGACAAAGTTCTTCCCTTGTCCCTCTCCCTTATTACCTCCCCTTCTCCCTCATCCCTGCTTTCCCAAATTTGTTTCTTATTCTCTGCCCTCTTTCCACTTTGTCCCTTAATCCCTGCCCTCTGTCCCTCGGGGAAAAATAAGACCTCTTTCTGCTGAGTACTTTGGCTTGAGTGTCCTGGGACCCTACTGGCATGGCTTTGCCATCACTAGTGTTGTCCTGCTGCTGTTAGAGCAAACTTCTGAGATTACTGAACATCTATGTTGCAAACATCTCAATCAATTTATGATTTTTTTTTTGGTTTTTTGAGACAGGGTTCCTCTGCCCTGGCTGTCCTGGAACTCACTTTGCAGACCAGGCTGGCCTCGAACTCAGAAATCCACCTGCCTCTGCCTCCCTAGTGTTGGGATTAAAGGCGTGCGCCACCATGCCCAGCCAATTTATAATTTAAATTTGTGCTTGACTTGTAGTTCTTGGAAAACATGGCCTGCCTTGTATTAATATCTTGGCCAACAAATCAGGATCAGTTCCATTCAATAGTGTGACCCTAAAATCCAATCAGGTATGGGTTGTTTCAACCATCAAGGATCATGCTACTATTTCAGCAGGGTAATTTGCAGGGAGATCATATTGGAGATCAAAGAGATTATAGCTGGATTGTTTATATTTCTACTTTATCGCTGTAAAGGTGCTTCCCAGAACCGTGAATACTAGTCAGGAGAAATTAAAAGTCTTAGTACATTCCACCTCAACTTCCCACGTTCCATATGTGGTGTAGATGTCTTCTTCAGGAATCAACCTTGCATTCAACTTGAGGAAAGGAACCAGGAGCTTTGGAAGCAGCCTTGGTAATTTTGGAGTTTCCATAGTGGTCCATTGTGAAACACTGATTATCTGGACCCATTCCAGAACTGGAGGTTTATTATGTGAAGATGTCTAGATGGAACATTGTCGCTTTCACTATCAGATGATTCTGTTTAGATTTTGTTCATGTGTGTATATATTTTAAGCAGATTTTACTGAATTAGGATTGTTTACAACCCCTCAAACAGACCTTAACATTTATATTTCTCTCTCCCTATCTCTTCCCTGAGGTAAGCTTGAAGCACCACCCCCAATGATTTTAATCCATCTATATACATTCTATTTCCTAAGGATATCCATCCCTCTTCAGTAGATTCTGTCTCTATATCTCATTTCTGTGTGTGTAAGGAATGTAGCCTGCCTAGAGAATATGTAGCAGCTAATGTCAACATTTAAGAAAATATGCACAATTCTGTTTTTTAGGGTTTGAGTTGATCCACTTTGGCTGAGAGCTTTTCTGTAGTTCCATCCACTCACCATAAAATTTCATCATTTTATGGTTTTAACAGCTGTGAAATATTCTGTTCTTTAGATATTTTTAGCTTTTTCCACTTTTATTAAAATAGATTTTCTTTTTCACATAATATATCCTGAGGAGTTCCCGTACCCTCTACTACTTCCAGTTCTTCCCTTCCAATATCGTCTGGACCCAACCCTTTTTTAACTCTCATCAAAAGTTAGCATGCTGCTAAAAGATAAAAACAAAGCTTAGAGAAGTAAATATAATGTAAAACACAAACCATCACATAATGTTGGGCAAGGCAAATGGAGAAAAGGAAAAAGTACCATGAGAAAGGACAAGGATCAGAGACCCATTTGTTCATACACTCGGGAATTCCATAAAACTAAATTATAACAAATGCTGCAACCCATTAAAGACTTCATGCAGGAAGAGAGACCTTGGAATACAAACCTTTAAATGAAAAACCCTCATCAAATCCCAATCTTCTGAACTCCAGGAAGTCCTAAGAAGTGGCTGAAGGAATGTAAGAGCCAGAGGGGTAGGATGACACCAGGGGAAGAGAACCATCTAAGTCACCTGAGCAAAGGTCATGTGGACTAAAAGAGAGTGAAGCAGCAAGCACAGGGCTGATATAGGTCAGCACCAGGGCCTCATCATATGTATGGTAGCTTTCAGTTTAGTATGATAATTTCTCATCCAATTATTCCATCGGTGACCTCTAGGCCATTACCAATTTTGGCTAATACCAAGAGAGCTTCAAGGAAAGAGCAAGTGTCTCTACTAGGATGCAGAGTCCTTTGTGTATATGCTTGTGAGAGAGAATGAGGGAGATCTATTCCCAGCTTTAAGTGTAATGGCCACACTGATCGCCACAGTGAAAGTACACAGTGGGGAACTTTGTTGAATGACATGTCTGAGAATTTCAAAATGATTTTGCAAAATAAGTTTGAATGATGTCCAATACAAATTTGACCAAAGGTATTTCTGCCTATGTATTCACCACATGAGATTTTGTCCATATTAAGCACATGGCATTTCTATTTAAGGGAAAAGCATCTCCTATAGGAACTTGCAAAATGAATATTCTGACTACAAAGAAATTTTACTACAAAAAAAAAAAAAAACTGAGATTGCCACGTTACACGGGTGCCTATGTGCTGTTTGATGGTCAACAATTTCTCCAAAAACACGTATCCAGGCTGTTAGTTTATGTCTCTGGGGGAAGTTGAGTCCATTGATGTTAAGTGATACTAAGGAAAAATGATTGTTATTTCTTGTTATTTTGGTTATTGGAGGTGGAATTATGTTTGTATAATGATCTTCTTTTGGATTTGTTGAAAAACTACTTTCTGGACTTTCCTAAGCTGTAGTTTCCCTCCTTGTGTGGGAGTTTTCCAACTATTATGCTTTGAAGCACTAGATTTATGGAAACATATTGTGTAAATTTGGTTTTGTCATGAAATATCTTGCTTTCTCTACCTATGATAATTGAGAGTTTTGCTGGGTATTATTCTGGGCTGGCATTTGTGTTCTCTTAGGGTCTGTATGACATCTGTCCAGGATCTTCTGACTTTTATACTCTCCAGTGAGAAGTGTGGTGAAGTTCTGATAGGTCTACACTTATATCTTACTTGACTTTTTCCCTTATTGCTTCAGAAATTCTTTGTTTACTACATTTGGTGTTTTGATTATTATGTGACAGGAGGAATTTCATTTCTGGTCGAGTCTATTTGGATTCTGTAGGCTTCTTGTATGTTCAACAGCATCCCTTTCTTTAAGCTAGGGTAGTTTTCTTCTATAATTTTGTTGAATATGTTTACTGGCACTTTAAGTTGGGAATCTTCACAGTCTTCTAAACCTATTATCCTTAGGTTTTTGTCTTCTTATTGTGTCCTAGATTTCCTGAATGTTTTGGGCTAGGAGCTTTTTGCATTTTCTGTTTTCTTTGACTGTTGTGGCAATGTTTTCTAGGGTATCTTCTGCACCTGAGATTCTCTCTTCTATCTCTTGTATTGTCTTGATGGAGCTTGCATCTCTGACTCCTCAGCTCTTTCCTAGGTTTTCTAACTTCAGGGTTGTCTCCCTTTGGCTTTTCTTTATTGTTTCTAGTTCCATTTTTAGCTCTTGGATAGTTTTGTTCATTTCCTTAACCTGTTTGTGTTTTCCTTTAATTCTTTAAGGGATTTTGTGTTTCCTCTTTAAAGGCTTCACCTGTTTACATGTGTTTTCCTGTATTTCTTTAAGGGAGTTGTTTATATCGTTCTTAACATCCTCTATCATCATCATGAGAAGTGATTTTTAGATCCAAGTCTTGTTTTTCCAGTGTGATGGTGAATCCAGGACTTGCTATGGTGGGAGAATTGGGTTTTGATAATGCCAAGTAACCTTGGTTTCCTTTGCTTATATTTGTAGGCTTGCCTCTCGCCATCTGTATTCTCTAGCAACCTGCCCCTTGGTGTTTCTGACTGGAACCTGCTTCTCTTGTGATCCTGGTTGTGTAAGAACTCCTCATACTCCAGCTGTCTCTGTTATTATCCAGCTGTGATCATCTTATTCTGTGATCTTCTGATCCTGAGATCCTGGGTATGTCAGATCTCCTGGGAGTCAATCTGCCTCTGGTATTCTGAAATCCTGGTGTGACCAAACTCTTCGGATCCTGGTATGCTGGTTGTGTTAGAGCACCTGTGACACTGGAGTTGTTTGAGCACATGAGAGTCGATCTTGTTCAAAGTGTTGTGGTATTTGGTGCAGAGCTAGTGCTCAAGGTCTGCTCAGGGTACAGTCTCAGCCAGAATGAACCTGTGCCACTGGCTGGGCAGGGGTTCCTGCATCGCTGGATCCTACTTGACCCAGTTACTCCCAGTGTTGGGACAGATGTTGTGGCATCCTCACCTATGATGCTGTGCATGTTAGAGTACCTGGGAATCAGCTTCCTCTGGGTGTTGTGGGACTGGGTACAGAGCTTGTTCCCAATGTTCCCAAGCCCTGCTCAGGACATCAGCAAGAATCAATTTTTAATCCTCTTATTCTCCTCAATACATAACAACAATTTTGAAGAAGTCTACATGCTACTCTTTACTGTTTTCTCAGCTCCATGACTGTTGGCTGCTCCTTCAGATTTTCTGGCACAACTGAAACCCAGGCTGTGACACTGTACATGACACCTTAATAGTTAAAGAGTGTCAGGCTGTGAACACCATTAAGCTGTGTTGAACATTGTGGCTATATCCAGAATGGTTCTGTCCTCAAGCATCTGATTTTACTTTGTGAGAATTTCATGTTTTGCCCTTTCTCTCTCTGTCTCTGTCTGTCTGTCTCTGTATCTCTCTGTCTGTCTGTCTCTGTCTCTGTCTCTCTGTCTCTGTCTCTGTCTCTGTCTCTCTGTCTCTGTCCCTCTCTCTCTCTCTCTCTCTCTCTCTCTCTCTCTCTCTCTCTCTCTCTCTCTCTCTCTCTCTCTCTCTCTCTCTCTCCCTCCCTCCCTCTGTCTCAAAAGAACACCAAATCTGAAATCAATTATTCAAAAAAACTACTAAGACAAAAGGAAATACCAAATTCTCTACAAATATAGCATTGTGTTGCTTTTGTTTATCCAACTCCTGCACTTAGGGCCTACCTTCAAGTGGGTTTAATATAGCCAGTAAGCCTTCACTGAAGAAGACAAAAGTTTTTTGCAAGTGAATAGGAGTTGCAGATAGATTCTTGGCTAATGGTGGGAGCACACATTCACTTGCCCCTCTTTGCAGAGGGTGCCACTGCCTAGAATCCATATAAGACCAATGCTTGTTCCCACACATTATGTGAGTTCTTATGTGATTCAATCCTATGGTGTCTGGAAGGGACTGTTTCATTGGAGTAATTCATTCTCTCTGGCTCTTAGAATATTTCCACTTGCTGCTGTACAATGGCACCTCAGTCCTGAGAGGAAGATTTGATGAGATCAAACCAAATTCTCCCAATTCTCACACTCTCATCAAATTGTTCATTTTTCATTCTCACTTGTTTCCCATCTGATGGAAGAAATATTTGCAATGGTCATTGATTGACTTACAGATTTAAGTGAATATATGGCTATATAATTAAAATTGTCCTATTAGCACAATACTTTATTAGAATAATAGACTTTGGTTTTCCACTAGGACTACATTCTATCCAATTTCATGTTCTTGTTGGCCTTAAAAGGGTCAACTATGACTTCCATGACCTGGGCCTTAAATTACATCAAAGACTCAATGATTAACACCATAATATTTGTGACAGTATTTCAACAACACAAGCCATAGGAAGGTAAATATTTTAGGTAGCCAGGTTTATATCTAGGTCATTATTAATTTTTACATCTAATATCATACAAAATGCATAGTGTCCTATGAACACCAGTTAGGATTGCTTAATCATGTACTTGAGCAAAGACTCAAATTCTGTATCTTTCCTGAAATATATAAGTAATTCCTTTAAAATATGATATTATAATCACTTTGTGGAAAACACAAAATACCCTTGAGAATAGCCTGAAAAATTAGAAGCATCAATGCCACCTTTTGACAACGACTCAATTTGAAAGTGCTCATTCAGTAATTTACATCTTTCACATATGCAACTGTATACTGAAGGTGAACATTTCAATCATTTTGAATTGTCTGATATGGGATAATTGGCTGAAAACTGAGTGGAATCATAAGTGAGATACATGGTGTAGGTACCACACATCATTCAGCTTTATAAAACCAAACACAGACAGACTCATTTTTTAACACCTTAACAGGGATTTACATTGAATATCAGGAATGGGAACCTCTTAACTTAAGAGAAAAAAGGAAACCACATAGGCCAGAGGGAAAGCTGTCCTCTTGTGCTCTTATGATATAATAGGGAAAAGGAGCCTGAAATATTGCACAGCTATAAACTGAGGCTGGATCAAAGTGCTATGTGAGCACAGAACTATGTGGCAGTATCTGCAGTGTCCATGCTGCTGATCTCGAGGAATGCTTGGTTCTTGGAGGTGTATTTGGAGACTGTGAGCCAACTCTTCAGAAACGGGTTCTAGCACGTATCATCAACAATTTGTTGGGATCAACAAATTGTTGCCAGCTACTCCAGACCCTTCCCTGATGGCTGCCAAATCTAGCTAAAGTCTATTCAAGAAGTGCTCAGCAAAAACCCAGAGAAAGAGCAAGTCAAACTGAAGGTCTTGGAAGGCTACAATTTTCTTTTTTTTTTTTTCCATTTTTTATTAGGTATTTAACTCATTTACATTTCCAATGCTATACCAAAAGTCCCCCATATCCACCCACCCCCACTCCCCTGCCCACCCACTCCCCCTTTTTGGCCCTGGTGTTCCCCTGTACTGGGGCATATAAAGTTTGCAAGTCCAATGGGCCTCTCTTTCCAGTGATGGCCGACTAGGCCATCTTTTGATATATATGCAGCTAGAGTCAAGAGCTCCGGGGTACTGGTTAGTTCATAATGTTGTTCCATCTATAGGGTTGCAGATCCCTTTAGCTCCTTGGCTACTTTCTCTAGCTCCTCCATTGGGAGCCCTATGATCCATCCATTAGCTGACTGTGAGCATCCACTTCTGTGTTTGCTAGGCCCCGGCATAGTCTCACAAGAGACAGCTACATCTGGGTCCTTTCAATAAAATCTTGCTAGTGTATGCAATGGTGTCAGCGTTTGGATGCTGATTATGGGGTGGATCCCTGGATAAGGCAGTCTCTACATGGTCCATCCTTTCATCTCAGCTCCAAACTTTGTCTCTGTAACTCTTTCCATGGGTGTTTTGTTCCCAAATCTAAGGAGGGGCATAGTATCCACACTTCAGTCTTCATTCTTCTTGAGTTTCATGTGTTTAGCAAATTATATCTTATATCTTGGGTATCCTAGGTTTGGGGCTAATATCCACTTATCAGTGAATACATATTGTGTGAGTTTCTTTGTGAATGTGTTACCTCACTCAGGATGATGCCCTCCAGATCCATCCATTTCATTCAGAGTAACTTGGAAAAGAACGTCTATGAAGAAAACAGAGTAGACCAATGTTGGAATAGGGTGAGAAAAGAAATGTTCATCCCTTAGGGAGCATTGGCACTCACATTAGGGGCAATCATCAGCAGGAATGAGAAGTAAACCTGACCATGGCTGCAAGATAATGAGTTGAAAGGCCAGTTTTGGTTTTTCAACTCAAGTTTGGTGGGAGAGATATCCATTCCTTCATCAGGTGCTCACTCTGATGGTTTACTTACGTTTTAGGACTCAAGAGGAACCAATTTGTGATAGGAAACACAGTAACCCTGAAGGGAGATCACCTCTGATCACCATAAAGAGTACCTAACTGAATACCAGAGTCCTCAGAATAAAGCACTTCTGATGAAACCTGTATAGAAGGAGCAAAATGGAGAGAGACCCTTAGTCAAACATAAAGAAGGTTCATGACACTGTTCACTCATCCAGGGATCTTTACCTTGTGTTTTTGTATGTGGGACACATGAAGAACTAAATGCGTTAAGGTTTCTCATGCTTTTGTCTTGTTCTGTGTGTCATGTCAGAGATTGCCTCCTACATGAGTCTTTTCAGAACATATTTTCTTACACACATTCACACAATGTACAGATACTGCAGTCTTCTTGTAGAAATTAAGACTATGTGTTACCTGGAGGCTGGCCCTTGAGAATGCTATAATTATACAAAAGAGAGTGATAGGTTTCAATGACTTTACTTATAATTCACTTTCCTGGCTCTCATTTTTTTTCTGGTTTCTGTATATCCAATAACCAGTGCCTCCATCAACTCATAGGAAAACAGACCAATCAGGATGGTGATTAGCTCCATGAAACTCAAAAAGAAGAGCACAACATCATTTATACAAGATTCAGATCAAGATATAGTAAGTAGAGGAAGTATATCCAATAATATATGCTTAACATTATTTGACTGACAGAAAGACATGAATAAAGTGACCACTGTGTTGATAATAGCATGCTGAATTCCACCTGCTTAGGAAGAAAAGATAAGTCTGACGTTGACATGAGGAGACATGCTCACTGAATAGAGAAGTGGGTTGTGAATCGCTACATATCTATCATATGCCTTTGCTGGTAAAAGCAAACATTCTGTGGTTACAAAAGTAACAAGAAGGAACTTCTGTGTTGCACAACCATGAAATGAAATTATTTTGCTTTTAGGCATAAAACTTGCTAACATATTTGCAGTGATATCTGAAGAATAGCAAGCATCTTCTAAAGACAATGCACTGAAGAAATCGCACATAGGGTTGGGGAGTTACAACTAAAATAATAAGCCCTATAGTTCCTATAGAGTAAAAACTAAAATTCCTTAGAAGAGAAAACGAGAATAATCTGAAGGTCTTCTTTGTATGTGAATCCGTTGAGAACAAATGAAGTAGCTCATCTGATGTTCTTCATATTAAATCCCATGAAGTAATATTGAATATACTCAGGCTACATCCCATAGTTGTCTTGGTTAGTGTTTTACAGCTGTGAATAGACACCATGACCAAGGCATGTCTTATAAAGGCCAATATCAATTGGGCCTGACTTACATGTTCAGAGATTCAGTCAAGTATCATCAAGGCAGGAACAAGGCAGCATCTAGGCAGGCCAAGTACAGGAGGAGCTGAGAGTTCTACATCTTCATCTGAAGGGTTCTATCAGAATACTTACTTCAGGTAACTAGGATGAGGGTCTGAAGCCCAGTGACAAACCTACTCAAACAGTGCCACAACTTCTAAAAGTGCCATTTCCTGGGCTGAGCATTTACAAACTATCACAATAGTACTTTGATAACAACAGATTGTATGTAAGTCAATGAACATAGACTAATTGATACATGCCAATAGGTAGTCTAGGAAAAAAATATATATGGTGTTGTAATCATACATGCCATTTAAATACATTAAAATAGAGATGGTTCTGTTTAATTTTAGGAGATTGATACACTACATAATATAATTAACATCAAAACTCTTCACAGACTATAATAAAACAATACTGAATTAAATGGAAAAGCAAAAGGATCTCTGAACAACACACAAAGGTCTCCAAGAAAGTATTTATAAAGCTATCTCAATATCTGATTTCAAAATGTAGCCTGAAACCTAAACATCAACTTTTAAAAGCAGAGAATTATTTTCTCCATGCTGTCAGATACTAAACATGCTAGAAGATGGCACAGTAGACAGAATATGCTGGAAGATACACACTAGAAATGGAGAATCAATTTTTTGCTTCAGAGATAGTAAACCACGATATACTCCTCTTGTTTCTCTCAGTAATGGTCTTTTAGAACACAGACAGACATGATATTAGTTGCCTAAATTTTGACAGCATTCATAGTGATCTTTTGGGAGTACATTATTGAATATATGGAAAAAGCTTGGGAGAACTGATTTCTTAAGAGATCTGCACCAAAACATACTCATTTTAAAGAATGAAATATGTTTGTTTTTAAAACTTTGAAATATAAAGATATCAAGATATGTATAACCCATGAAATATGTTATGACAAAGTTGTAGTAACACTGTAAAAAGAAACCAAATCTAAATTGCTGAGTGCCAGCTGAGGTCCTGAACCCTTAGAGTAAGATGGGCAATAGTACCTGCACTAATATTTGGGTGCCTTTTCATTTTCCCAAGGTTATAAACATTACAGGAAATTTTCTTCTATGGTTGAATTATAGGACTTGAAGTAAAAGAATATTTGAGAATGTCTGAAATTCTCTCCATGAAATTCATATATCATCACAAATGTCCTCATTAAAGTTAGGCAGTAAGATGGGGTCACAAGAAGCAAAAGATCATTGAATACATTGGAACATTGCTAAATTATCAGGTATGAAAGAAGAAGCCAGAGGGCCAGAGGTACAGAAACACTGCTGGTTCTTAATATGGGAAAATCATACAAAATACTATTCTGAGAAAAAGCCTCATATCTAACCAGGAACATAGGATGCATCTCAGACACTCTGTCCGTGGAGTAAGGGCATAAATGTATGATGTTGATTTAAGACTGTGTTATGAGAAGCAATGGATGTAGATACATTTCCTGAAATTTTCATATGTGCATCAAGTACTTCTGGGTCTGAGTTTGAAATTCTGAGAATACATATGGACTATGTGGTAAAAAAAAATAAAAATATTTTAAGCATTTGGTGAACATATTCTAAAAATGTTTTAAAAAATAAAGATGTTAAGAATCCTGCCAATGAGGTCTTAGAGATAAAAAGATATTGTGGAAATTTTGGAGCAGTTCACTTATACCAATTTTTTTATATTTTTTATTAGGTATTTTCCTCATTTACATTTCCAATGCTATACCAAAAGTCCCCCATAACCTCTCCCCCACTTCCCTACCCACCCATTCCCATTTTTTGGCCCTGGCGTTCCCCTGTACTGGGGCATATAAAGTTTGCATGTCCAGTGGGCCTCTCTTTCCAGTGATGGCCGACTAGGCCATCTTTTGATACATATGCAGCTAGAGTCAAGAGCTCCGGGGTACTGGTTAGTTCATAATGTTGTTCCACCTATAGGGTTGCAGATCCCTTTACCTCCTTGGGTACTTTCTCTAGCTCCTCCATTGGGGGCCCTGTGATCCATCCATTAGCTGACTGTGAGCATCCACTTCTGTGTTTGCTAGGCCCTGGCATAGTCTCACAAGACACAACTCTATCTGGGTCCTTTCAGCAAAAATTTGCTAGTGTATGCAATGGTGTCAGCGTTTGGAAGCTGATTATGGGATGAATCCCTGGATAAGCAGTCTCTAGATGGTCCATCCTTTCGCCACAGCTCCAGATTTTGTCTCTGTAACTGAATGGCTTTACAGTGTTTAAAAGCCCAGACTCAGTTATACTAAAGGTGAGAGTTTACTTATTGTATACCCATTCAGTGATTGAGTCATATATGGGTCTCCCTCTGAACTTTGTCTCTTTAACTTCATCCATGGATATTTTGTTCCCCGTTCTAAGAGGAATTGAAGTATCCAAACTTTGGTCTTCCTTCTTCTTGAGTTTCATGTGTTTTGCAAATTGTATCTTCGGTATTCTGAGCTTCTGGTCCAATGTCCTCTTATCAGTGAGTGCATATCATATGTGTTCTTTTGTGACTGGGTAAACTTACTCAGGATATTTTCTAGATACATCAATTTGTCTAAGAATTTCATAAATTTATTATTTTTAATAGCTGAATAGTATGCCATTGTGTAAATGTACCATATTTTCTGTATCCATTGTTCTGTTGAGGGACATCTGGGTTCTGTCCAGTTTCCGGCTATTATAAATAAGGCTGCTATGAACATAGTGGAGCATTTGTCCTTATTACAAGTTGCAGCATCATCTGAGTATATTCCCAGGAATGGTATTGCTGGATCTTCCAGTAGTACAATGTCCAATTTTCTGAGGAATCGCCAAACTGATTTCCAGAGTGGTTTTACCAGCCTGCAATACCACCAACAATGGAGGAGTGTTCTTCTTTCTCCACATCCTCACCAGAATCTGCTGTCACCTGAATTTTTGATCTTATACACAGGTTGGAACAAGGGACCCTGGCATATATGGAGCAGACAGGCATCTCAGTCTTCATGGCTACCCAGTGTAACTTCAGTAGGAGAAGATGTGCCTAATCAGGCAGAGAATTGATGTGCCAGTGTGAGGAATATTCAGAGGGGTTTCCCACCGTGTCAGAGGAGAAGGGGAGGGAGAATGGGGAAAGGGTTCAGTGAGGGATGGACCAGGAAGGGGAGCAGCATTTGAGCTATTTTTAATTAATTAGTTACAAAAATACACAAAAATACAATGACACCATATTTTTTGCCAAAATGTTGGTGATTTGGATTTCATAGGTCAAATTCCTATTATACATTATTCCCACCAATTTCAAAAACGTTCTGGTCACTCACGATCCAGTGATAAATTTTTTCACGTATAAAATATATTTCCCTTTTTTTCTTCTATTGAATAAGAAACGTTTCTATGGAATTGGTCACTGATGAAGAAATTCACAAGGTATGATGTACTGAAGGCTTATCCAAACAGAATCCCATTATTCATAGATGGACATTTACAAAGCTGACAAAGGCACTATAGGACTGTGTGAAGGAGGCAATAAATTGACATTCAAAATAACAATTTCTGAGAGAGTTTAAGGATTAATCTTTCTGTCATCTCAGTCCCAGTGCAGCTTCCTGCTCCTCCAGGGTTTCTGATACACTCAGGATGTGGTTACAACACTGTGTCTTGCACAGAAATAGACTGCAGAGTCCTCAGATGTCAGGCTGCTGAGCTCCATGTAGGCTGTGCTGGAGGATGTGTCTGCAGTGAATGTGGCCTTGCCCTTGAACTTCTGATTGTAGTAAGTATGACCATATTCAGGAGAAATCCATCCAATCCACTCAAGGCCATGTCCAGGCCCTTCCTTTACCCAGTTTATGATGTAGTTTGTGAAGGTGTAGCCAGAAGCCTTGCAGGACAGCTTCACTGAAGCCCCTGGTTTCACCAGTTCAGCTCCAGACTACTGCAGCTGAACCTGAGAGTGGACACCTGTGGAGAGAAAGGCATTGTGGATGTCATTGTCACCTCAGGCTCTGTCTCCAGTTCAGACTGGAAACGGTATGCCCCTTAACTGCAGTTACTGACAGGAGGAAGAGAAAGATCCACCTCCATTCCATGGTTAGAGTCAGTGTGTTCAGGGACTGTGGAAAGGACACTGATCATAGGTTGTTTTCACGGTGTGGACATCCCTGTATTTACTGCCACAAACTCAAATAATTTGCATATTCATGAGCACTTCATTTCTTAGTTAAGGACCTAGTCCAGCTGGAGAAGAACTGTCATCACATGGCTCAGGCAGCAGGATGCTGAGATCAAAATCCTATTCCACTCTGATACTTTTTGTGAACCTTAGATAGATGTTGTGGATATAACTACAGAGCTGAATCTCTCCGTAGATTTTTGGCCTGAGTCTGTTGCTCCACCCTGGAATATGTTAAAATGTTAACAGATTGTGGACTGGGACTAAGAAGAAGAAGAAGAAGAAGAAGAAGAAGAAGAAGAAGAAGAAGAAGGAGGAGGAGGAGGAGGAGGAGGAGGAGGAGGAGGAGGAGGAGGAGGAGAGAGGAGGAGGAGGAGGACAACAAGAAAATGGAAATTTCTAAAAGTGGCTAATGGTTTTAGTTTTAGAGTCATCTTTCACATATATGGAATTAATATTTTCCTTTCCAACAGGTTATATAATACTTGAAAACTCACTAAAATGACTAAAAGTAAAAGTGCTTAAAATATTTAACTATCAATGATTATTTCAGGAGGATCATCAATAACGAAATAGTATCAATAGTTATAAATGTGTCAAGAAAGAATTTTATCACTAAGGCATGATAGTGATATAAGAACAGAAGTTTTGGGGTTTTTTTTTTACCAGAAATGAAACAGAAATTTACATTGCTTTTGGAAATATGGATGCAATTATAGATAACAATATTTATTAAGACAATATCAAACTCACAGACATTAAATGAGACTCTTATTAGCAGCTCTTATACATTTCATTGTTATATTCAACTGCTTTTGCAAATACATAAGATTGTGTCAGTGAAATTGTCTACTATACTGAAGCAAAATAGGAGGAACAAATTGTCACAGGAGAAATATGCACAGTGTAAAATTATACTATGAAGTGCATGTACATAAGTAAAGTTGTTATTTCTATATTTCATAAGGAGTTTCATTCTTTGAAATTTTCAATTTTATATGCAATATGCTATAATCTTTGACCACTTTCAAGACTCTCGCCATTATTTACCACCACTAGGTCCCTATGGTTCCACTTGGAACCTTCTAAAAGTCTCTTTCCCAACATCCTACTTCCTCTGTTTCATTACCTGATAACACATTGAGTTTAATTAGTGCTACTATGAACAGATTAATAAAATGGATTATCACTAGTAAAGAGTAAACCTTCAGAAAACTTTTCCCATAAAGTGACTATATTTTGCCCACCAGTCAACAAATGTCAAAAGACATTCAGCTTGGTGTGGGACCTCACATATTGCCCCCCAAACATGTAGTAATTATTTTAATTGTTGTATTATTTTAGTGGCAAGTTCAGGGTACATATGCACCAATGTGGGTATATTAAACTCAGAGGGTGAATTATGTCATTAAATTCTAAGGCATGTATCTGATATTGCTCAGCTTGTCAGGAGACATTGTTACCTGCTCATTCATTTCGAAGTCGCTCATGTGGTAATTTTCACTGGTTTGATTTGAGGCTGTATTGTGCTTTTACTGATTTCCGTGTGTGTGTGTGTGTGTGTGTGTGTGTGTGTGTGTGTGTGTGTGTGTATGTTTGTGTGTAGTTTTTACTTTGTTTATTTAGTTTTTATTTGCTTTCAATCCCCTTTTAAATTCCTTGTTTTTTTTTTCATTTTGGTTTTCTTTACTTTGTTTTTTGCTCTTTTAGAAAAAAAAAAGGTGTGTCATTGGGTGAGTTAGGAAAAATTTAGAATAAGTTGGGGATGGGAGAATGAGTTATTAGAATACATTGTATGAATTTTTCAAAAAATTATAAAAAGCAAATAAAAACAAGTAAACATAAGTCTGTGAAGTGTTTGCCAAAGAATCTTAACTAGGTTTGAGCATGGAGACATCACATGTCAATCACAGCTGGACAGATCAGTTAATACACTTAAGAAAGGAAACCACAAGCCAGCCGTGGTGGTACACGCCTTTAATCCCAGCACTTGGGAGGCAGAGGTAGGCAGATTTCTGAGTTCGAGGCCAGCCTGGTCTACAAAGTGAGTACCAGGACAGCCAGGGCTATACAGAGAAACCCTGTCTCGGAAAAAAAAAAAAAAAAAAAAGAAAGAAAGAAAGAAAGAAAGAAAGAAAGAAAGAAAGAAAGAAAGAAAGAAAGAAAGAAGGAAAGAAAGAAAGAAAGGAAACCACAGAGAACACAAAGTCCCATTCACACATAGCTCATCTCTCTATATGGATTATTACGCCCATGATGACCCCTGCTGGTCATGAGATCCCCTGTATCTAGGTTTGTCATAGCTCACAATGAACTTGGACTGTCTGGCTTAAGAAATAAAGTATGCCTGGCAAATTCAGAGATGGATTCTCACAAGCAATCATTAGACTAAGCATGTAGTCCCAATGGAGGAATTAGAGAAAGTAATGAAGAAGCTGAAGGAATTTGTATCCTTATAGGAAGAACAATAATATCAACCAACCAGAGTGCCCAAACCGCCCAGGAGTGGCATTGTGAGGCATCAATGAGAGAAGAGGTCCTTGATTTTGTGAAGTTTGATTCTCCAGTGAAGCAATATCCAACAGCAGGGAGGCAGGAGTAGGGGGAAACACCCATATAACAGTAGGGGGAGAGGAGATGGGAAAGGGGGCTTCAGAGAAAGGAGGAACTGGGAAAGTGGAAATATTTGAAATGTAAATAAAGAAAATAGCCAATAAAAATGAAATAAAGTATCCCTGTAACTTCAGTGTTCACAGAGGTCAGATTAAGGCTCTAGTTTACCTGGGGATAATGATTTATGCATCAGCGATTTTGAGGTGTGCCAATGTTAATATAATATCCACCTCAAAGTCGGATTAATCCTTTGTGGCAGTTCGATCCAGCTTTATCAATTCCCATTTCTAAAAATGCTACACCTGGGGCAAAGCACCTATGTTCAGAGGGTAAATCACACACCCTACATTACTTAATAGATAAAGTTAAAAGACTTACACAATAATTGTAGACGGAGTGAGACTGTTGATACCAATAACTAAAATGTTGAAGTAGCTCAAGACCTGTCTGGCCTTTAGAAACTAAAATCATTTTGAACTTATTGCTGAAATAAGACAGCATTAACAGGAAGGGACAGGCAGCCAGGCAGTGTACCTTTACTCCCAGCACTTGGGAGGCAGAGGCAGGTACATTTCGGAGTTCAAGGCTAGCCTGGTCTACAGAGTGAGGTCCAGGACAGCAAGGGCTACACAGAGGAAACCCAGTTTCAAAAATAGAAAAGAAAAGAAAAGAAAAGATAAGAAAAAAAGAAAAGAAAAGAAAAGAAAAGAAAAGAAAAGAAAAGAAAAGAAAAGAAAAGAAAAGAAAAGAAAAGGAGGGGAAGGGAAGGGAAGGGAAGGGAAAGGGAAAGGGAAAGGGAAAGGGAAAGGGAAAGGGAAAGGGAAAGGGAAAGGGAAAGGGAAAGGGAAAGGAAAGGAAAGGAAAGGAAAGGAAAGGAAAGGAAAGGAAAGGAAAGGAAAGGAAAGGAAAGGAAAGGAAAGAAAAGAAAAGAAAAGAAAAGAAAAGAAAAGAAAAGAAAAGAAAAGAAAAGAAAAGAAAAGAAAAGAGTGGACAGGCAGATCTTGGGCTCTGGCTCTGCACCGATTCCCACAACACCTAGAGGAAGCTCAACTCCCAGGTGCTTCAACAGGTCCAGGATCACAAAAGATCGGACACACACAGGATTTCAGGATCCCAGGATCCCAGAATCACAGCATTACAGATACAACAGGACCCAAGAAGTTCTGACACAACCAGGATCACTGAACTTACAGACTCCAGTCAGAGACAACAAAGGCAGTTAGGACTAGAGATAAAAGGATGGCAACAGGTAAGCCCAAAAACATAAGAACAGAAACAAATGTTACTGGACAAAGTGAGAACCCAGTTCTTCCACCACACCAAGCCCTTGACACCCTAACATACCTGAAAAGCAAGATTCAGATTTTACATCCCATCTCGTGAATATGATAGAGGAATTTAAGACAGGTATAATAACTCACTTAAAGTAATACAGGAGTACACAAATAAACAAGCAGAAATCCATAAAGAGAAAACAAATAAATCTCTTAAAGATACACAGGAAAACACAACCAAACAGGTAAAGTAGTTGTTCAAAATCATCCAGGATCTAAATATGTAATTAAAAATAACAGGAAACAGGGCCCGTGCGGCCTCCGTTCCCAGCGTGTTTTGAAACAAGCCCAGTGACTGCGGCCGAAGAATGCACCCCTGCTGACCATGGAGTTCGACTGTGAGGGCGTGAGATGGCTGCTAGGCAAGTACAAGTTCAGGGATCTGACTGTGGAAGAGCTGAAGAATGTGAGCGTGTCTTTCCCGCACTTCAGATACTCCGTGGACACCTATGTTTTCAAAGATACATCCCAAAAAGACCTGCTGAATTTCACCGGTACAATTCCTGTGATGTATCAGGGTAAGACATACAACATACCCATTCGCTTCTGGATTTTGGATTCCCACCCTTTTGCTCCACCCATTTGCTTCTTGAAGCCAACTGCAAACATGGAAATCTCGGTTGGAAAACATGTGGATGCCAAAGGCAGAATATACTTGCCCTATCACCAAAACTGGAGCCACCCCAAATCTGCCATCGTTGGATTAATTAAAGAAATGATTGCCAAGTTTCAAGAGGAACTTCCTCTCTATTCCATATCGTCGTCCAATGAAGCGCAACAGGTGGACTTGCTGGCCTATATCACAAAAATCATGGAAGGTGTCTCAGACATAAATTCAAGGGGCTGGACAAATCATGAGAATAAAATACTCAATAAAATCACTGTGGTTGGAAGTGGAGATTTGGGTATCGCCTGCACATTGGCAATTTCAGCAAAGGGCATTGCAGACAAGCTGCTCCTCTTAGACCTCTCAGACGGGATGAGCCAAGGGACAATGGACCTTGATATCTTCAACCTGCCTAATGTAGAGATCAGCAAAGATTTGTCTGCCTCTGCTCATTCCAAGGTGGTGATCTTCACAGCCAACTCTTTGGGCGGTTCTGAATCCTATCTGCATGCAGTACAAAGTAATGTGGACATGTTCAGAGCTCTTGTTCCAGCTCTGGGACACTATAGTCAACACGCTGTCTTGCTTGTTGCCTGCCTCTCAACCAGTGGAAATCATGAGCTATGTGACGTGGAAGCTGAGCACATTTCCTGCGACTAGAGTGGTCGGGATTGGCTGCAATCTGGATTCACAGAGGCTGCAGTACATTATCACCAGTGTTTTGAAGGTGCAAACTTCAGGCAAAGAAGTGTGGGTTGTTGGCGAACAGGGAGAAAACAAAGTGTGCTCATGGAGTGGCCGAGATGGAGTACTGAGTCCCAGCTCTCAGGCACAGCTATCCAGCAGAGCCATGGAACTGTTGAAGGTAAAAGGTCAGAGATCTTGGTCTGTTGGACTGTCAGTGGCTGACCTGGTGGATACTATTATAAACAATAAAAGGAAAGTGCATTCTGTATCAACCTTAGCAAAGGTATATTATGGTTTAGATAATGAAGTATTTTTAAGTTTGCCATGCATCCTGGGAACCGGTGGGGTATCCGAAGTCATCAAAACCAAAGCAGGAGAAGACACAGTGACTGGGACACTCCAGGCCAGTGCATCCTCCATCCATGCTCTCCAGCAGCAGCTGGAACTGTGATTCCCCAGCGCAGTCACCCGGAGACGGGAGCTTATTTAATTTTGCCAACACACATCATTTTGAGAATTTCCACAATTTACTCTTTATTCTTAAAAACAGCCTTTCTAGTAGATGGCTTCTTAATTAGCTTTATAATTTGAATCCTTGAGAATGGAAAAGGATTAATTTCTTGTAGGGTTTTTGACATACCTGTACTGTTGTTTAAACCTGCAAAAGGGATAAATATTCATTTGCATTGTATTTCATTTTAAATTACATGTTGTAAACTTAAGGCACATCTGGCACTTTAGAGATGTTCTGTAAAGATTCCTGTTGGACATTTCTTCTGAGTATGGTGAGCTGAAGGCAGGATGGGCTCAAAATCTGTGCTAGGTGTCCATTCAGAGAATCTTGGCTTCATGGATTAATACTGCTTTTGCAAGAAGCAGGTCATAGTAATGGAGAAGTGTTTTATTTTCCTTCTTCAAATTTACTAGCTATCAAACACTAGAAAGTATTTTAGTATGCATTTTAAATTGGTTAAATGGAATTTTTAAATATATGAAAAGTAATGTGGTTTAATTTCCACTGAGATTTCTTTTCTGAAAATTTCTATAACCTCTTCCTGGGCTAAAAGATCTCCAGTCTGTCTTAAAACTGTATTAGTAGAAAAAGAGATGTGTCTTCCTGTGGCCGTAGGTAATGAATAACAGCCACACAGTGTATTTTGAGACCAAAATATGAGGCTTTCCTAAAAACCATTGGTCTTACAGGAGAGAGGCCGGCCGGCCTGCTGCTTCTCCCCAGAAGAAACCCTTCTGACTGTGCCTTGGTGATTGGTCAGTAGCAGTATTTCCATGTGGGAGACAGCATGGTTGGTGACTGTTGTGACGTGCAGGTGGCAGCAACAGCTAGCACAGCTCTTGTGTAGCGAGCACTTTGTTTGTACAATGCCCACACTAACTGGCTGAGGTAGGGACTATTTACCTTCATTACGGAGGTGAAAATGAACGTTCGTGTCTAAGATCAAGTGGGCTCTAAGGAGTCTCACTTGCCTGTACAATCTTTTTTTTAATAGGTAGCAACAGGGGTTGTGGGGAGGCTTCTGTGCCTAAACGCCAAGTCATCGCAAGACACTAAAGTTGAGGGTTGGGATACTATGAAAGAATTGCTTTTATTCTCATATGATGGGAGCTTCTTTCTTTTTTTCTTTTTTGAGACAGGGTCTATTTGTAGTCTTGACCATCTCGGAGCTTGCTATTGTAGACAGGCTGGCCTTGAACTCATAGAGAACTGCCTGCTTCTGTCTCTCAATGGGATTAAAAGTGTAGGCCATCATATCTGCCTTTTTTTTTTTAACAAAGATTGCTGAGCCTCTTCCCCAGAGATTCCACGAACAGCAGACAGTGTTTATGTATTTAATCCTTCAGCTAGTATTTATTAGAAACTTCTCTAACAAAGCACTATTAGTGAACAGGCCCAGATTAGGACAGGCCCTGCCAATGCCTACAGACTATCAGGGAATACAGTAGCCAAATGCCATGTAAGTTCAAGAGTGCTAAGTGCTGTGAAGTCCAGCGTGTTAGGAAAGCCCATGACAAGGAACCCAGTCTAGTCAGAGAGAGAGGAACTCCGTGGTTTATGAGACAGAAAGGGAACAGTCTCATTCTCAGGGTGACTCGTGTAATTATAATGACAAGTGACCTTCAGTATCCCAAACTGGAGAAAGTAGAAAAGTAATGTGGTGACAAAGACTCCCACCATATTTAACTGGATGAAACCCTGGACATCCAGGCTAGGGGTATAGCTCACTGTTAAGATGCTTGCCTGTCGTGCAGAGCCCTGGGTGTGGTTCCAGAACACAGAACTGGGGTCCTTGAGACGATAAGCATGAGCTCTTTGTAGATAATCTTGGTGTTGCTTTTACTGGCCTTTTGTATGAAGTGGGAAAGTAAAGTTGAAACAGTCATTTCTTAGGTGTTTTTCTAGTATTTCTAATAGGTGATAACTAATTAGGAACTCGGTAATTCCTGATTAGAGCTTCTTTCTCTTCATTTGGTTTTGAGACTAACCTCAAAGTCAACTCTTAGCAATCATCTGCCTAATCTCCTGGGCATTGGCGGCCATGCCCAGCAACAAGTCTTACATTGTTTGTGGGGATCTAATCCAGGGTCTGATGCATGTTAGGCAGGTTCCTCCCCAACCCTGTGTCTATAATCTAATCCTAAAACTCTCTTGAACAATAAACCAACTGCAGAGTGCTGTAACAATGAACTACCAAGAACTATGTTATAGAAAGAAATGTCAGATATTTATTAAATACTCATCATTAGCCAAGGATTTTGTTAGTTTGACCTCATCCCCGGGTTGCAGTACAGAAGCCCCGCACTTCTTTGAGTTAAGTAGCAATTGTACGCTCCTCCTCAGTCAGGTGGTGCCATCGCAGCCACCTCACTTTGATTTAATTATTAACAATTACTCTATGTGGTGACTTTCATTTTTTTTCTAATCATTTATTGGTTTGGATGATGTTGACTTGATTAACCTAAATACTACATATTTCTCATGTGAAGCACAAGGACAGGATCAGAACTCCTGTTCATTCACTAAGGTGATGACCTACCTACCATATGAGAAGGTTCAACTCTATATCAAGTTATAAATCCTGACTTTTTTGTCTTGTTATATTCTGAAATGCAGGCTTTGTGAAAACTAGTAAAAGATTTATTTCTTCATTTAAAAAAGTACTGTCAATAAAACATTGCTTTTCCTCCTTGCTATGTGAAAGGAAACTTTCATTTTTCCCAAAGCACGCAGAATCTCAAGTTTTTTTTAATTTTTTTTATTAGGTATTTTCCTCGTTTACATTTTCAATGCTATCCCAAAGGTCCCCCATATCCAACCCCCCAATCCCCTACCCACCCACTGCCCCTTTTTGGCCTTGGCGTTCCCCTGTACTGGGGCATCTAAGATTTTTATTGGGTCTTGGATTAAAATGCTTTTTGATACTATAAAATATATTTTTTATTTTCCAATTTACATTGTTTCCTTAAATATCAAAAATAATGAATGAAATAAACTTTTATTTAAAAAAATAAATAAATAAAAATAACAGGAAACAACAATCATTGGTCCTTAATATCTCTCATCATCAATGGACTCAATTCCCCAATAAAAAGACATAGACTAGCAGGTTGGATATGTAAACAGGACCCAGCATTTTGCTGCATACAGGAAACACACCTCAGTGACAAAGACAGAGACTACCTCAAAGTAAAAAGATGGAAAAAAAAGTTTTCAGGAAAAGAGTCCAAAGAAACAAGCTGGAGTATCCAATAAAATAGATGTTCAACCAAAAGTTATGAAAAATGGTAGGGAAGACACTACATACTCATCAAAGGAAAAAT
Organism: Mus musculus; assembly: GCF_000001635.26. Classification (NCBI taxonomy): domain Eukaryota; kingdom Metazoa; phylum Chordata; class Mammalia; order Rodentia; family Muridae; genus Mus; species Mus musculus. The sequence continues at coordinate 115,897,690 of NC_000078.6, forward strand.
CCACCAAGGTGAACTCTCAATTCTGAACATCTATGTCCCAACTGCAAGGGCACCCACATATGAAAAAGAAACATTAGTTAAGCTCATTAGTTGAAACCCACAAAATAATAGTAGGAGAATTTAATACCCCACTCTAAACAATGGACAAATCATGGAAACAGAAACTAAACAGAGACACAGTGAAACTAACAGAAGTTATGAACCAAATGGATTTAACAGATATCTACAGAACATTCCTTTCTAAAACAAAAGAATATGCCTTTTTCTCAACAACTCACGGAATCTTCTGTAAAACTGACCATATAATCAGACACAAAACAAGCCCCAATGAATATAAGAAGATCAAAATAATCCCATGCATCCCATCAGATCACCGTGGACTAAGGCTGGAATTCAATGAAAACAAAAACAACAGGAAGTTCACATACCCATGGAAACTAAACAGCTATCTACTCAATGATAACCTGGTCAGGGAAAAAATAAAGAAATTAAAGACTCTTTAGAATTTAAGGAAAATGAAGGCACAATATACCTAAACTTATGGGACACAATGAATGCAGAGGTAAGAGGAAAACTCGTATCTCTGAGTGCTTCCATAAAGAAATTGGAGAGAGTATGCACTAGCAGCTTAACAGCATATCTTAAAGCTCTAGAACAAAAAGAAGCAAATACACAAAAGAGGAGTAGAAGGTAGGAAAAACTCAAACTCAGGGCTGAAATCAACCAAATAGAAACAAAGACAACTACACAAAGAATGAACAAAATCAAGAGCTGGATCTTTGAGAAAATCAACAAGATATATAAACTAACCAGAAGACACAGAAACAGTATCCAAATTAACAAAATCCGAAATGAAAAGGGAGACATAACAACAGAAACTAAGGAAATTCAAAAAAACATCAGATACTAATACAAAAGCATATACTCAATAAAACTGGAAAATCTAGATGAAATGGATGATTTTCTAGATGGGTCCCAAGTACCAAAGTTAAATCAGAATCAGATAAAAGATCTGAACAGTCCCATAAACCCCAAGGAAAGAGAAGCAGTCATTAAAAGTCTCCCAAACCAAAAAATCCACTGGATCAGATGGTTTTAGTGTAGAATTCTACCAGACCTTCAAAGGAGACCTAATGCCAAGACTTCTCTAGGTATTTCATAAAATAGAAACAAGAGAATAACTACATAATACATTCTATAAAGCCACTAATACCTACACCACACAAAGACCCAACAACGAAAGAGAATATCTGATCAATGTCCCTCATGAATGTTCATGTAAAAGTACTCAATAAAATTCTTGCTAAACAAATCCAAAAACACATCAAAATGATCATTCACCATGACCAAGTAGTTTTCATGCCAGATATGAGGGATGGTTCAATATATGGAAATCCATCAACTTAATCTATTATATAAACTAACTCAAAGAATAAAAACCACACAATCTTCTCATTAGATGCTAAAAAGGCTTTGACATAATACAAGACCCCTTTATGCTACAAGTACTGGAGAGAATAGGAATTCAAGGTCCATATCTAGATATAATAGAAGCAATATACAGCAAGCCAATAGCCAACATAAAACTAAATGGAGAGAAACTTGAAGCAATCCCACTAAAAGCAGGGACTAGGTAATGCTGCCTACTCTCTCACTATATATTAAATATAGTACTCAAATTTGTAGCCAGAGCAATTAGGCAACAAAAAAAGATCAAAGAATACAAATTGGAAAGGAGGAAGTTAAGATATCCCTACTTGCAGATGATAAGATAGGTTACACAAGTGACTCAAAAAAAAATGCATGAGAAAATCCATGAGAACTGATAAACAGCTTCAGCAAAGTGGCTGGATACAAAATTAACTCAAAGAAATCAATAGCTTTCCTCGACTCAAATGATAAAATGACTGAGAAATTCGGGAAATGACGGATTTTATAATAGCTACAAGTAATATGAAATATCTTGGTATGAAATATCTTGGTATGAAATATCTTGGTAACTAAGTACATGAAATGTCTGTATCATAAAAACTTCAAGTCTCTGAAGAAAGAAATAAAAGATCTCAGAAGATGGAAAGATCTCCCATGCTCATGAATTGGCAGCATTAACATAGTAATAATGGCCATCTTACCTAAAGCAATCAATGCAATCCCCATCAAAATTCCAACTGAATTCTTCACAGAGTTAGAAAGTAATGCTGAATTATATCTGGAATAACAAAAAACCAGGATCCCACAAAACATCTGCAACAATAAAATATCGTCTGGTGGGATTACCATTCTTGACCTCAAGCTGTACTACAGGGCATTTGTGATTAAAAACAAAAACAAAAACATGGTGTTGGTACAGAAAAGTAGATCAATGGAATAGAATTGAAGACCCAGGAAATGAGCCCACACAACTATGGTCACTTGATCCTTGACAAAGGAGCCAAATCCATCCAGTGGACAAAGGGCTGTATTATCCACAAATGGTTCAACTGGGGGTCAGCATGTAGGAGAATGCAAATAACCCATTCTTATCTCCCTGTACAAAGCTTAAGTCCAAGTAGATAAAAGATTTCCACATAAAACCAGACAATATGAATCTAATAGAAGAGAAAGTGGGAAAGGTCTTTGAAAACATTGGCACAGGTTTCTAGAACAGAGCAGTCTTATACTTTAAAATCAAGAATTTACAAAAGGGACTTCATAAAATTGCAAAGCTTCTGTAAGGCAAAGGACACTGTTAATAGGACAAAATGGCAATCCAAAGACTGAGAAAAGATCTTTACCAACCCCACAATTTATAGAGGGATGATATCCAATATGTTGTACAAAGAACTCAAGAAGTTAGAATCCAGAGAATCAAATGACCCTATTAAAAATGGGATACAAAGCTAAAATAGGAATTCTCAACTGAGGAATCTCAAATGCCTGAGAATCACTTAAAGAAATGTTCAATATCCTTAGTCATTAGGGAAATGCAAAGCATAACAACCCTGAAATTCCACCTCACACGAGTCAGAATGGCTAATATCAAAAATTCAGGCAACAGAAGATGATGGAGAGGATGTGGGGAAGAGGAACAGTCCTCCATTGCTGGTGGTATTGCAGTTAGGTACAACCACTCTGTAAATCAGTCTAGTGGTTCCTCAAAAAATTGGACATAGTATTGCCTGAAGACCCAGCTATGTCACTCCTGGGAATATACCCAAAAGATATTCCAACATATAACAAGGACACCTGCTCCACTATGTTCATAGTAACCTTATTTATAACAGTCAGAACCTGGATAGAACCCAGATGTCCTTCATCAAAGAAATAGATACAGAAAATGTAGTACATTTACACAGTGGAGTACTACTCAGCTATTAAAAATAATGATTTCATGAAATTTCACAGGCAAATCGATGAATCTGGAGGATATCATCCTAAGTGAGGTAACTCAATCACAAAAGAGTGCACATGATATCCATTCACTGATAAGTGGTTATTAGCCCAGAAGCTCAAAATATCCAAGATACAATTTGCAAAACAGGTGATGGGATTTTGATGGGGATTGCATTGAATTTGTAGATTGCTTTTGGCAAGATATTCATTTTTACTATATTAATTCTGCCAATCCATGAGCAACCTCAGGAGGTAGGGGTTTGAGGACCCTCCAGAATGCACCAGAGACCTCGGAGGTGTGGGACTGTCAAGACTCAAAGTTTGTAACCTTAGATGAAATGTCCTACAGTGGGGAGAGGGAACTTATAGAGCCTACCTCCATCAGAAAGGCAGGGCATCAAATGAAGGGGGGCATCCCACAGTTACAACTCTGACCCATAATTGTTCCTGTGAAAGAATTACAGGGATGGAAGTAGAGAGGACCCTGAGGAAAAGAAAGTCCAGCAACAGGCCCAAAGTGGGATCCAGCTCAAGGGGAGGTCCCAAAGCCTAACACTATTAATGAGGCTATGGAGAGCTCACAAAAAAAAGGGGCCTAGCATGATCACACTCTGGAAGACCCAACAAACAGCTGAAAGAGTCACATTCAGATGTTTTCACCCAACCAATGGACAGAAGCAGCTGACCCCTGTTGTTGAATTAGGAAAAGGCTGAAAGAAGCTGAGAAGGGTGACCCTGTAGGAGGTCCAGCAGTCTCAATTAATCTGGACCCCCAAGATCTCTCAAACACTGGACCACCAGACAGACAGAACACAGCAGCTAATATGAGTGCCCCAACACACATACAGTAGAGGACTTCTAGGTCTGTGTTTATTCAGAGATGATGCACCTAACCCTCAAGAAACTGGAGGCCCCAGGGTGTGTAGAGGTCATGTAGGGTAGGGGATATAGACTTCACATGGCGACAGGGGTATGGGGAAGAGGTATGGGATGTGGAAGAGTGAGAGAGTGGATGGGGTGAGTAAAATATGGGGTATAAAAATAAATAAATAAATTTAAAAACAGAAAAAGAAAAGTGATTATAGCATTTATTACTAAGTTGTAAAAATTTTTCTATGTAAGCCAAAAAGGGGGAAAGCACACATATCCTAAATGGGGAAGAGAAAAATACTCTAAGGGGGGAAAGGGAGTAAAATTCTAGTAAGGGAAAAGATTCTTCCAGGAGATGAAAAGGAAAGATTCTACATTTATTTTGTCTTAGGTACTTATATTTTTTTCAGAATACAGGATCACATGTTACAAAGATTATCACAAGTACATACAACATATCAAATCATAAATTGAAATAGAAGTTTACAACAGAGAATGTTTACATGCTTATCCATTAGGAGTAATTATCTGGCTAAACATCCATCACCTGTCTCATCTCCACAGGTTCACTGAGCATCCACTTCTGTGTTTGCCAGCCCCGGCATAGCCTCACAAGAGACAGCTATATCTGGGTCCTTTCAGCAAAATCTTGCTGGTGTATGCAATGGTGTCAGCATTTGGAGGCTGATTTTGGGATGGATCACTGGGTATGCCAGTCTCTAGATGGTCCATATTTTCCTCTCAGCTCCAAACTTTGTCTCTGTATCTCCTTCCATGGGTGTTTTGTTCCCACTTCTAAGAAGGGGCAAAGTGTCCACACTTTGGTCTTCATTCTTCTTGAGTTTCATGTGTTTTGCAAATTGTATCTTATATCCTGGGTATTCTAAGTTTCTGGGCTAATATCCACTTATCAGTGAGTGCTTATCCTGTGAGATATTTGGGTTTGGGTTACCTAACACAGGATGATGCCCTCCAGGTCCATCCATTTGCCTAAGAATTTCATAAATTCATTCTTTTTAATAGCTGAGTATTACTCCATTGTGTAAATGTACTACACTTTCTGTATCATTTCTTCTGTTGAGGGACATCTGGGTTCTGTCCAGCTTTGGCTATTATAAATAAGGCTACTATGAACAGAGTGGAGTATGTGTCCTTCTTACCAGCTGGAACATCTTCTGGATATATGCCCAAGAGAGGTATTACAGAATCCTCCAGTAGTACTATGTCCAATTTTCTAAGGAACCTCCAGGCTGATTTCCAGAGTGGTTGTACAAGCTTGCAATCCCACCATCAATAGAGGAGTGCTCCTCTTTCTCCACATCCTCGCCAGCATCTCCTGTCACCTGAATTTTTGATCTTAGCCATTCTGACTGGTGTGAGGTGGATCTCAGGGTTGTTTTGATTTGTATTTCCCTGATGACTAAGGATGCTGAATTTTTTTTCAGGTGCTTCTCAGCGATTTGGTATTATTCAAGTGAGAATTCTTTGTTTATCTCTGAGACCCATTTTTTAATGGGGTTCTTTGATCTTCTGGAGTCCACCTTCTTGAGTTCTTTATATATATTGGATATTAGTCCCATATCTCATTTAGGATTGGTAAAGATTCTTTCCCAAACTGTTGGAGGCCTTTTTGTCTTATTGATGTTGTCTTTTGCCTTACAGAAGCTTTGCAGTTTTATGAGGTCCTATTTGTTGATTCACGATCTTCCAGCACACGCCATTGCTGTTCTAATCAGGAATTTTTCCCCTGTGCCCATATCTTCGAGGCTTTTTCCCACTTTCTCCTCTATATGTTTCAGTGTCTCTGGTTTTATGGAAAGTTCCTTGATCCACTTAGATTTGACTCTAGTATAAGGAGATAAGAATGGATCAATTCGTGTTCTTCCACATTCTAACCCCCAGTTGTGCCAGCACCATTTGTTGAAAATGCTGTCTATTTTCCACTGGGTGGTTATAGCTCCCTTGTCAAAGAGCAAGTGACCATAGGTGTGTGGGTTCATTTCTGGGTCTTCAATTCTATTCCATTGGTCTACTTGTCTGTTGCTATACCATTACCATGCAGTTTTTATCACAATTGTTCTGTAGTACAGCTTTAGGTCAAACATGGTGATTGCAACAGAAATTCTTTTATCATTGTGAAGAGTTTGCTATCCTAGCTTTTTTGTTATTCCAGATGAATTTGCAAATTGTCCTTTCTAATTCGTTAAAGAATTGAGTTGGAATTTTGATGGGGATTGCATTGAATCTGTAGATTGCTTTTGACAAGATAGCCATTTTTATTATATTGCTCCTGCCAATCTATGAGCATGGGAGAACTTTCCATCTTCTGAGATTTTTTTTTATTTCTTTCTTCAGAGACTTGAAGTTCTTATCATACAGATCTTTCACTTCCTTAGTTATAGTCACAACAAGGTATTTTATATTATTTGTGACTGTTGTGAAGGGTGTTGTTTCCCTAATTTCTTTCTCAGCCTGTTTATACTTTGTGTAGAGAAAGTCTAGTGACTTGTTTGGGTTAATTATATATCCTGCTACTTCACTGAAGCTGTTTATCAGGTTTAGGAGTTCCCTGGTGTGATTTTTAGGGTCACTTATATATACTATCATATCATCTGCAAATAGTGATATTTTGACTTCTTCTTTTCAATTTATATCCTCTTGACCTCCTTTTGTTGTCAAATTGTCTGCTTAGGACTTCAAGTACTATATTGAATAGGTAGGGAGAAAGTGGGCAGCCTTGTCTAGTCCCTGGTTTTAGTGGGATTGCTTCTAGCTTCTCACCTTTTACTTTGATATTGGCTACTGGTTTGCTGTAGATTGCTTTTATCATGTTTAGGTATGGGCCTTGAATTCTTGATCTTTCCAAGACTTTTATCATGAATGGGAGTTGGAATTTGTCAAATGATTTCTCAGCCTCTAACGAGATGATCATGTGGTTTTTGTATTTGAGTTTGTTTCTATTGTGCATTACATTGATGGATTTTCGTATATTAAACCATCCCTGCATCCCTGGGATGAAACCTACTTGGTCAGGATGGATGATTGTTTTAATGTGTTCTTGGATTTTGTTAGCAAGAATTTTATTGAGTTTTTTTGCATCGATATTCATAAGGGAAATAGGTCTGAAGTTTTCTTTTTTTGTTGGGTCTTTATGTGGTTTAGGTATCAGAGTAATTGTGGCTTCATAGACTGAATTGGGTAAAGTAACTTCTGTTTCTATTTTGTGGAATGGTTTGAGAAGTACTGGAATGAGATCTTCTTTAAAGGTTTGATAGATATCTGCACTAAATCCATCCGGTCCTGGGCTTTTTTTTTTTTTTTGGTTGAGAGACTATTAATACCTGCTTCAATTTCTTTAGGGGATATAGGACTGTTTAGGTAAATAATCTGATCCTGATTTAACTTTGGTACCTGGTACCTGTCTAGAAATTTGTCCAATTCATCCAGGTTTTCCAGTTTTTTGTTTTTTTGTTTTTTTGGTTTTTTTTTTTTTTTTGAGTTTAGCCTTTTGTAGAAGGATCTGATGGTATTTTGGGTTTCATCAGGATCTGTTGTTATGTCTCCCTTTTCATTTCTGATTTTGTTAATTAGGATGCTGTACCAGTGCCCTCTAGTGAGTCTGCCTAAGGGTTTGTCTATTTTGTTGATTTTCTCAAAGAACCAGCTCCCCATTTGGTTGATTCTTTGAATAGTTCTTCTTGTTTCCACTTGGTTAATTTTGCCCCTGAGTTTGATTATTTCCTGCCATCTACTCCTCCTGGGTGAATTTGCTTCCTTTTGTTCTAGAGCTTTTAGGTGTGTTGTCAAACTGCTAGTGTGTGCTCTCTCTAGTTTCTTTTTGGAGGCACCCAGATCTATGAGTTTTCCTCTTAGAAATGCTTTCATTGTATCCCATAAGTTTGGCTATGTTTTGGCTTTACTTTCATTAAACTGTAAAAAGTCTTTAACTTCTTTCTTTATTTCTTCCTTGACCAAGGTATCATTGATGAGAGTGTTGTTCAGTTTCCATGTGAATGTTGGCTTTCTATTATTTATGTTGTTATTGAAGATCAGCCTTAGTCTGTGGTGATCAGATGGGATGCATGGGAAATTTTCAGTATTTTTGTATATGTTGAGGCTTGTTTTGTGACCAATTATATGGTCAGTTTTGGAGAAGGTACCATGAGGTGCTGAGAAGAAAGTATATCCTTTTGTTTTAGAATAAAATGTTCTGTAGATATCTGTTAAATCCATTTGTTTCATAACTTCTGTTAGGTTCACTGTGTCCCTGTTTAGTTTCTCTTTCCACAATCTGTCTATTGATGAAAGTGGGGTGTTGAAGTCTCCCACTATTATTGTGTGAGGTGCAATGTATGCTTTGACCTTTACTAAAGTTTCTTTAATGAATCTGGCTGCCCTTGAATTTGGAGCATAGATATTCAGAGTACCTCTTGGAAGATTTTACCTTTGATGAGTATGAAGTGCCCCTCCTTGTCTTTTTTGATAACTTTGGGTTGAAAGTCAATTTTATTCAATAGTAGAATGACTACTCCAGCTTCTTTCTTCAGACTGCTTTCTTGGAAAATTGTTTTCCAGCCTTTCATTCTGAGGTAGTGTCTGTCTTTTTCCCTGAGATGGGTTTCCTGTAGGGAGAAAAATGTTGGGTCCTGTTTCTGTAGTAAGTCTGTTAGTCTATGTCTTTTGATTAGGGAATTGAGTCCATTGATATTAAGAGATATTAAGGAAAAGTAATTGTTGCTTCCTATTATTTTTGTTTTTAGAGTTGGCATTCTGTTCTTGTGCCTGTCTTCTTTTAGATTTGTTGAAGGATTACTTTCTTGCTTTTTCTAAGGCATGGTTTCCCTCCTTGTATTGTTTTTTTTTGTTTGTTTTTTGCTTTTTGTTTTGTTTTGTTTTTTGTTGTTGTTTTTTGTTTTTGTTTTTCTGTTATTATCCTTTGAAGGGCTGGATTTATGGAAAGATATTGTGTGAATTTGGATCTATGGTAATTGAGAGTTTTGCTGGGTATAGTAGCCTGGGCTGGTATTTGTGTTCTCTTAGTGTCTGTATAACATCTGTCCAGGATCTTCTGGCTTTCATAGTCTCTGGTGAGAAGTCTGGAGTAATTCTAATAGGCCTGCCTTTATATGTTACTTGACATTTTTTCCCTTACTGCTTTTAATATTTTATCTTTATTTGGTGCATTTGTTGTTCTGATTATTATATGTCGGGAGGAATTTCTTTTCTGGTCCAGTCTATTTGGAGTTCTGCAGGCTTCTTGTATGTTCATGGGCATCTCTTTCTTTAGGTATGGAAAGTTTTCTTCTTTAATTTTGTTGAAGATATTTGCCGGCCCTTTAAGTTGAAAATCTTCATTCTCATCTACTCCTACTATATGTGGGTTTGGTCTTCTCATTGTGTCCTGTATTTCCTGGATGTTTTGAGTTAGGATCTTTTTGCATTTTGCATTTTCTTTGATTTTTGTGCAGATGTTCTCTATGGAATCTTCTGCACCTGAGATTCTCTCTTCCATCTCTTGTATTCTGTTGCTGATGCTTGTATCTATGGTTCCTGATTTCTTTCCTAGGGTTTCTATCTCCAGAGTTGTCTCCCTTTGGGTTTTCTTTATTATTTCTACTTCCCTTTCTAGATTCTGGATGGTTTTGTTCAATTCCATTACCTGTTTGGTATTGTTTTCCTGTAACTCTCTAAGGCATTTTTGTGTTTCCTCTTTAGAGACTTCTAGCTGTTTTGCTGTGTTTTCCTGTATTTCCTTCTTAATGTCCTCCATCATCATCATAAGAAGTGACTTTAGATCCAGGTCTTGCTTTTCTGGTGTGATGGTGTATCCAGTGCTCGCTATGGTGGGAGAGTTTGGTTCTGATAATGCCAAGTAACCTTGGTTTCTGTTGTTTCTGTTCTTATGCTTGCCTCCTGCCATCTTATTATCTCAAGTATTTGCTGTCATCAATATATCTGATTGGAGCCTGTCCTTCCTATAATCCCAGTTGATTCAGGGCTCCACAGTGTCCAGCTTTCTCTGTGATCCTTTGCTTGTGGGCTCCTGTGAATCTGAGATTCTGGGTGTGTCAGAGTTCTTGGAAGTCAAGTTCCTCTGACACCCTGAAATACTGGTGTGACCAAACTCCTTTTATCCTGGGATCCTGTTGTCAAAGATCCTGGGCGTGTTACAGTGCCTGGAAGTGGTGTCTCCTTTGAGGAGTGTGGAGCTGTCTTGTCAGTGGTCCTAAGATCACGTGGAGAGTCCTCTAGGGACCTTGGGGGTGTCCGCTGACTCCTCACACAAAGTGACCAGGTACTGGCTCCAACCAGAAGGGACTTGTGACCCTGGTCAGGCCGGTTTTCTGCTTCCCTAATGCTGTCTCAGGTTCTGCGCAATTGGATTGGAACAGAAGTTGTGTTCCATTCACCAGAGGTCCTAAGATCGCATGGAGAGTTATCTAGGGACCTTGGGGGTGTCCGCTGACTCTGCACCTAAGGTGAACCAGTGCTGGCGTCAACCAGAAGGCCAGATCTCTGATTATGGTTCTGGTTCTTAGTCCTCATGTTTGGTGTCCTCTTCAGGATGTTGTATGCTGTACCAATGAGTTCTAAGCCCTTCCCCACATTCCCTTCTTGTGGCTCAAGATATCTGATTTCATATTGAGGTTTTGATCATCTTGGGTTTGAGTATAGTGAATAGATACCAATATGGATTTATTTGTATTCTTCTAAATACAGATTTAATTAGAAAATAACAATTCGCTAAAGAGTCTTTCTTTCATTAATTTTAAATTTCTGGATTTGTTATGAAAAAACAAGGTGTTCACTGACATATGGGTTTACATTGTCTGGATTTTTATTCGATTCCATTTACCAACATTTCTTATTCTACTCCAATATCCTGCTGTTTTTCTTACAGGAATGTCACAGAAGGATGGCACCTCAAGGAAGAAAAAAATAAAAATAAAAAAGAACAAATAACTGCAGTCTATTCAGAAAGCTGAGAGTGTAGGTTCTTAATAAACTAGTGACTCTAGCTGCATATGTAGCAGAGGATTGCCTAGTCAGCCATCAATGGGAGGAGAGGCTCGTGGTCTTGTGAAGATTCTATGCCCCAATATAGGGGAATGCCAGGACCAGGAAGCTGCAGTGGGTGGATTGAGGAGCAGGCGAATGGGGGGGGGGTATAAGGGATTTTCAGGGAGAAAACTAGGAAAGGGGGTAGCATTTGAAATGTAAATGAAGAAAATATCTAATAAAAAAAACAACAACAACAACAAAACCCAAACAAGCCAAAAGAAAAGTCCTAATGATCTTTTGCTATTTGTGGAGACAGAACACAACATAATTTCCCAGAATGATTATCCCAAGCTCTTTCATCATTAGATTATGACCATCCTTAGGGGAGGTGTCACTTGTATTTTAAGCCCTGCTGTAATCGCTTTACTGTACAACAATATTTGAAATGATTATCGAAATTATTGTTACATGGAGACACTTTTCCAAATTCCATTGTTATGTAGAAATATACCTACAATGAGTGGTCTGTGCTCAGGCTCCTCAAAGTCCAATCAAGTTTGACAAATTCAATATGCACCACATTCTCACTCTCACGTTCACCTTGTTTGTTTCCCTCCATGTCACCTTCAGGGATGCCATCCAGAAATAAAAGATTTCCTAGTAGAAATTATTCTGTGCTCCTAGAGACTAATAATGGAAAAAACATTACTGAAAATATACACACAAGCATGCACATATACACACAAACACACACATAGGGAGAGAGACAGAGACAGACAGAGACAGAAAGAGACAGAGACAGAGAGAGAGGCTAAAACTCAAACATTTTATTTATGTATTTAACTATACCTAAGCATTTCATAGTTTACATATGTCTTAAAACCTTCCAATCCTGGCTTTTGAATACAGTTTAAAGATTTAAACAAAGACATGAGACTTTTGAACATATGGGAAATTTACACAATGGATATCAGAAATTTTTGTTTATTAATATTTTACAATTTTTTCTATGTATTTTTGAAAATAGACGGCATCATGAAATATATTCTGAGTACTATTTTCCATTCCATAATACCTCTTAGAATCTTCTCCCAGCTGTATTGTTTCTTTATAAAATTAGCACACAGAATCTAAAAATAATAAAAGTAATAAATGGGAATACACACACACACTCACTCAAACACAGAAAGAGACAGAGTTAGAGAGAGACAGAGAAAGAGAGACAGAGAAAATGAGAAAGGCTAAAACCCACATATTTTACACATTATAATTATGCACATGACAAGTGCCTTATCCTTAAATCCTTTCAGGGCTGGCTTCTGATTATAATTTGAACAATTTAAACAAAGACATGAGAGCTAAAGTATGGACACTTGAGCATATGGGATAGTTACACAATGAAGATATTATCAGAATGGTTTTTATTAAATTTTTAAAGTTCTCTAATTTCTATGCCTATTGAAAATACATTTCTTCCTGCCATTTACTCTGAATACTGATTCCCATTCCCCAAAACTGTCTCAAACTTATCCCAGCTTCATTCTGCTTCTTTATTTAATTAGAAAATAAAAGAACATAAATAATCTGGTATTGGGTGAGGAAATAGTACTGAAGCCCTGAGGCCCAGCAGAAAGAATGAAAACAGGCAACCACAGGAAATAGGAGGTTGGTGAACCTCCAGAATGCACCAGAAACCTGGAATGTAAGAGACCCTCAGAACTCAGAGGGAGGGACCTTAAATAAAATGCTGGACAGTAGAGGGAGGGAATTTATAGAGCCCACCTCCAGCAGGAAGATAGGGCATCAAGTGAGGGGTGGGGTTGTCATCTCACAGTCACAACTTTGACTCATAACTGTTCCTGTTTGAAAGAATTAAAGGGATGAAAATGGAGAGGAGCCTGAGGGGAAAAAAAGTCCAGCAACAGGCCCAAAGTGGGATCTGACTCAAGTGGAGATCCCACAGCCTAGTGCTAATACTGAGACTATGGAACACTCATAAAAAGGGACCTATCACGACTGCCCTCTGAAAGATTCAACATGCTTCTGAAAAAGTCTGAGGCAGATATTTACATGCAACTAATGTACAGAAGCAGCTGACTCCTGTTGCTGAATTAGTGAAGGCTGAAAGAAGCTGAAGAGAAGGGCTACCCTATAGGAGGACCAGCAGTCTCAACTAATCTGGACCCCTGAGATCTCTCAAACACTGGACCACCAATCAGACAGCATACACCAGCTAATATGAGGCTCCCAACACACATAGAGTAGAGGATGTCCATGTCTGCTTTCATCCAGAGATGAAGCACCTAACCCTCAAGAGACTGGAGGACTCAGGATGTTTAGAAGTCAGGTAGGGTGGAGATGGGGACATTCACATTGAGACAGGGGGTGGGGAGGAGGTATGGGATGTGGATCAACTTGGAGGAAGTATCAGGGTGGTGGAAATAAAATATAGAGTTTAAAAAGTAAATTATTTTTTAAAAATGTAAAAAAGAAAATAAATGTAATAAAAACGAAAAACAAAGTAAGATAAAGGAAAAGCAAACAAATAGGTATGGAATGAAACAAACAGAAGAAACACATGTGCATGCAGAGACACATGTTCACACATACCCTGCAGAACAAAACTGAGCAACAGGTATGCAATGAACTATGAAAGTTGATGCTGTATCAGCATAGGTCCATGTTCTAAAAAGGATAGGGAATGTAGGGATGATTACTGAGTCTTGGAAGGAAGTAAATATGGATTCAAACACTTTCGTATAATCTCAGGAACTACATTATTTAACAGGTGCATGCATTGTGTTGGTAAAGGAGTTTAATAAAATGTCATTTTAAATTTTGACTAACCTACATTTATTATATTTGCTTGCCTCTGCATTCTGATATAAATATTTCTCACCTTCTAAGAAATTGGAATTTCTGCTAGAACACAGGACAAGAATTAACACATTGAGGTCACTAATTACATAAGACTATAAAGCATTGTTTGTTTGACCAAATGTTGGTGGTTTGCTCATAGATCAAATTCCTATTACACATTATTCCCAACAATTTTTAAAAAGTTCTGGTCACTAAGGATTCAGTAATATTTTTATCATGCAAAAACACACTTTTGCTTTTTATTGTTTTATTGAATAAGAAACATGTCTATGGAGGTGGTCACAGTTGAAGAGATTCACACAGTGTGGTGAACTGTAGATTTCTCCAAACAGCATCACTATTATTTTATAGACGGATGTTTACAAAGTACAGAGATACTATAGGACTGTGAAGAGGAGGTAATAAATGGACATTAAAACTACACTTTCTGAGCAAGTCTAAAGATTAATCTTTCTGTCATCTCAGGCCCAGGGAAGCTTCCTGCTCCTCCAGGATTTCTGACACACTCAGGATGTGGTTGCAACACTGTGTCTTGCACAGAAATAGACCGCAGAGTCCTCAGAGGTCAGGCTGCTGAGCTGCATGTAGGCTGTGCTGGAGGATTTGTCTGCAGTCAGTGTGGCCTTGCCCTTGAACTTTCCGTTGTAGTTAGTATCACCATCTCCAGGATAAATCTGTCCAATCCACTCAAGACCCTTTCCAGGCCTCTGCTTCACCCAGTTCATCCAGTAGCTACTGAATGCGTAGCCAGAAGCTTTGCAGGAAATCTTCACTGAGGCCCCAGGCTTCACCAGCTCAGCCCCAGACTGCTGCAGCTGAACCTGGGATTGGACACCTGTTGGGAGAAAGTCATTGTGGATGTCATTGTCACCTCAGGCCCTGTCTCCTCTTCAGATTGGAACTGCTGAGCCCCTTACCTGCAGTTCCTGACAGGAGGAAGAGAAAGATCAAAGGCCATTCCATGGTTAGAGTCAGTGTGTTCAGGGACTGTGGAGAAGACAGGGGTCATATGCTGTTTTCACAGTGTGGGCATGCCTGTATTTACTACCATAGGCTCAAGTAATTTGCATATTCATGAGCAGTGCATTTCTTACTTAATGACCTAGTCCAGCTGGAGAAGAACTAGGGAGAAAGCACTGAAAAGGCACATGGGTCAGGCAGCAGGATGCTAGGGTCTAAGTCATAATCCTCCCTGAGGAAAAGCATCCCAAACACTTTCCCTGAGCCTTGGCCACATGTTGTAGATGTAGCATCAAGGACTAAGCTCTCAATAAATGTTTGGCCTGAGTCTGCTGCTCCACTTTGGGACAATGTTAACACATGGATTTAGTGATGGTGCTTTGTGATCATGATGATGATGATGGTGATGATGATGATGATGATGATCATGATGATGATGATGATGATGATCTGATGGTAAATTCCAAAAGTGGCTAACTTTAGAGAGTAGAACCTTCTTTAATATATGTTCAAGTAATATTTGCCTTTACCACAGGTTATATACTTCAAAATTCACTAAAATGGATAAAAGTACATGTATATTTACACATCAATGATTATTACACCACTACCATGAATAACTAAATTATGGATATAAACTATAGATGTGTCAACAAAGGATTTTATTGCTAAGTCATGGATTTCATATATATATAAATAAATGTAATTTAACAGAAATTTACACTGATTCTGGAAAAAATGAATGCAATTGGATATAACTATATTAATTAAGATGATAAAATCAAAAACATTAAATGTGACTTATTACTAACTCATATATTTTCATAAAAATAGACAACTATGTATGCAAATACATGATGATGTTCCAACTGTCTAGTAGAAAAGAGGGAAAATAGGACTAACAAGATGTTACAGGAGAAATATGCACAGTGTACAAAATACACCTCTATGAAAATTCTATATATTTGTAAAGTTGTTATTTCTATATTTCATAGGGATTTTTATTCTTTGAAATTTTCAATCATATATGATTTATGCTATGATCAACCACCACTCTCTGAACCACGATCTACCAACACTAGGTCCCTGTTTTCCCCTTGGAACTTTCCAGTAAGTCTCTTTCCTAACATCCTGACCTCTTCTGTTTCATTAACTAAAGACACAGTGAATTTAATTACTACTACCTATATACACATAGATAGTAGTAAAGTCACTAGTAAAGAGTGAACCTCCAGAAATCTTCCCCAAAACAAAGACATGATATTTTGCCCACCAGTCATCAAATGCCAAGAGACCCCCAGCTTGCTGTGGTTCCTCAAGAGCACCTCCCTCCATGTTGTAATTGTGTAATTGTTAACATTATTCTTAGTGGTGATAGCAGGATACACCTGCACCAAGTGGGACACACGAACCTCAGAGGATGACTTATGTACTTCAATTCTTAGGGATTTAACTGATGTCGCTAAGCTTACCAGTATACATGCCTACCTGCTCAGTCATTTTGAGGTCTCTCATGTGATAATTTTAACTGGCTTGATTTCTGTGCACCTGTGCTGGTAAATACAGGTACTGAGAGTTCATGTGTGCACTAAGAACAGTTAAATCCCTAGAGATAAGAGTTCATGTCCTTTAACCCCATTCTCCGTATCTTACATTCTTTTCCACGTTTTATGATGGTCTTTGATTCTTGGGTGAGAGGTTGGTATCATTGAATCACCTGTTCCTGAATACTCTGTCAGTCATTCTCAACACTCTGACCATTCAGGAATGTCTGCAGCAATATTTACAAACAGCACATATGAGGCTCTATGATCAATACTCAGACAATATCATTAGAAATACAACTGGGGACTACTAGGGCCTATAAGATCTATAAACATGGGTTTTAACCACACTTACCTTGTATGAAGACTTTCCAATGATAATTGGCAAAAATAATAAATAAAAATATTGTGTTCTCTCTTTATCTCTCTCTTGCTTGCTTTGTGTGTCTCATTTTTTGTTTTGTTTCTGTTTGTTTTTAATCACCCTTTAAATTTCTTTCTGGGTTTTTTTTGGGGGGGCTTATGTTCAGAAAGAAAAAAGAGTGTGTATTTGCATGAATTTGGAGGTAGGAAGGATTTAGAAATAGTTGGGAGTAGGGAAATCAGTTATTGGAAGTAATTGTATCACTTTTTATATCATTTCTTAAAATGATATAAAAACAAATAAATACAAGTGAACACCAGAGTTCATTTCTTGAGATGCATATGTAACAGAGGATGGCATAGTCAGACATCAATGGGAGGAGAGTTCCTTGGTCATGCAAAGATCATATGCCCCAGTACAGGGAAATGCCAGGGCCAGGAATTGGATTGGGTGGTTGGGGAGCAGGGTGCAGAGGCATAGGGGACTTTCAGAGAGGAAATTAGGAAAGGGGATAGCATTTGAAATGTAAATGAAGAAAATGTCTAATAAAAAAGGAAGCGCTCAAGAAAGAAATAAAGAAAAAAGAGAGAGAGAGAAAGAAAGAAAGAAAGAAAGAAAGAAAGAAAGAAAGAAAGAAAGAAAGAAAGAAAGAAAGAGAGAGAGAGAGAGAGAGAGAGAGAGAGAAAGAGAGAGAAAGAAAGAAAGAAAGAAAGAAAGAAAGAAAGAAAGAAAGAAAGAAAGAAAGAAAGAAAGAAAGAAAGAAAGAAAAAACAAGTGAACATAAAAAACAAGTGAACATAAATCTGGGAACTGAGCCTGGACACATCACATGTTAAGCACCACAGTGCGGATCAGTTAGTACACTTAATAAAAAAAAAAAAAAAAAAACCACAGAGGGCACAGTGTCTCTTCCATATCCACCTCATCTCCCTATGGGGATTCATGACTGCATTGTGCCATCTGCTGGTCATTAGCTCCTCTGAAAATAGGTTTCTCATGGCATCAATGGAAGTTGCATTCTCTGGTTTAAGAAAAAACTTATCCATCTAACTTCAGTGTTTACAGAGTTCCACTGAAGAGAGAAATGGATTTAGTTTACCTGCAGATGATGAGTTATGCATCAATGATTTTAAGTTGTGTCAATATTACTATAATGTTTCCACTTGAAGTCAGGTTCCACCTTGCTTGCAGTTTGACCCAACTCTTGCAGTTCCCATTTCTAAAAACGTGATGACAGTAGACAACAGTCTCTTTCCTGATGTCATAAGACTACAACTGGGGCAGAGCACTTGTGATCAGAGGTAAATCACCCTACATTGTTTAGTAGACACAGTGAAAAGACATACACAATAATGGTACACAGGAGTAGACTATACATATAAACAAGTAAAATGTTGAAGCAGCTCAGAACCTGGCTAGATTCTTAGAAGCTGAAGCAGTTTTGAAATTACTGCTGAAATCGGCCTGTATTAATAGAATGAAAATTTAGTTAAAACTCTTATAGATAATGAAAAAGAACCAGCCAGATGAAAGTTCTGAATCTTAAAGACCTGCAATGAGAATCATTCCATGGTACGTCAGGATTGCACATGATCACTGTAAGTGAACTCTTAGCAGCTATGGTTAACACCACAAAACCTGAATGAATCAAGCCGGTTAAAATTAAAGCATGAGAATAAGTGAAATAGCTGAGTAGCAACTGTCTTTCCTTCAAGTTTATGTAATTTTGATTGCTTGGATTGGCATGGTAGAATGTAAAACTTGGATTTCATATATTTTTCTCTCAGGTTAATTCATCCAACTTGGTTCATGTGTTCTCTGCTTTCCCCACTAAGCAAAGTGTAACCATATTTTAAAAATATTACAACACAATGTTGTGTGACTTCCAAGAACACAAACCATCTTTTGGACTACTGGCATTTAATATTTGATGATGAAAATCTGCTCACTTTGGAAGGATTCTAGGTGTTGCTTGTGTACTAGTGAATGACACACATATGTATATATACATAGCACTGATTGGACTCTTTATATTTTTACTTAATGAAATAAGGGTGGTCAGTTAGTTGAGAGAGATTTATTGGAAGTTTCCAATGGAAGCAAGAAGGTAATAGTTGGGTACACATGTTCCTGATATATTTCACACATGAATAAAAATGTAAAAGAATAAGCAAACTCTTTCTGAAAAATAAAAGTAACAATTTTATATATGATTAGAATCTTCATGGAAATAATTGTTTCACACTGTGCATATTTCACCCATAATTTCTACTCTTTCATTTCTTGAATGTCCTATTTTTCTCTATTTTGTTAGGCACTTTCGTTTATACAATGTAAGGTATTGATATACATAAATATATATAAGAATGCAGTATCTAAGAACTACTAATGAGATACTCATATGATGTCTGCATATATTCATTAATACAGTTAATATATTGGAAAGTTCATGTCATTGATGCATTGTGGCTGAGGACTCTGTAATTATTCTCACCCTTTTGAACAGCCATGAATGTCTGCATCAATCATTATTCGTTGAGCATAGAAACTCCTTGGTCATGGTTGAGAGCAGCTCTAATCTATTTTATAAACATAACAATTTATAAGGCATTTTGAAGTCTTGAACTTCAGAAATACAAGAAGGGTCAACTAGGGCCTCTGTCATCTCAAGCCATGGGGTTTTGACCATGTTTATTAGGGAGGAGGCGGTTACTGTGCATTACACCACAAATAAAATCAAAAAACAGTAAGGCACCACATAAGATTCATACACTAATAGGTACATCTTACCTGAAGCCTGATATTATAGACTGCAAGGTAGGCACAGTATAACATCGCTGATATTGATGTCTTCGTACTTCTTCTAAACTGCATGACATTGTTCTCTACAAAAAAAAAAAAAAAAAAAAAAAAACTTGGTAGCATGTAGAATACCCTGGTGAGTAGAAGGTTGATTTCTTTTTTTAATTATTTTTTTATTACATATTTTCCTCAATTACATTTCCAATGCTATCCCAAAAGTCCCTCATACCCTCCCCCCCCCACTACCCTACCCACTCATTCCCATTTTTTTTGGCCGTGGAGTTCCCTGTACTGGGGAATATACAGTTTCCGTGTCCAATGGGCCTCTCTTTCCAGTGATGGCTCACTAGGCCATCTTTTGATACATATGCAGCTAGAGTCAAGAGCTCCGGGGTACTGGTTAGTTCATGATGTTGTTCCACCTATAGGGTTGCAGATCCCTTTCGCTCCTTGGGTACTTTCTCTAGCCCCTCCATTGGGAGCCCTGTGATCCATCCAATAGCTGACTGTGAGCATCCACTTCTGTGTTTGCTAGGCCCCGGCATAGTCTCACAAGAGACAGCTACATCTGGGTCCTATCAATAAAATCTTGCTAGTGTATGCAATGGTGTCAGCGATTGGAAGCTGATTATGGAGTGGATCCCTGGATATGGCAGTCTCTACATGGTCCATCCTTTCATCTCAGCTCCAAACTTTGTCTCTGTAACTCCTTCCATGGGTGTTTTGTTCCCAATTCTAAGGAGGGGTATAGTGTCCACACTTCAGTCTTCATTCTTCTTGAGTTTCATGTGTTTAGCAAATTGTATCTTATATCTTGAGTATCCTAGGTTTTGGGCTAATATCCACTTATCAGTGAGTACATATTGTGTGAGTTCCTTTGTGAATGTGTTACCTCACTCAGGATGATGCCCTCCAGGTCCATCCATTTGCCTAGGAATTTCATAAATTCATTCTTTTTAATAGCTGAGTAGTACTCCATTGTGTAAATGTACCACATTTTCTGTATCCATTCCTCTGTTGAGGGGCATCTGGGTTCTTTATAGGTTCTGGCTATTATAAATACGGCCGCTATGAACACAGTGGAGCATGTCTCCTTCTTACTGGTTGGGACATCTTCTGGATATATGCCCAGGAGAGGTATTGCTGGATCCTCTGGTAGTACTATGTCCAATTTTCTGAGGAACCACCAGACTGATTTCCAGAGTGGTTGTACAAGCTTGCAATCCCACCAACAATGGAGGAGTGTTCCTCTTTCTCCACATCCTCGCCAGCATCATCTGTCACCTGAATTTTTGATCTTAGCCATTCTGACTGGTGTGAAGTGGAATCTCAGGGTTGTTTTGATTTGCATTTCCCTGATGATTAAGGATGTTGAACATTTTCTCAGGTGCTTCTCAGCCTTTCGGTATTCCTCGGGTGAGAATTCTTTGTTCAGTTCTGAGCCCCATCTTTTAAGGGGGTTATTTGATTTTCTGGAGTCCACCCTCTTGAGTTCTTTATATATATTGGATATTAGTCCCCTATCTGATTTAAGATAGGTAAAGATCCTTTCCCAATCTGTTGGTGGCCTTTTTGTCTTATTGACGGTGTCTTTTGCCTTGCAGAAGCTTTGCAGTTTCATGAGGTCCCATTTGTCAATCCTTGATCTTACAGCACAAGCCATTGCTGTTCTATTCATGAATTTTTTTCCTGTGCCCATATCTTCGAAGCTTTTCCCCACTTTCTCCTCTATAAGTTTCAGTGTCTCTGGTTTTATGTGAAGTTCCTTGATCTACTTAGATTTGACCTTAGTACAAGGAGAAAGGAATGGGTCGATTCACATTCTTCTACATGATAACAACCAGTTGTGCCAGCACCATTTGTTGAAAATGCTGTCTTTCTTCCACTGGATGGTTTTAGCTCCCTTGTCGAAGATCAAGTGACCATAGGTGTGTGGGTTCATTTCTGGGTCTTTAATTCTATTCCATTGGTCTACTTGTCTGTCACTATACCAGTACCATGCAGTTTTTATCACAATTGCTCTGTAGTAAAGATTTAGTTCAGGCACAGTGATTCCACCAGACGTACTTTTATCCTTGAGAAGAGCTTTTGCTATCCTAGGTTTTTTGTTATTCCAGATGAATTTGCAGATAGTTTTAAATTTAAAAAAAAATTGTGTTGTTAAAAGTTCAATGAAAACTGATTTAACGATATTTTGACCAACCTACAGATATATTTACATGCTTGTGCATTCTGATATAAATATTTCTCACTTTCTAAGAGACTGGAATTTCTGCTGGAACATGTGACATGAGCTAATACACTTGAGGTCACTTAACACTATGAAGCAGTAATTCTTTGCCTAAATGTTGGTGATTTGCATTTCAGAGATCACATTCCCATTATACATTATTCCCAACAATTTCAAAAAAATGATGGTCACTCAGGATCCAGTGATATTTTATCATGCAAAAACATACTTTTCCATTGTTTTTGTTTTGTTTTGTTTTGTTTTGTTTCGTTTTGTTTTGTTTTGTTGAATAAGAAACATGTCAATGGAGGTGGTCACTGGTGAAAAGATACACAAATGTGAAGAACTTTAGGTTTATCCAGACATCATCACTTTACTCATAGATGGACATTTAAGAAGCTGACAAAAGCACTATAGATCTGTGAGGAGAAGGAAATAAATAGGCATTCAAAACTATGATTTCTGAGCAAATCTAAGGATTAATTTTTCTGTCTTCTCAGTCCCAGCTTATCTTTCTTCTGCCCCAGGTTTTCTGACACACTCAGGATGTGGTTACAACACTGTGTCTTGCACAGAAATAGACCGCAGAGTCCTCAGATGTCAGGCTGCGGAGCTCCATGTACGCTGTGCTGGAGGATTTGTCTGCAGTCAGTGTGGCCTTGCCCTTGAACTTCTCATTGTAGTAAGTATTACCACTTCTAGGATAAATCTCTCCAATCCACTCAAGGCCCTGTCCAGTTCTCTGCTTCACCCAGCTTATACCATAGCTTGTGAAGGTGTAGCCAGAAGCCTTGCAGGACAGCTTCACTGAAGCCCCAGGCCTCGCCAGCTCAGCTCCAGACTGCTGCAGCTGAACCTGGGATTGGACACCTGTGGAGAGAAAGGCAGAGTAGAAGTCATTGTCACCTCAGGTCCTGTCTCCACTTCAGATTTGGAACTGGTGAGCCCCTTACCTGCAGTTCCTGACAGGATGAAGAGAAAGATCCAGATCCATTCCATGGTTAGAGTCAGTGTGTTCAGGGACTGTGAAGAAGACATTGATCATAGGTTGTTTTCATGGTGTGGACATCCCAGTATTAACTGCCATAGACTCGGGGGATTTACATATTCATGAGCAGTGTATTTCTTAGATAAGGACCTAGTCCACCTGAAGAACTGTCATCACATGGCTCAGGCAGCAGGATGCTCACGTCAAAATCCTATTCCTCTCTGAGGAAATGTACCCCATAAACTTTTTGTGAATTCTAGAAAGATGCTCTGGTTGTAACTACAGGGATGAATCTCTCAGCATATTTTTGCCCTGATTCTGTTGTTCTGCTCTGTGATATGTTAAAATGTTGATTTACAAATGTTGGATTTGGAGGAGGTGGAGGAGGAGAAGGGGGGAGGAGGAGGAGGAGGAAGATAATGGAAATTTCTAAAAATGGATAAAGATTTTAGTTTGAGTATCCTTTCACATGTATGGAGTTAATATTTGCCTTTCCAACAGGATATATACTACTTCAAAACTCACTAAAATGACTAAAAGTTCAAATACTTAAAAATATTTATCTATCAATGATTATTGCAGGAGGATCATCAATAACTAAATTATAACAATAGCTATAGATGTGTCAAGAAAGGATTTTGTCACTAAGACATGGTTATATTATATATATATATGTGTGTGTGTGTGTGTGTGTGTGTGTGTGTGTATATACATACACACATATATGTGTGTGTGTATATATATACATGTAAGTGTGTGTGTATGTGTGTGTGTGTGTAAAACAACAGAAATTTTGACAAGAAATTTACATTGGTTTTAGAAATATGGATGCAATTAGAGATAACATTGTTAATTAACACAATCCCAAAATCACAGACATTCAATGAGATTCTCAGCAGCTCTTATATATTTCATAGTTATATACAACTATTTATACAAATACATGAGATTTTATTGGAAAAATTGTCTAGTAGAATAAAGGGAAATAGGAGGGACAAGATGTTACAGGAAAAATATGCACAGTGTAAAAATTAAACTATGACATATCTGTACTATAGTAAGTTGTTCTTTCTATATTTCATAAGGATTTTTATTTTTTGAAAATTTCAATCCTATATGAAATATGCTATAATCTACCACCACTAGGTCCCCGTGGTTCCCTTGGGGTCTTCCAAAAGTTTCTTTCCAACATCCTACTTCCTCTATTTCAATGCCTAATAAAACAGTGAATTTAATTAGTGTTACCTATATACACATTGATGGGATTATCACTAGTAAAGAGTGAACCTTCAGAAATCTTCCCCCATAACAGTGATTATTTGTTGCCCATCAGTCAACAAATGTCAAAAGACCTTCAGTTTGTTTTGGGCCCTCAAGGATTCCTCCCCATTCATGTTGTAATTTTTTTAAATGTTAGATTATTTTAGTGATGAGTTCAGGATATATGTGCACCAAGGTGGATATATTAACATCAGAGAATGACTACTGTCAGTCAGTTCTAAGTGACTTACCTAATATTGCTGCACTTGCCAGGAGACATCTTTACCTGCTCATTCATTTTGAGGTCTCTCATGTGATAATGTGCACTGGTTTGATCAGTGTGTCTTGTGCTGATAAGTATAGCTACTGAGAGTTCCTGTGTGCACTATGAACACTGCAAATCCTGGAGACAGAATTTGATCTTCTTTGACCCCATTCTTTGTATCTAATATCCTTTCTTTTTCCTTTTTTAAGATGGTTCTTGATTTTGGGGTGAGAGATTGGTATCATTGATTCATCTGTAGCCGAGTTCTCTGTCAGCCATTCTCAGCATTCTGACCACACGTGAATGTCTGCATCTGTCTTTACAAACAGCACATATGATTCTCTGTGATCAAGTATATTCTCAAACAATATACTGGGTATAAACACAAATGTTTATAAGGCAGCTGACAACATGACCATTAGCAATATGACTGAGGTTACTAGGGCCTATATCAACTTTAGACGTGGGATCTTGACCACACTTGCCTGGGATAAAGTCTTTCCTATAAACAATCACCAAAGAATGAATAAAATTATGTTGTGTCCCAGCAATAACCCTCCAAAACATGTATTCAAATGATTCCACCACTTATTGTACAAACACTTACCCATACATATTTATTCACAGCATGATAGTTATGCTCTCTTCACAGCAAATAGAGGAAAGAATCATCTCAGATTTCCAACAAAACATAAATACAACATGACAACGTGGTACATATAGAAAAATGAATATTACTCAGAGGTAAAATGAATTATGTAATCCATAATTGTCTCCATGGAACTAGAAAAATATACTGAATAGATTACCATGTCTGTAATGCAAATGATCCATGTTCTCACTCATATGTGTTCCAAGATTTGAATATTTTGTTTGGTGTACTGAATTGTAGAAGCAGAGAGTCTAGACTTGGGACAGTATGAAGAATTTACAAACTTGATACATTAAAATAGAGATATAATAGATGGAAAATGTTTTAAGATTGAGCAGATTATAAGAGCCAGAGAGGTTGGATGTCTCCAAGGAAGGAGAATCTTCCAGACACAATTGTCTGATGCGTATATGAATTCAGAGACTGTGGATGCAGGCACAGGATCTGAACCAAGTCAAACCAGATAAAATTCACAAGTTGGGAGATGGAAATGGACAAGGGCTCTCACTGCTAACTGAGGAGTTCTGCAACCTACACTCACACACAAAGGAAAAATTAGTGTCTTCCGGTGGAGTTCATAGGGGATGCTAAGCAAAATTAATCATGGAAGACATGCTTAGCAGTGGGTAGCCAACAGGAAGATGAACTCAGTGGTATTGTTTGCAGACATTTTTACAATATTACCTTTTTTAATTCTGTTTGTTTCAATTATTATTTACTATGAATCATGGGTAAGAATTTGTGATTTTAATGCTTTCTCTCTCTCTCTCTCTCTCTCTCTCTCTCTGTGTGTGTGTGTGTGTGTGTGTGTGAGTGTGTGTGTGTGTGTGGTGTTGTTGTTGTTTTTATTACTTTGTTTTGTTTCAATTTCATTTACTTTGTTTAGTTTTTGTTTGCATTAAATCTGCTTTTAAAGTCCCAGGAGATTTTTTTTTTTTCTTATCTTTTTTTGTTTGATTTGTTTTGTTTTTTTTTTATTTTGGTATTTGTTATTGCTTATTCTTTTTTTTTTTTGCTATTTCAAGAAAAAAACAAGGTGTGAAGTTGGGTGAGTTTGAAGTTAGGAAAAATATTTAGAAGTTAAGGATGAGAGAATGAATTATTAGAATACATTGTATGGATTTTATCAAAAAATTATTTTTAAAAAGTAAACATAAATCTGTGAGGTGTTTAACAAAGAATCTTTACTGGGTTAGAACATGGAGTCATCTCATGTCAATCACAGCTGGACAGATCAGTTAATACACTTAAGAAAGGAAACCACAGAGGATACAGAGTACCTTCCAAACAGTTCATCTCTCTATGTGGAATATTGGGTGCATGGTGACCCCTGCTGGTCATGAGCTCCCATGCATGTAGGTTTGTCATGGCTCACAATAAAGTTGCACTGTCTGGATTAAGAAATGAAGTGTGTTCTAAACAATAAAAGAACTTCTGAGGAATCAGCATCCCAGACCTCAAGCTGTACTACACAGTAATAGTGATTAAAAACTGCATGGTATTGGTACAATGACAGACAGGTAGATCAATGGAATAGAACTGAAGACCCAAAAATGAACCCGCACACCTATGGTCACCTGATTTCTGGCAAAGGAGCTAACCATTCAGTGGGAAAAAGAGAGCATTTTCAACAAATTATGCTGGTTCAACTGGCAGTCAGCATGTAGAAGAATGCACATAGATCCATTCTTATGCCCCTGTATAAAGCTCAAGTCCAAGTGGACCAAGGACCTTCATACAAAACCAGATAAACTGAAACTAATAGAAGAGAAAATGGTGGAAAGTCTCAAACACATGGGCACAAGGGAAAAGTTCCTGAACAGAACACCAATGGCATGTGCTCTAGGATCAAGAAATGATAAATGGGACCTCATCAAATTGCAAAGTTTCTGGAAGACAAAGGACATTGTTAACAGGACAAAACAGCAAACAACAGATTGGGGAAAGATCTTTACCAATCCTACATCTGATAAAGGACTAATATCCAATATATACAAAGAACTCAAGAAGGTACACTCCAGAGAATCAAATAGCCTTATTTAAAATGAGGTACACAGCTAAAGATTTCTCAGCTGAGATATACTGGATGGCTGAGAAGCACCTAAATAAATGTTCAACATTCTTAATCATCAGGGAAATGCAAATCACAACAACCCTGAAATTCCTCCTCACACCAGTCAGAATACCTAAAATGAAAAACTCAGGTGTCAGCAGATGCAGGCGAAGACGTGGCGAAAGAGGAACACTCCTCTATTGCTGGTGGTATTGCAAGCTGCTACTCTGGAAAGCAGTCTGGAAGTTCCCAGAAATTGGGCAAAGTACTATTTGAAGACTCAACTATAACACTCCTGGGCGTATACCCAGAAGATGTTTCAACATGTAATGTGGACACATGCTACACTATGTTCATAATAGCCATGTTTGTAACGACCAGGAGCTAGAAAGAACCCAGATGTCCCTCAACAAAGGAATAGATTCAGAAAATGTGATACATTCATACAATGGAGTACTAATCAACCATTAGAAATAATGACTTCATGAAATTACCAGGTAAATAGATATAACTTGAGAATATCACCCAGAGTGAGATGACTCAGTCACAAAGGTACAATCATGGTATGTATCACTAATAAGTGGATATTAGCCCAAAAGTTTGGAATACCCAAGATTCAATTCACAGATCATATGAAGCCTAAGAAGAAGGAAGTCCAAAATGTGGATGCTTCAGTGCTTTTGAAAAGGGTGAACAAAATATTCACAGGAGGAAATATGTGGACAAAGCGTGTAGCAAAGAATGCCCCAAAACAGGAACCATTCCATCTGCTAACACCAAACCAGACAATATTGCTGAAGCCAAGAAATGCTTACTAACAGGAGCCAGTATAGCTCTCGCCTGAGAGGTTCTGCCAGAGTGGGACCAATGCAGATGTACACAGTAAAACATTTGAATGAGCATGGGAACCCCAATAGAGAAGTTAGGACAAGGGCTGTGGGAGCTGAAAGGGTTTGCAACTTCATAGGAAGAACAACAATATCAACCAACCAGACACTCCAGTGCTACCAAGGGCTAAACCACCAACCAAAGAGTACACAGGCATTACCAATGGCTCCAGGTGGATATGTAACAGATAGTTGCCTTATCTGGCATGAATGAGAGGGAAGCCCCTTGGTCCTGTGGAGACTTGATGACACAGGATAGGGGAATGCTAGGGCACTGGGCAGGTGGGAAAGACCTCTATAGAGGCAGAGAGAGGGAGGAGGGTAAAGGGGATTTGTGTAGGGAAAACTGGGAAGGGGGGTGACATTTGAAATGTAAATAAATAAAATATCCAATGAAAAATAAAAAAATAAACAAGAATGGATAAAAAGTAAAAATTCTGCTTAGCAAAAATGAAAAGGAACTATAAGATAACATGTATGAATCTTAAATATCTGCAATGAGAACCACTCCATAATTGCAAGGGCTCTCTGGGACTGAGACACCAACCAAAGGGCATGCATGGGCTGGACCAAGACCTGCAAAACATATATATCAGGTGGGTAGCTCAATCTTCATGTGGGTCCCCCAATAAAAGGAATGGTGACTGTCCCTAATGGTGATACCTGTCTTGGAATCCATTCCCTTAACTGGACTCCCTTGTCTGGCCTAATTGGGAGATGATACCCCTAATGCTGCAGAGACTTGATGGGACAAGGTTGGGGTATATCAAATGGAGCACCTACCCTCTCAAAAGAGAAAGGAAGGGAATAAAGGAGGGACTTGTTTATGAGGGACCAAAGGAGGAGCCAGCAATTGGAATGTAAAATATATCTATAAATAATTGCCCCTTTTGGATATCCTAATTCACATGTCTAATTAAAAATAAGCTGTTCGGGCTGGTGAGATGGCTCAGTGTGTAAGAGCACCTGACTGCTCTTCCAGAGGACCGGAGTTCAAATCCCAGCAACCACATGGCAGCTCACAACCATCTGTAATGAGATCTGACTCCCTCTTCTGGAGTGTCTGAAGACAGCTACAGTGTACTTACATATACTAAATAAATAAATCTTTAATAAATAAACAAGTAAATAAACTCCTCATCCTAACATAGGTTATCCCCTTTTACCTTTATAAATAAATGGTCATTTTCCTAAGGGCTACATCCTTTCTTTGCAGAAGTTCTTCCTTTGTCCCACTCCAAGACAAATCCACCCTCTCCCTTATTACCTCCCCCTTCTCCCTCATCCCTGCTTTCCCAAATTTGTTTCTTATTCCCTGCCCTCTTTCCACTTTGTCCCTTAATCCCTGCCATCTGTCCCTCGGGGAAAAACAAGGCCTCTTTCTGCTGAGTACTTTGGCTTGAGTGTCCTGGGACCCTACTGGCATGGCTTTGCCATCACTAGTGTCCTGCTGCTGTTAGAGCAAACTTCTGAGATTACTGAACATCTATGTTGCAAACATTTTAATCAATTTATGATTTTTTTTTGGTTTTTCGAGACAGGGTTTCTCTGCCCTGACTGTCTTGGAACTCACTTTGTAGACCAGGCTGGCTTCGAACTCAGAAATCCACCTGCCTCTGCCTCCCAAGTGCTGGGACTAAAGGCGTGCGCCACCACACCCAGCCAATTTATGATTTAAATTTGTGCTTGACTTGTAGTTCTTGGAAAACATGGCCTGCCTTGTATTAATATCTTGGCCAACAAATCAGGATCAGTTCCATCCAATAGTGTGAGCCTAAAATCCAATCAGGTATGGGTTGTTTCAACCCTCAAGGTTCATGATACTATTTCAGCAGGGTAATTTGCAGGGAGATCATATTGGAACTCAAAGAGATTATAGCTGGATTGCTGTTTATATTTCTCCTTTGTCGCTGTAAAGATGCTTCCCAGAACCGTGAATACTAGTCAGGAGAAGTAAAAAGTCTTAGTACATTCCACCTCAACTTCCCATGTTCCGTATGTGATATAGATGTCTTCTTCAGGAATCAACCTTGCATTCAGCTTGAGGAAAGGAACCAAGAGCTTTGGAAGCAGCCTTGGTAATTTTGGAGTTTCCATAGTGGTCCATTGTGAAACACTGATGATCTGGACCCATTCCAGAACTGGAGTTTTTATTATGTGAAGATGTCTAGATGGAACATTGTCGCTTTCACTATCAGATGATTCGGTTTAGATTTTGTTCATGTGTGTATATATTTTAAGCAGATTTTACTGAATTAGGATTTTTTAGAACCCCTCAAACAGACCTTAACATTTATATTTCTCTCTCCCTATCTCTTCCCTTAGGCTAAGCTCGAAGCACCACCTCCAACAATTTTAATCCATCTATATACATTCTATTTCCTAAGGATATCCATCCCTCTTCAGTAGATTCTGTCTCTATATCTCATTTCTCTGTGTGTAAGGATTGTAGCCTGCCTATGGAATATGTAACAGCTAATGTCAACATTTAAAAAAATATGCACAATTCTGCTTTTTAGGGCTTGAGTTGATCCACTTTGGCTGAGAGGTTTTCTGTAGTTCCATCCACTCACCATAAAATTTCATCATTTTATGGTTTTAAAAGCTGTGAAATATTCTGTTCTTTAGATATCTTTAACTTCTTCCACTTTTATTAAAATAGATTTTCTTTTTCACATAATATATCCTGAAGAGTTCCCGTACCCTCTACTACTTCCAGTTCTTCCCTTCCACTATCATCTGGACCCAACCTCTTTATAACTCGCATCAAAAGTTAGCATGCTGCTAAAAGATAAAAACAAAGCTTAGAGAAGTAAATATAATGTAAAACACAAACCATCACATGATGTTGGGCAAGGCAAATGGAGAAAAGGAAAAAGTACCATGAGAAAGGACAAGGATCAGAGACCCGTTTGTTCATACACTCGGGAATTCCATAAAACTAAATTATAACAAATGCTGCAACCCATTACAGACTTCACGCAGGAAGAGAGACCTTGGAATACAAACCTTTAAATGGAAAACTCCCATCAAATCCCAATCTTCTGAACTCCAGGAAGTCCTAAGAAGTTGTGGCTGAAGGAATGTGAGAGCCAGAGGGGTAGGATGACACCAGGGGAAGAGAACCATCTAAGTCACCTGAGCAAAGGTCATGTGGACTAAAAGAGAGTGAAGCAGCAAGCACAGGGCTGATATAGGTCAGCACCAGGGCCTCATCATATGTATGGTAGCTTTCAGTTTAGTACGATAATTTCTCATCCAATTATTCCATCGGTGACCTCTAGGCCATTACCAATTTTGGCTAATACCAAGAGAGCATCAAGGAATATGATAGAGCATGTGTCTCTACTAGGATGCAGAGTCCTTTGTGTATATGCTTGTGAGAGAGAATGAGGGAGATCTATTCCCAGCTTTAAGTGTAACGGCCACACTGATCGCCACAGTGAAAGTACACAGTGGGGAACTTTGTTGAATGACATGTCTGAGAATTTCAAAATGATTTTGCAAAATAAGTTTGAATGATGTCCAATACAAATTTGACCAAAGGTATTTCTGCCTATGTATTCACCATATGAGATTTTGTCCATATTAAGCACATGGCATTCTATTTAAGGGAAAAGCATCTCCTATAGGAACTTGTAAAATGAATATTCTGACTACAAAGAAATTTTACTACAAAAAAAAAAAAAACAAATTGAGATTGCCACATTACACGGGTGTCTATGTGCTGGTTGATGGTCAACAATTTCTCCAAAAACACGTATCCAGCCTGTTAGTTTATGTCTCTGGGGGGAGTTGAGTCCATTGATGTTAAGTGATATTAAGGAAAAGTGATTGTTATTTCCTGTTATTTTGGTTATTGGAGGTGGAATTATGTTTGTATAATGATCTTCTTTTGGATTTGTTGAAAAACTACTTTCTGGACTTTCCTAGGCTGTAGTTTCCCTCCTTGTGTGGGAGTTTTCCAACTATTATGCTTTGAAGCACTAGATTTATGGAAACATATTGTGTAAATTTGGTTTTGTCATGAAATATCTTGTTTTCTCTACCTATGATAATTGAGAGTTTTGCTGGGTATTATTCTGGGCTGGCATTTGTGTTCTCTTAGGGTCTGTATGACATCTGTCCAGGATCTTCTGACTTTTATACTCTCCAGTGAGAAGTGTGGTGAAGTTCTGATAGGTCTACACTTATATCTTACTTGACCTTTTTCCCTTACTGCTTCAGAAATTCTTTGTTTACTACATTTGGTGTTTTGATTATTATGTGACAGGAGGAATTTCATTTCTGGTCGAGTCTATTTGGATTCTGTAGGCTTCTTGTATGTTCAACAGCATCCCTTTCTTTAAGCTAGGGTAGTTTTCTTCTATAATTTTGTTGAATATGTTTACTGGCACTTTAAGTTGGGAATCTTCACAGTCTTCTGTACCTATTATCCTTAGGTTTTTGTCTTCTTATTGTGTCCTAGATTTCCTGAATGTTTTGGGCTAGGAGCTTTTTGCATTTTCTGTTTTCTTTGACTGTTGTGGCAATGTTTTCTAGGGTATCTTCTGCACCTGAGATTCTCTCTTCTATCTCTTGTATTCTCGTGATGGAGCTTGCATCTCTGACTCCTCAGCTCTTTCCTAGGTTTTCTAACTTCAGGGTTGTCTCCCTTTGGCTTTTCTTTATTGTTTCTAGTTCCATTTTTAGCTCTTGGATAGTTTTGTTCATTTCCTTCACCTGTTTGTGTTTTCCTTTAATTCTTTAAAGGGATTTTGTGTTTCCTCTTTAAAGGCTTCACCTGTTTACATGTGTTTTCCTGTATTTCTTTAAGGGAGTTGTTTATATCGTTCTTAACATCCTCTATCATCATCATGAGAAGTGATTTTTAGATCCAAGTCTTGTTTTTCCAGTGTGATGGTGAATCCAGGACTTGCTATGGTGGGAGAATTGGGTTTTGATAATGCCAAGTAACCTTGGTTTCCTTTGCTTATATTTGTAGGCTTGCCTCTCGCCATCTGTATTCTCTAGCAACCTGCCCCTTGGTGTTTCTGACTGGAACCTGCTTCTCTTGTGATCCTGGTTGTGTAAGAACTCCTCATACTCCAGCTGTCTCTGTGATCATCTTATTCTGTGATCTTCTGATCCTGAGATCCTGGGTATGTCAGATCTCCTGGGAGTCAATCTGCCTCTGGTATCCTGAAATCCTGGTGTGACCAATCTCTTCAGATCCTGGTATGCTGGTTGTGTTAGAGCACCTGTGACACTGGAGTTGTTTGAGCACATGAGAGTCGATCTTGTTCAAGGTGTTGTGGGATTTGGTGCAGAGCTAGTGCTCAAGGTCTGCTCAGGGTACAGTCTCAGCCAGAATGAACCTGTGCCACTGGCTGGGCAGGGGTTCCTGCATCGCTGGATCCTACTTGACCCAGTTACTCCCAGTGTTGGGACAGATGTTGTGGCATCCTCACCTATGATGCTGTGCATGTTAGAGTGCCTGGGAATCAGCTTCCTCTGGGTGTTGTGGGACTGGGTACAGAGCTTGTTCCCAATGTTCCCAAGCCCTGCTCAGGACAACAGCAAGAATCAATTTTTAATCCTCTTATTCTCCTCAATACATAACAACAATTTTGAAGAAGTCTACATGCTACTCTTTACTGTTTTCTCAGCTCTATGACTGTTGGCTGCTCCTTCAGATTTTCTGGCACAACTGAAACCCAGGCTGTGACACTGTACATGACACCTTAATAGTTAAAGAGTGTCAGGCTGTGAACACCATTAAGCTGTGTTGAACATTGTGGCTATATCCAGAATGGTTCTATCCTCAAGCATCTGATCTTACTTTGTGAGAATTTCATATTTTGCTCTTTCTCTCTCTGTCTCTGTCTGTCTGTCTCTGTATCTCTCTCTCTCTCTCTCTCTCTCTCTCTCTCTCTCTCTCTCTCTCTCTCTCTCTCAAAAGAACACCAAATCTGAAATCAATTATTCAAAAAAACTACTAAGACAAAAGGAAATACCAAATTCTCTACAAATATAGCATTGTGTTGCTTTTGTTTATCCAATTCCTGCACTTAGGGCCTACCATCAAGTGGGTTTAATATAGCCAGTAAGCCTTCACTGAAGAAGACAAAAGTTTTTTGCAAGTGAATAGGAGTTGCAGATAGATTCTTGGCTAATGGTGGGAGCACACATTCACTTGCCCCTCTTTGCAGAGGGTGCCACTGCCTAGAATCCATATAAGACCAATGCTTGTTCCCACACATTATGTGAGTTCTTATGTGACTCAATCCTATGGTGTCTGGAAGGGACTGTTTCATTGGAGTAATTCATTCTCTCTGGCTCTTAGAATATTTCCACTTGCTGCTGTACAATGGCACCTCAGTCCTGAGAGGAAGATTTGATGAGATCAAACCAAATTCTCCCAATTCTCACACTCTCATCAAATTGTTCATTTTTCATACTCTCTTGTTTCCCATCTGATGGAAGAAATATTGGCAATGGTCATTGATTGACTTACAGATTTAAGTGAATATATGGCTATATAATTAAAAATTGTCCTATTAGCATAATACTTTATTTGAATAATAGACTTTGGTTTTCCACTAGGACTACATTCTATCCAATTTCATGTTCTTGTTGGCCTTAAAAGGGTCAACCATGACTTCCATCACCGGGGCCTTAAATTACATAAAAGAATCAATGATTAACACCATAATATTTGTGACACTATTTCAACAACACAAGCCATAGGAAGGTAAGTATTGTAGGTAGCCAGGTTTATATCTAGGCCAGTATTACTTTTTATATCTAATATTATACAAAATGCATAGTTTCCCATGAACACGAGTTAGGAGTGCTTAATCTTGTACTTGGGCAAAGGCTCAAATTCTGTATCTTTCCTGAAATATATAAGTAATTCCTTTAACAATATGATATTATAATCACTTTGTGGAGAGCACGAAACACCCTTGGGAATAGCCTGAAAAATTAGAAGCATCGATGACACCTTTGACAATGACTCAATTTGAAAGTGCTCATTCAGTAATTTACATCTTTCACATATACAACTGTATACTGAAGGTGAACATTCCAATCATTTTGAATTGACTGAAGTGGGATAATTGGCCTAAAACTGAGTGGAATCAAGTGAGATACGTGGTGTAGGTACCACACATAATTCAGCTTTATAAAACCAAACACAGACTTGTTTTTTTAACACCTTAACAGGGATTTACATTGAATATCAGGAAAGGAAACCTCTTAAGAGAAAAAAGGAAATCACATAGGCCAGAGAGAAAGTTGTCCTCTTGCGCTCTTATGATATAATAGGGGGAAAGAGCCTGAAATAGTGCACAGCTATAAACTGAGGTGTGTCAAAGTGCTATCTGAGCACAGAAGTATGTGGCAGTATCTGCAGTGTCCATGCTGCTGATCTTGAGGAATGCTTGGTTCTTGGAGGTGTATTTGGAGACTGTGAGCCAGCTCTTCAGAAATGGGTTCTAGCACCTATCATCAACAATTTGTTGGGATCAACAAATTGTTGCCAGCTACTTCAGACCCTTCCCTGATGGCTGGCAAATCTAGCTCAAGTCTATTCAAGAAGTGCTCAGTGAAAACCCAGAGAAAGAGCAAGTCGGACTGAAGGTCTTGGAAGGCTACAATTTTCTATGACGAAATTCATTCAGAGTAACTTGGAAAAGAACATCTATGAAGAAAATAAAGTAGACCAATGTTGGAATAGGGTGAGAAAAGAAAAGTTCATCCCTAGGGGAGCATTGGCACTCACATTAGGGACAATCAGCAGCCGGATTGAGGAAGTAAACCTGACCATGGCTGCACACTAATGAGTTCGAAGGCCCAGTATTGGTTTTTCAACTCAAGTTTGGTGGGAGAGATTTCCATTCCTTCATCAGGTGCTCACTCTGATGGTGTACTTAAGTTTTAGGACTCAAGAGGAACCAATTTGTGATAGGAAACAGAGGTACCCTCAAGAGAGATCACCTCTGATCACCATAAAGAGTAACTAACTGAATAACAGAGTCCACAGAATAAAGAATTTCTGATGAATGCTGTATAGGAGGAGTAAGATGGAGAGAGACACTTAGTCAAACATAAAGGGTCATGACACTATTCACTCATCCAGGGATCTTTACCTTGTGTTTTTGCATGTGGGACACATGAAAAACTCAATGCATTAATGGTTCTCATTCTTTTGTCTTGTTTTGTGTGTCATGCCAAAGATTCCCTCTTACATGAGTCTTTTCAGAACATATTTTCTTTCACACATTCACACAATGTACAGATACTGCAGTCTTCTTGTAGAAATTAATACTAAGTGTTACCTGGAGGTTGGCCCTTGAGAATGCTATAATTATACAGAAGAGAGTGATAGCTTTCACTGACTTTACTTATCATTCACTTTCCTGGCTCTCATTTTTTCTGGTGTCTGCATATTCAGTAGCCAGTGCCTTCATCAACTCATAGGAAAACAGACCAATCAGGATGGTGATTAGCTCCATGAAATTCACAAAGTAGGGCAAAATGTCATTTATACAAGATTCAGATCAAGATACAGCAAGTAGAGGAAGTATATCACAGAATATATGCTTAATGTTATTTGATTGACAGAAAGACAAAAGTGACCATTGCATGGATAATAGCATGCTGAATTCCACCTGCTTAGGAAGAAATGATAAGTCTGACATTGACATGAGGAGACATGCTCACTGAATAGAGAAGTGGGTTGTGAATCGCTACCTATCTATCATATGCCATTGCTGGTAAAAGCAAGCATTCTGTGGTTACAAAGGTAACAAGAAGGAACTTCTGTGTTGCACAACCATGAAGTGAAATGATTTTGCTTTTAGGCATAAAACTTGCTAATGTATTTGCAGTGATATCTGAAGAATAGCAAGCATCTTCTAAAGACAATGCACTGAAGAAATGGTACATAGGGTTGTGGAGTTACAACTAAAATAATAAGCCCTATCGTTCCTATAGAGTAAAAACTAAAATTCCTTAGAAGAGAAAAAGAGAATGATCTGAAGGTCTTCTTTGTATGTGAGTCCCTTGAGAACAAATGTAGTAGCTCATCTGATGTTCTTCATACTAAATCCCATGAAGTAATATTGAATATACTCAGGCTACAGCCCATAGTTGTCTTAGTTCGTGTTTTACAGCTGTGAATAGACACCATGACCAAGGCAAGTCTTATAAAGGTCAACTATCAATTGGTCCTGACTTACATGTTCAGATATTCAGTCAAGTATCATCAAGGCAGGAACAAGGCAGTATCTAGGCAGGCAAAGTACAGGAGGAGCTGAGAGTTCTACATCTTCATCTGAAGGGTTTTAACAGAATGCTTACTTTAGGTAACTAGGATGAGGGTCTGAATCCCAGTGACACACCTACTCAAACAGGGCCACAACTTCTAAAAGTGTCATTCCCTAGGCTGAGCATTTACAAACCATCACGATAGTACTTTGATAACAACAGATTGTAGCAACAACTCCAGATTGTCAAGTAATCCTCCTTCCTCCCTCTACTTTCTGCTCCTCTGCATTTCCCCTCTATAAGTTCAAAACATTTTTTCTCCTCTAATGGGTTGTCACCAAAGCACTTACCATGTGCCCATCTGGTCCTGCCTTCTCAGTGCCATGAGGAAGGCCAGGCTGTCTCTTCAGTGGTGAAAACTCCACTTTTTGGCAGTGTCTTTGACTATCCATTTGTGACACGTTATCCCAGGTGAGGTGGAAAAGGGAGTCTAACCTAGAACCAAAAGCAACGCAGGCTGCAGGTTGAGAGATCAGGAATTCAAGTCCATACCTAAACATGATAAAAGCAATGTACAACAAACCAGTAGCCAACATCAAAGTAAATGGTGAAAAGCTGGAAGCAATCCCACTAAAATCAGGGACTAGACAAGGCTGTCCACTCTCTCCCTACCTCTTCAACATTGTACTTGAAGTCCTAGCCAGAGCAGTTCAACAACAAAAGGAGATCAAGGGGATACAAAGTGGAAAGGAAGAAGTCAAAATATCACTTTTTTCAGATGATATGATAGTATATATAAGTGACCCTAAAAATTCCACCAGAGAACTCCTAAGCCTGATAAACAGCTTCAATGAAGTAGCTGGATATAAAATTAACTCATACAAGTCAATGGCCTTTCTGTACAAAAAGGATAAACAGGCTGAGAAATAAATTATGAAAACAACACCCTTGTTAATAGTCACAAATAATATAAAATACTTTTGCGTGACTCTAATTAAGGAAGTGAAAGATCTGTATGATAAGAATTTCAAGTCTCTGAAGAAAGAAATTAAAGATCTCAGAAGATGGAAAGATCTCCCATGCTCATGGATTGACAGGATCAATATAGTAAAAATGGCTATCTTGCCAAATGCAATCTACAGATTCAATGCAACCCCCATCAAAATTCCTACTCAATTCTTCAACGAATTAGAAAGAGCAATGTGCAGATTCAACTGGAATAACAAAAAACCTAGGATAGCAAAAACTCTTCTCAAGGATAAAAGAACCTCTGGTGGAATCACCATGCCTGACCTAAAGCTCTACTACAGAGCAATTGTGATAAAAAATGCATGGTACTAGTATTGCGACAGACAAGTAGACCAATGGAACAGGATTGAAGACCCAGAGATGAACCCACACACCTATGGTCACTTGATATTTGACAAGGGAGCTAAAACCATCCAGTGGGAAAAAAGACAGCATTTTCAATAAATGGTGCTGGCACAACTGGCAGTTATCATGTAGAAGAATGCAAATAAAATGCATGGTACTAGTATTGCGACAGACAAGTAGACCAATGGAACAGAATTGAAGACCCAGAGATGAACCCACACACCTATGGTCACTTGATATTTGACAAGGGAGCTAAAACTATCCAGTGGGAAAAAAGACAGCATTTTCAATAAATGGTGCTGGCACAACTGGCAGTAATCATGTAGAAGAATGCAAATTGGTCCATTCCTATCTGCTTGTACTAAGGTCAAAACTAATTGGATTAAGGAACTCCACATAAAACCAGAGATACTGAAACTTATGGAGGAGAAAGTAGGGGAAAGCCTTGAAGATACGGGTACAGGGGAAAAATTCCTGATTAGAACAGCAATGGCTTGTGCTGTAAGACCGAGAATCGACAAATGGGGCCTCAGAAAATTGCAAAGCTTCTGCAAGGACAAGGGCACAGTCAATAAGACAAAAAGGCCACCAAAAGATTGGGAAACGATCTTTTCCTATACTAAATCAGATAGGGAACTAATATTCAATATATATAAAGAACTCAAATAGGTGGACTCCAGAAAATCAAATAACCCCATTAAAAAATGGGGCTCAGAACTGAACAAAGAATTCTCACCTGAGGAATAACGAATGGCTGAGAAGCACCTGAAACAATGTTCAACATCCTTAATCAGCAGGGAAATGCAAATCAAAACAACCCTGAGATTCCACCTCACAGCAGTAAGAATGGCTAAGATAAAAAATTCAGGTGACAGCAGATACTGGTGAGGATGTGGAGAAAGAGGAACACTCCTCTATTGTTGGTGGGATTGCAAGCTTGTACAACCCCTCTGATAATCAGTCTGGCAGTTCCTCAGAAAATTGTACATAGTACTCCCGGAGGATCCCACAATACTTCTCCTGGGAATATATCCAGAAGATGTTCCAACCAGTAAGAAGGACACATGCTCCACTATGTTCATAGCAGCCTTATTTATAATAGCCAGAAGCTGGAAAGAACCCAGATGCCCCTCAACAGAGGAATGGATACCAAAAATGTGATACATTTACACAATGGAGTACTACTCAGCTATTAAAAAGAATGAATTTATGAAATTCCTGGGCAAATGGATGGACCTGGAGGGCATTATCCTGAGTGAGGTAACCCAATTACAAA
Source organism: Mus musculus (assembly GCF_000001635.26). Classification (NCBI taxonomy): domain Eukaryota; kingdom Metazoa; phylum Chordata; class Mammalia; order Rodentia; family Muridae; genus Mus; species Mus musculus. The sequence continues at coordinate 115,937,721 of NC_000078.6, forward strand.
GGAGCTCACACAATATATACTCACTGATAAGTGGATATTAGCCCAGAAACTTAGGATACCCAAGATATAAGATACAATTTGCTAAACACATGAAACTCAAGAAGAACAAAAACCAAAGTGTGGACACTTTGCCCCTTCTTAGAATTGGGAACAAAACACCCATGGAAGGAGTTACAGAGACAAAGTTTGGAGCTGTGATGAAAGGATGGACCATCTAGAGACTGCCATATCCAGGGATGCATCCCATAATCAGTTTCCAAGTGCTGACACCATTACATACACTAGCAAGATTTTGCTGAAAGGACCCAGATATAGCTGTGTCTTGTGAGACTATGCCGGGGCCTAGCAAACACAGAAGTTGATGCTCACAGTCAGCTATTGGATGCGATCACAGGGCCCCCAATGGAGGAGCTAGAGAAAGTACCTAAGGAGCTAGAGGGATCTGCAACCCTATAGGTCGAAAAACATTATGAACTAACCAGTACCCCGGAGCTCTTGACTCTAGCTGCATATGTATCCAAAGATGGCCTAGTAGGCCATCACTGGAAAGAGAGGCCCATTGGACTTGCAAACTTTATATGCTGCAGTACAGGGGAACTCCAGGGACCAAAAGTGGGAGTGGATGGGTAGGTGGGTGGGGTGGGGGGGAAGGGTATGGGGGACTTTTGGTATTGCATTGGAAATATAAATGAGGAAAATACCTAATATAAAATATTTTAAAAAAGAACAGAAGTTTTTTGTTTTTTGTTTTTTACCAGAAATTAAACAAAAATTTACATTGCTTTTGGAAAAAATGGATGCAATTATAGATAATAGTATTTATTAAGATAATATCAAACTCACAGACATTAAGTGAGACTCTCATTAGCAGCTCTCATATATTTCATAGTTATATTCAACTATTTTTGCAAATACATAAGATTGTGTCAGTGAAATTGTCTACTATAATGAAGCAAAATAGGAGGAACAAGGTGTTATAGGAGAAATATGCACAGTGTAAAATTATACTATGAAGTGTATGTACATAAGTAAAGTTGTTATTTCTACATTTCATAAGTTTTATTCTTTAAAATTTTTAATTGTATATTCAATATGCTATAATCTTTGACCACTTTCAAGACTCTCACCATAATCTACTACAACTGTGGTTCCACTTGGAACCTTCCAAAAGTCTCTTTCCCAACATCCTACTTCCTCTGTTTCATTGACTGATAACACAGTGAGTTTAATTAGTGCTACCTTGAACAGATTAATAAAATGTATTATCACTAGTAAAGAGTAAACCTTCAGAAATCTTCTCCCATAAAGTGACTATATTTTGCCCACCAGTCAACAAATATCAAAAGACCTTCCGCTTGGTGTGGGACCTCATGTATTCCTTCCCAACCATGTTGTAATTATTTTAATTGTATTATTTTAGTGGTGAGTTCAGGGTACATATGCATCAATGTGGGTATATTAAACTCAGAGAGTGAATTTTGTCATTAAATTCTAAGGCATTTATCTGATATTGTTTAGCTTGCCAGGAGACATCGTTACTGCTCATTCATTTCGAAGTCTCTCATGTGGTAATTTTCACTGGTTTGATTTGAAGCTGTATTGTGCTGGTAAATACAGCTACTGAGAGTTCTGCAACACTACAATTCCTGAAAGACAGAATTTGATCTCCTTTAACCCCATTCTCTCTATCTTACATACTTTCTTTTCCCTGTTTTAGGATGTTTCTCGATTTTTCCGTGAGAGATTGGTATTGTTGACTCATCTGTAGTTCTCTGTCTATCATTCTCAGCACTCAAAGCACACATCAATGCCTGCATCTGTCTTTACACACAGCACATATGATCTTCTGTGATCAAGGCTCAGACAACATATTGGGTATAAAGATAAATATTTATAAGGTAGCTTGACACCATGACCATTAACAATATGACTGAGTTCTACTAGGCCCTATATCAACTTTAAACATGGAATCTTGACAACACAAGCCTAGGATAAAGTCTTTCCTATAAAAATTCACCAAAAGACAGCTAAATGAGGCTCCTGTCAGCAAGCACTTGTTGGCATCCACAATAGAGTCTGGGTTTAGTGACTGTATTTGTGATGGATCCCCAGGTAGGGCAGTCTCTGGATGGTCTTTTTCTCAGTATCTGCTCCATACTTTGTCTCTTTATCTCCTCCCATGGGTATTTTGTCCCCCCTCTAAGAAGGACTGACATATCCATACTTTGGTTTTCCTTCTTTTGAGCTTCATTTGGGCTGTGAATTGTATCTTGGGTATGCCGAGCTTCTGGGAAAAATACAGAGGTGAATGCTCTCAGCCAACCATTGTACTGAGCACAAGGTCCCCAATGGAGGAAACAAAAGACCAGAGACACTGAAATTAATGGAGTAGAAAGTAGGGGAAAGCATCGAAGATATGGGCACGGGAAAATTCCTAAACACATCAGCAATGGCTTACACTGTAAGATCAACAATTGACAACTGGGACCTCATAAAATTGCAAAGCTTCTGAAAGGCAAACGACACTGTCATTAAGAAAAAAAGGCCATCAACAGATTGGGAAACAATCTTTACCTATCCTAAATCAGATAGGGGACGAATATCCAATAAAAAACTCAAGAAGGTGGACTCCAGAAAATCAAATAACCCCATTAAAATAGGGCTCAGAGCTAAAAATTAATTCTCATCTGAGGAATACTGAATGGCTGAGAAGCACCTGAAAAAATGTCCAACATCCTTAATCATCAGGGAAATGCAAATCAAAACAACCCTGAGATTCCACCTCATGGCAGTCAGAATGGCTAAGAGCAAAAATTCAGGTAACAGCAGATGCTGGTGAGGATGTGGAGAAAGAGGAACATTCCTCCGTTGTTGGTGGGATTGCACACTTGTACAACCACTCTGGAAATCAGTCTGGCGGTTCCTCAGAAAACTGGACATAGTACTGCTGGAGGATCCAGCAATACCTCTCCTGGGCATATATCCAGAAGATATTCCAACCGGTAAGAAGGACATGCTCCACTATGTTCATAGCAGCCTTATTTATAATAGCCAGAAGCTGGAAAGAACCCAGATGCCCCTCAACAGAGGAATGGATACAGAAAATGTGGTACATTTACACAATGGAATACTACCCAGCTATTAAAAAGAATGAATTTATGAAATTCCTAGGCAAATGGATGGACCTGGAGGGCATCCTCCTGAGTGAGGTAAGCCAATCACAAAGGAACTCACACAATATGTACTCACTGATAAGTGGATATTAGCCCAGAAACTTAGGATACCCAAGATATAAGATACAATTTGCTAAATGCATGAAACTCAAGAAGAACGAAAACCAAAGTGTGGACACTTTGCCCCTTCTTAGAATTGGGAACAAAACACCCATGGAAGGAGTTACAGAGACAAAGTTTGGAGCTGTGATGAAAGGATGGACCAACTAGAGACTGCCATATCCAGGGATCCATCCCATAATCAGCTTCCAAACGCTGACACCATTGCACACACCAGCAAGATTTTGCTGAAAGGACCCAGATATAGCTGTCTCTTGTGAGACTCTGCCGGGGCCTAGCAAACACAGAAGTGGATGCTCACAGTCAGCTATTGGATGTACCACACGACCCCCAATGGAGGAGCTAGAGAAAGTACCCAAGGAACTAAAGGGATCTGCAATCCTATAGGTAGAACAACAATATGAACTAACCAGTTCCCCCCTGGAGCTCGTGTCTCTAGCTGCATATGAATCAGAAAATGGCCTAGTCAGCCATCAGTCGAAAGAGAGGCCCATTGGTCATGCAAACTTTATATGCCTCAGTACAGGGGAATGACAGGGCCAAGAAGTGGGAGTGGGTGGGTGGGGGAGTGGGTGGGGGAGCATGTGGGGGACTTTTGGGATAGCATTGGAAATGTAAATGAAATAAATACAAAAAAAAACCAAGTAAACATAAGTCTGTGAAGTGTTTACCAAATAATCTTAACTAGGTTTGAGTATGGAGACATCACATGTCAATCACAGCTGGACAGATCAGATAATACACTTAAGAAAGGAAACCACATGCCAGACATGGTGGCACAGGCCTTTAATCCCAGCACTCAGGAGGCAGAGGCAGGCAGATTTCTGAGTTTGAGGCCAGTCTGGTCTACAAAGTGAGTTCCAGGACAGCCAGGGCTATACAGAGAAACCCTATCTCAAAAAAAAAAAAAGAAAGAAAGAAAGAAAGAAAGAAAGAAAGAAAGAAAGAAAGAAAGAAAGAAAGAAAGAAAGAAAGAAAGAAAGAAAGAAAGAAAGAAAGAAAGAAAGAAAAAGAAAAAAGAAAGAAAGAAAGGAAATCACAGAGAACACAGAGTCCCATTCACACACAGCTCATCTCTCTATGTGGATTATTAGGCTCATGATGAGCCCTGCTCGTCATGAGCTCCCCTGTAACTAGGTTTGTCATAGCTCACAATGAAGTTGGACTGTCTGGCTTAAGAAATAATGTATGCCTGACAAATTCAGAGATGGATTCTCACAGGCAACCATTATAATAAGCATGGAGTCCCCAATGGAGGAGTTAGAGAAAGGACTGAAGGAACTGAAGGAATTTGTAACCTCATAGGAAGAACAACCAACCAGAGTGCCCAAACCTTCCAGGGACTAAACCACCAACATAGGAGTACACATGGTGGGAACCATAGCTCCAGCTGCATATGTAACAGAGAATGGCCTTGTCAGATATCAATGAGAGAAGAGGTCTTTGATTTTGTGAAGTTTGATTCCCCAGTGAAGCAATATACAAGGGCAGGGGGGCAGGAGGGGGCAATACCCATATAGCAGTAGAGGGGAGGGGATGGGATAGGGGGCTTCCGAGATGGGAGGGATTGGGAAAGTGGAAACATTTGAAATGTAAATAAAGAAAATATCCAATAAAAAAAGGAAATAAAGTGTCCCTGTAACTTCAGTGTTCACAGAGCTCAGGTTAAGGAATAAATGGATCTAGATTACCTGGCGATAATGATTTATGCATCAGCAATTTTGAGTTGTGCCAATGTTAATATAATATCCATCTCAAAGTCGAATTAATCCTTTGTGGCAGTTTAATCCAGCTTTATCAATTCCCATTTCTAAAAATGCTACACCTGGGGCAAAACACCTGTGTTCAGAGGGTACATCGCACACCCTATATTGCTTAATAGATAAAGTAAAAAGACTTAAATAATAATTGTAGATGAAGTGAGATTGTTGATATCAATAACTAAAATGTTGAAGTATATCAAGATCTGTCTGGCCTTTAGAAACGAAAATCATACTGAACTTATTGCTGAAATAAGCCAGCATTAACCAGAACGGACAGGTAGCAAGGCAGTATACCTTTAATCCCAGCACTTGGGAGGCAGAGGCAGGCAAATTTCGGGGTTCAAGGCTAGCCTGGTCTACAGAGTGAGTTCCAGGACAGCAAGGGCTACACAGAGAAACCCAGTTTCAACAAACTTAAAAGAAAAGACAAGAAAAGACAAGAGTGGACAGGCAGATCTGGGGCTCTGGCTCTGCACCCATTTCCCACAACACCTACAGGAAGCTCAACTCCCAGGTGCTTCAACAGGTCCAGGATCACAAAAGATCTGGCACACACAAGATTTCAGGATCCCAGGATCCCAGGATCCCAGAATCACAGCATCACAGATACGGCCGGACCCAAGAAGTTCTGACACAACCAGGATCACAGAACTTACAGCCTCCAGTCAGAGACAGCAAGGGCAGTTAGGACTAGAGATAAAAGGATGGCAACAGGCAAGCCTAGAAACATAAGCAACAGAAACAAATGCTACTGGATATAGTCAGAATCCAGTTCTTCCACCACACCAAGCCCTTGACACCGTAACATACCTGAAAAGCAAGATTCAGATTTAACATTCCATCTCATGAATGTGATAGAGGAATTTAAGACAGGTATAATAACTCACTTAAAGAAATACAGGAGTACACAAAGAAACAAGTAGAAACCCTTAAAGAGAACACGAATAAATCTCTTAAAGAAACGCAGGAAAACACAACCAAACAGGTAAAGTAGTTGTACAAAATCATCCAGGATCTAAATATGGAATTAAAAATAACAGGAAACAACAATCATTGGTCCTTAATATCTCTCAACATCAATGGACTCAATTCCCCAATAAAAAGACATAGACTAACAGGTTGGTTATGTAAACAGGACCCAGCATTTTGCTGCTTACAGAAAACACACCTCAGTGACAAAGACAGAGACTACCTCAAAGTAAAAACCTGGAAAAAAAAAGTTTTCAGGCAAATAGTCCCAAGAAACAATCTGGAGTAGCAATTTTAGTATCCAATAAAGTAGATGTTCAACCAAAAGTTATGAAAAACGATGGGGAAGACACGACATATTCATCAAAGGAAAAATCCATCACGGTGAACTCTCAAATCTGAACATCTATGTCCCAACTGCAATTTCATGGAAAATTGTTTTCCAGCCTTTCATTCTGAGGTAGTGTCTGTCTTTTTCCCTGAGATGGGTTTCCTGTAAGCAGCAAAATGGTGGGTCCTGTTTGTGTAGCCAGTCTGTTAGTCTATGTCTTTTTATTGGGGAATTGAGTCAATTGATATTAAGAGATATAAAGGAAAAGTAATTGTAGCTTCCTATTATTTTTGTTGTTAGAGTTGACATTCTGTTCTTGTGGCTGTCTTCTTAAAGGGTTCTTTGAAGGATTACTTTTTTGCTTTTTCTAGGGCATAATTTCTGTCCTTGTATTTTTTTTCTGTTATTATCCTTTGAAGGGCTGGATTTGTGAAAAGATATTGTATGAATTTGGTTTTTTTATGGAATACTTTGGTTTCTCCATCTATGGTAATTGAAAGTTTGGCTGGGTATAATAGACTTGGCTGGCATTTGTGTTCTCATAGTGTCTGTATAACATCTGTCCAGGATCGCCTGGCTTTCATAGTCTCTGTTGAGAAGTCTGGAGTAATTCTAATAGGCCTGCCTTTATATGTTACTTGACATTTTTCCCTTGCTGCTTTTAATATTTTGTCTATATTTAGTGCACTTTTTGTTCTGATTATTATGTGTCAGGAGGAATTTCTTTTCTGGTCCAGTCTATTTGGAGTTCTGTAAGCTTCTTGTATGTCATGGGCATCTCTTTCTTTGCGTATGGAAACTTTTCTTCTATAATTTTGTTGAAGATATTTGCTGGCCCTTTAAGTTGAAAATCTTCATTCTCATTTACTCCTATTATCTGTAGGTTTGTTCTTCTCATTGTGTCCTGGATTTCCTGGATGTTTTGAGTTAGGATAGTTTTGCATTTTGCATTTTCTTTGATTGTTGTGTCCATGTTCCCTATGGAATCTTCTGCACCTGAGATTCTCTCTTCCATCTCTTGTATTCTGTTGCTGATGCTCATATCTATAGTTTCTGATTTCTTTCCTAGGGTTTCTATATCCAGAGTTTCATTCATATCCAAAGTTCTATCTCCCATTAGGTTTTCTTTATTGTTTCTACTTCCCTGGATGGTTTTGTTCAATCACATCACCTGTTTGGTATTGTTTTCCTGTAACTCTCTAAGGCATTTTTGTGTTTCCTCTTTAAAGGCTTCTTGCTGTTTACCTGTGTTTCCCTGTATTTCCTTCTTTTAGTCCTCCATGTCTTGCTTTTCTGGTATGATGGTGTATCAAGGAGTTGCTATGGTGGGAGAGTTTGGTTCTGATGATGCCAAGTAACCTTGGTTTCTGTTGCTTCTGTTCTTATGCTTGCCTCCTGCCATCTGATTATCTCAAGTATTTTCTGTCCTCAATATATCTGATTGGAACATGTCCTTCCTATAACCCCAGTTGATTCAGGCCTCCTCAGATTCCAGCTTGTTCTGTGATCCTTTGCTTGTGGGCTCCTGTGAACCTGAGATTTTGGGTGTGTCAGAGTTCTTGGCAGTCAAGTTCCTCTGAGACCCTGAAATACTGGTGTGACCAAACCCCTTTTATCCTGAGATCCTGTTGTCAAAGATTCTGGGTGTATTACAGTGCCTGGAAGTGGTGTCTCCTTTGAGGAGTGTAGAGCTGTCCAGTCAGTGGTCCTAAGATCACATGGAGAGTCCTCTAGGGAACTTGGGGGTGTCTTCCAACTCCATGCCCAAGGTGACCCGGTGCTGGCGCCAACCAGAAGGACAGATCTCTGATTATGGTTCTGTTTCTTAGTCCCTGTGTTTGGTGTCCTCTTCAGGATGTTGTATCCTGTACCAATGAGTTCTAAGCCCTTCCCCACATTCTCTTCTTTTGGCTCAAGTTATCTGATTACATATTGAGGTTTTGATCATCTTGGTTTTTAGAATAGTGAATTAATGCCAATATGAATTTATTTGTATTCTTCTAAATACAGATTTAATTAGACAATAACAATTGGCTGATGAGTCTTTCAATAATTTTAAATTTCTGGATTTGTTATGAAAAAACAAGGTTTCCACCGACATATGGGTTTACACTGTCTGGATTTTTAATTCGATTCCATTTATCAACATTTCTTATTCTACTCCAATATCCTGCTGTTTTTCTTACAGGAATGTCACAGAAGTATGAAGCATCAAGGAAGGAAAAAAAACACAAATAACTGTAGTCTCTTCAGAAAGCTGAGAGTGGAGGTTCTTAACAAACTAGTGACTCTAGCTGCATATGTAGCAGAGGATGGCCTAGTCAGCCATCAATGGGAGGAGGGGCTCTTGGTCTTGTGAAGATTGTATGCCACAATATAGGGAAATGCCAGGGCCAGGAAGCTGCAGTGGGTGGATTGAGGAGCAGGCAGATGGGGGAGGCTATAAGGAATTTTCAGGGAGGAAACTAGGAAAGGGGATAGCATTTGAAATGTAAATGAATAAAATATCTAATAAAAAAAGAAAGAAAGAAAATAAACAAGCAAAAAAAAAAAGCCCTTAGTGATCTTTGGCTATTTGTGGAGACAGAACACACTCTAATTTCCCAGAATGATTATCCCAAGCTCTTTCATCATTAGTTTATGACCATCTTTAAGAGACGTGTCATTTATACTTTATGCCCGTCTGTAATCTGTTGTTCAGAAACCACACTAAACTCTAGGCTTTAGCAATAGAAGTACACTCATGTTCATGAGACATTTATTAAAGTGTTTCTATATAACCACCCTTTAAGCTTTACTGTACAACTATATTTGAAATGATTATTGGAATTATTGTTACATGGAGACACTTTTCCAAATTCCATTATTATGTGGTGGAAATACACCTACAATGAGTGTCTGTGCTCAGACTCCTCAAAGTCCAATCCAGGTTGACAAAGTGAATGTGCAACACATTCTCATTCTGAACTTTACATGGTTTGTTTCCCTCCATGTCACCTTCAGGGATGCCATTCAAAAATAAAAGATTTCCTAGTAGAAATTATTCTGTGCTCCTAGAGATTAATAATGGAAAAAGCATTACTGAAAATATACACACAAGCAAGCACATACAAGCGTAATTACACATACACACACACATAAGGAGAGAGAGAGACAGAGACAGAAACAGACAGACACAGAGACAGAGAGAGAGGCTAAAACTCAAACATTTTATTTATGTATTTTATTATACCTAAGCATTTCACAGTTTACATATGTCTTAAATGCTTCCTGGCTTTTGAATACACTTTAAAGATTTGAACAAAGACATGAGACTTTCGAACATATGGGAAATTTACACAATGGATAGAAATTTTTGTTTATTAATATTTTATAATTATTTTTTCTATGTATTAATGAAAATAGATGGCATCATGAAATATATTCTGAGTACTAGTTTCCATTCCCTAATACCTTCGAATCTTCTCCCATCTGTACTGTTTCTTTATAAAATTAGCAAACAGAATCTAAAAACAATAAAAAAAGCAAACACACACCCACTCACTTAAACACAGAAAAAGACAGAGTGAGAGAGAAACAGAGACAGAGAGTCAGAGAAAATGAGAAAGGCAAAACCCCACATATTTTACATATTATAATTATGCACATGACAAGTGCCTTATCCTTAAATCCTTTCAGGGCTGGCTTCTGATTATATTTTGAATAATTTAAACAAAGACATGAGAGCTAAAGTATGGGCACTTGAGCATATGGGATACTTGCACAATGAAGATATTATCAGAATTAGTTTTTTTATTAAATTTTAAAGTTCTCTAATATCTGTGTCTATTGAAAATACATTTCTTCCTGCAATATACTCTGAATACTGATTCCCATTCCCCAACACTGCCTCAAACTTCTCCCAGCTTCATTCTGTTTATTTATTTAATTACAAAATAAAAAGAACGTAATCCATTATATAAACAAACTCAAAGACAAAAACTACATGATCATCGCATTAGATGCGGTGAAAGCATTTGACAAAATCCAACACCCATTCATGATACAAATCTTGGAGAGATCAGGAATTCAAGGTCCATACCTAACCATGATAAAAGCAATGTACAACAAACCAGTAGCCAACATCAAAGTAAATGTTGAAAAGCTGTAAGAAATCCCACTAAAATCAGGGACTAGACAAGGCTGCCCACTTTCTCCCTACCTATTCAACATTGTACTTGAAGTCCTAGCCAGAGCAATTCGACAACAAAAGGAGATCAAGGGGATACAAATTGGAAAAGAAGAAATCAAAATATCACTTTTTTCAGATGATATGATAGTATATATAAGTGACACTAAAAATTCCACCAGAGAACTTCTAAAACTGATAAACAGGTTCAGTGAAGTAGCTGGATATAAAATTAACTCAAACAAGTCAATGGCCTTTCTCTACACAAAGAATAAACATGCTGAGAAAGAAATTACTGAAACAACACCCTTCTTAATAGTCACAAATAATATGAAATACATTGGCGTGACTCTAACTAAGGAAGTGAAAGATCTTTATGATAAGAACTTCAAGTCTCTGAAGAAAGAAATTAAAGAAGATCTCAGAAGATGGAAAGATCTCCCATGCTCATGGATTGACAGGATCAATATAGTAAAAATGGCTATCTTGCCAAAAGCAATCTACAGATTCAATGCAATCCCCATCAAAATTCCAACTCAATTCTTCAACGAATTAGAAAGAGCAATCTGCAAATTCATCTGGAATAACAAAAAACCTAGGATAAAAAAAAAACTCTTCTCAAGGATAAAAGAACCTCTGGTGGAATCACCATGCCTGACCTAAAGCTCTACTACAGAGCAACTATGATAAAAAAACGGCATGGTACTGGTATAACAACAGACAAGTAGACCAATGGAATAGAATTGAAGACCCAGAAATGAACCCACACACCTATGGTCACTTGATGTTCGACAAGGGAGGTAAAACCATCTAGTGAAAAAAAGACAGCATTTTCAACAAATGGTGCTGGCACAACTGGTGGTTATCATGTAGAAGAATGCGAATTGTTCCATTCCTATGTCCTTGTACTAAGGTCAAATCTAAGTGGATCAAGGAGCTCCACATAAAACCAGAGACACTGAAACTTATAGAGGAGAAAGTGGGGAAAAGCCTCGAAGATATTGGCACAGGGGAAAAATTCCTGAATAGAACAGCAATGGCTTGTGCTGTAAGATCTAGAATCGACAAATGGGACCTCATGAAACTGCAAAGCTTTTGTAAAGCAAAAGACACCGTCAATAAGACAAAAAGGCCACCAAAATATTGGGAAAGGATCTTTACCTATCCTAAATCAGATAGAGGACTAATATCCAATATATATAAAGAACTCAAGAAGGTGGACTCCAGAAGATCAAATAACCCCATTAAAAATGGGGCTCAAAGCTAAACAAATAATTCTCACCTGAGGAATACCGAATGGCTGAGAAACACCTGAAAACATGTTCAGCATCCTTAATCATCAGGGAAATGCATATCAAAACAATCCTGAGATTCCATCTCACACCAGTCAGAATGGCTAAGATCAAAAATTCAGGTGACAGCAGTTGCTGGCGAGGATGTGGAGAAAGAGGAACACTCCTCCACTGTTGGTGGGATTGCAAGCTTGTACAACCACTCTAGAAATCAGTCTGGTGGTTTCTCAGAAAATTGGACATGGTACTACCGGAGGATCCCGCAATATCTTCTGGGCATATATCCAGAAGATGTTCCAACTAGTAAGAAAGAAACATGCTCCACTATGTTCATAGCAGCCTTATTTATAATAGCCAGAAGCTGGAAAGAACCCAGATGCCCCTCAACAGAGGAATGGATACCAAAAATGTGGTACATTTACACAATGGAGTACTACTCAGCTATTAAAAAGAATGAATTTATGAAATTCCTAGGCAAATGGTTGGACCTGGAGGGCATTATCCTGAGTGAGGTAACCCAATCACAAAAGAACTCAAATGATATGTACTCACTGATAAGTGGATATTAGCCCAGAAACCCAGAATACCCAAGATATAAGTTACAATTTACAAAACACATGGAACTCAAGAAGGAAGACCCGAGTGTGGACTCTTTGCCCCTTCTTAGAATTGGGAACAAAACACCCATGGAAGGAGTTACAGAGACAAAGTTTGGAGCTGAGACAAAAGGATGGACCATCTAGTGACTGCCATATCCAGGGATCCATCCCATAATCAACCTCCAAACGCTGACACCATTGCATACACTAGCAAGATTTTGCTGATAGGACCCTGTTATAGCTGTCTCTATCGAGACTACTCTGGGGCCTAGCAAACACATAAGTGGATGCTCACAGTCAGTTATTGAATGGATCACAGGGCCCCTATCAGAGGAGCTAGAGAAAATACCCAAAGAGCTAAAGGGAACTGCAACCCTATAGGTGGAACAACATCATGAACTAACCAGTACCCCGGAGCTCTTGACTCTAGCTGCATATGTATCAAAAGATGGCCTAGTCGGCCATCACTGGAAAGAGAGTCCCATTGGACTTGCAAACTTTATATGCCCCAGTACAGAGGAATGCCAGGGCCAAAGTGTGGGAGTGGGTGGCTAGGGAAGTGGGGGGGAGGGTATGGGGGACTTTTGGGATAGCATGGGAAATGTAAATGAGGAAAATACCTAATTAAAAAAAAAGAAGAACATAAATGATTTGGTATTGGGTGAGGGAAAAGTACTGAAGCCCTGAGGCCCAGTGGAAAGAATGAAGACAGGCAACCACAGGAAATAGGAGGTTGGGGAGCCTCCAGAATGCACCAGAAACCTGGAATGTAAGAGACCCTCAGAACTCAAAGGGAGGGACCTTAAATGAAATGCTGGACAGTAGGGTGAGGGAATTTCTAGAGCCCATCTCCAGCAGGAAGACAGGGCATCAAGTGAGGGATGGGGTTGCCATCTCACAATCACAACTCTGACTTATAACTGTTCCTGTTTGAAAGAATTAAAGGGATGGAAATGGAGAAGAGCCTGAGGAAAAGAAAGACCAGCAAGAGGCCCAAAGTGGGATCTGACTCAAATGGAGATCCCAAGGCCTAACACTGTTACTGAGGCTATGGAACACTCATAAAAAGGGGCCTATCATGACTGCCCTCTGAAAGATCCAACAAGCTTCTGAAAAAGTCAGAGGCATATATTTACATGCAACTAATGTACAGAAGCAGCTGACCCCTGTTGTAGAATTAGTGAAGGATGAAAGAAGCTGAGGAGAAGGGCTATCCTATAGGAGGACCAGCAGTCTCAACTAATCTGGACCCCTGAGATCTCTCAAATACGGGACCACCAATCAGACAGCATACACCAGCTGATATGAGGCTCCCAACACAGAGTAGAGTAGAGGACGTCCATGTCTGCATTCATCCAGAGATCATGCACCTAACCCTCAAGAGACTGGAGGACTCAGGGTGTTTACAGGTCAGGTAGGGTGGAGATGGAGACATCCACATTGAGACATGGGTGGGGAGGAGGTATGGGATGTGGAGGAGTTGGAGGGAGTATCGGGTGGTGGAAATAAAATATAGAGTGTAAAAATAAATTAATTTTTTAAAAATGTAAAAAAGAAAATAAATGTAATAAAAACAAAAACAAAGTAAGATAAAGGAAAAGCAAACAAATACGTATGGAATGAAACAAACAGAAGAAACACATGTGCATGCAGAGACACATGTTCACACATACCCTGCAGAACAAAACTGAGCAACAGGTATGCAATGAACTATGAAAGCTGATGATGTATCAGTAGAGGTCCATGTTCTAAAAAGGATAGTGAATATAGGGATAATTACTGATTCTTAGAAGGAAGTAAATATGGATTCAAACACTTATGTATAATCTCAGAAACTACATTATTTAACAGGTGCATACATTGTGTTGGTAAAGAAGTTTAATAAAATGTTATTTAATATTTTGACTAACCTACATTTATTATATTTGCTTGCCTCTGCAATCTGATATAAGTATTTCTCACCTTCTAAGAGACAGGAATTTCTGCTAGAACATGGGACAAGAGTTAACACACTTGAGGTCACTAAGTTACATAAGACTATAAAGCATTGTTTGTTTGACCAAATGTTGGTGGCTTGCACATAGATCAAATTTCTATTACAGACTATTCCCAACAACTTTAAAAAAGTTCTAGTCACTCAGGATTCAGTAATATTTTTATCATGCAAAAACACACTTTTGCTTTTTATTGTTTTATTGAATAAGAAACAGGTCACAGGTGAAGAGATTCAGAAGGTGTAGGTTTCTCCAAACAGCATCACTTTATTCATAGATGGATGTTTACAAAGTAATTATGATTTCTGAGCAAGTCTAAAGATTAATCTTTCTGTCATCTCAGGCCCAGGGAAGCTTCCTGCTCCTCCACGGTTTCTGACACTCTCAGGATGTGGTTGTAACACTGTGTCTTGCACAGAAGTAGACCGCAGAGTCCTCAGATGTCAGGCTGCTGAGTTGCATGTAGGCTGTGCTGGAGGATTTGTCTGCAGTCAGTGTGGCCTTGCCCTTGAACTTCCCATTGTAGTTAGTATCTCCATCTCCAGGATAAATCCGTCCAATCCACTCAAGACCCTTTCCAGGCCTCTGCTTCACCCAGTTCATCCAGGAGCTACTGAATGCGTAGCCAGAAGCCTTGCAGGAAATCTTCACTGAGGCCCCAGGCTTCACCAGCTCAGGTCCAGACTGCTGCAGCTGAACCTGGGAGTGGACACCTGTCGGGAGAAAGAAATTGTGGATGTCATTGTCACCTCAGGCCCTATCTCCTCTTCAGATTGGAACTGCTGAGCTCCTTACCTTCAGTTACTGACAGGAGGAAGAGAAAGATACAAGGCCATTCCATGGTTAGAGTGAGTGTGTTCTGGGACTGTGGAGAAGACAGGAGTCATATGTTGTTTTCACAGTGTGGGCATGCCTGTATTTACTACCATAGGCTCAAGTAATTTGCATATTCATGAGCAGTGCATTTCTTAGTTAATGACCTAGTCCAGCTGGAGAAGAACTAGGGAGAAAGCACTGAAAAGGCACATGGGTCATGCAGCAGGATGCTAGGGTCCAAGTCATAATCCTCCCTGAGGAAAAGCATCCCAAACACTTTCCCTGAGCCCTGGCCAGATGTTGTGGATGTAACTTCAGGGACTAAGTTCTCAATAAATTTTTGGCCTGAGTCTGCTGCTCCACTTTAGGACAATATTAACACATGGATTTAGCGATGGTGCTTTGTGAGCATCATGATGATGATGATGATGATGATGATGATGATGATGATGATGATCTGATGGTAAATTCCAAAAGTGGCTAACTTTAGATATTAGAACCTTCTTTAAGATACGTTCAAGTAATATTTGCCTTTACCACAGGTTATGTACTTCAAAATTCACTAAAATGGATAAAAGTACATGTATATTTACACATCAGTGATTATTACACCAATACCATGATTAACTAAATTATAGATATAAACTATAGATGTGTCAACAAAGGATTTTATCACTAAGTCATAGATTTCAAATAAATGATTTTTACCAGAAATTTACACTGATTCTGGAAAAAATGAATGGAATTAGATATAACTATATTAATTAATATGATCTCAAAATCAAAAACATTAAATGTTACTCTTATTATTAACATATATTTTCATAACAATAGACAACTATGTTTACATATACATGATGATGTTCCAACTGTCAAGTAGAAAAGAGGGAAAATAGGAGGAACAAGATGTTACTGGAGAAATATGCACATTGTACAAAATACACCTCTATAAAAATTCTATATATTTGTAAAGTTGTTATTTCTATATTTCATAGGGATTTTTATTCTTTGAAATTTTCAATCATATATGAAATATGCTATGATCAACCACCACTCTCTGAACCACGATCTACCAACACTAGGTCCCTGTTTTCCCCTTGGAACTTTCCAGTAAGTCTCTTTCCTAACATCCTGACCTCTTCTGCTTCATTAGCTAAAGACACAGTGAATTTAATTACTACTACCTATATACACATAGATAGGCTCGTCACTAGTAAAGAGTGAACCTCCAGAAATCTTCCCCAAAACAAAGACATGATATTTTGCCCACCAGTCATCAAATGCCAAGAGACCCCCAGCTTGCTGTGGTTCCTCAAGAGCACCTCCCTTCCATGTTGTAATTTTGTAATTGTTAACATTATTCTTAGTGGTGATAGCAGAATACACCTGCACCAAGTGGGACACATTAACCTCAGAGGATGACTTATGTACTTCAATTCTACGGCATTTAACTGATGTGGCTAAGCTTACCAGTAGACATGTCTACCTGCTCATTCATTTCGAGGTCTCTCATGTGGAAATATTCACGGGTTTGATTTCTGTGCACCTGTGCTGGTAAATCTAGGTACTGAGAGTTCATGTGTACACTAAGAACAGTTAAGTCCATGGAGATAAGAGTTCATGTCCTTTAACCCCATTCTCTGTATCTTACATTCTTTTCCACGTTTTATGATGGTCTTTGATTCTTGGGTGAGAGGTTGGTATCATTGAATCACCTGTTCCTGAATACTCTGTCAGTCATTCTCAACACTCTGACCACTCATGAATGTCTACATCAATGTTTACACACAGCACATATGAGGCTCTGTGATCAATACTCAGACAATATACTGGTTATAAGCATAAATATTTATAAGGCAGTTTGACAACATGATCATTAGCAATACAACTGGAGACTACTAGGGCTTATAAGATCTCAAAACATGGGCTTTAACCACACTTATCTTATGAAGACTTTCCAATGATAATTGGCAAAAATAATAAATAAAAATATTGTTTTTACTCTCTCTCTCTCAATCTCTCTCTCTCTCTCTCTCCCTCTCTCTCGCTTTCTCTGTGTGTCTCATTTTTAGTTTTGTTTCTGCTTGTTTTTAATCCCCCTTTAAATTTCTTTCTGGGTTTTTTGGGGGGCTTATGTTCAGAAAGAAAAAAGAGTGTGCATTTGCATGAATTTGGAGGTAGGAAGGATTTGGAAATAGTTGGGAGTATGGAAATCAGTTATTGGAAGCAATTGTATCGCTTTTTATATCATTTTTTAAACCAATATAAAAACAAATAAATACAAGTGAACACCAGAGCTCATTTCTTGAGCTGCATATGTAACAGAGGATGGCCTAGTCTGACATTAGTGGGAGGAGAGGCCCTTGGTCATGCAAAGATAATATGCCCCAGTAGAAGGGAATGCCAGGGCCAGGAATTGGGAGTGAGTGGTTTGGGGAGCAGGGTGCGGGGACATAGGGGACTTTCAAAGAGGAAACTAGGAAAGGGGATAGCATTTGAAATGTAAATGAAGGAAATGTCTAATAAAAAAGGAAGAGCTCAAAAAAAGAAAAAAAGAAAGAAAAAACAAGTGAACATAAATCTGGGAACTGTTTAACAAAGAATCTTTATTCTGTTTGAGCCTGGAGACATCACATGTTAAGCACCACAGTGCAGATCAGTTAGTACACTTAATAAAAAACCCACAGAGGGCACAGTGTCTCTTCCATATCCACCTCATCTCCCTATGTGAATTCATGACCTCATTGTGCCATCTGCTGGTCATTAGCTCCTCTGAAAATAGGTTTCTCATGGCTTCAACGGAAGTTGCATTCTCTGGTTTAAGAAAGAACTTATCCATGTTACTTCAGTGTTTACAGAGTTCCACTGAAGAGAGAAATGGATTTTTTTTACCTGGGGATGATGAATTATGCATCAATGATTTTAAGTTGTGTCAATATTACTATAATGTTTCCACTTGAAGTCAGGTTCCACCTTGCTTGCAGTTCGACCCAACTCTTGCAGTTCCCATTTCTAAAAATGTGATGACAGTAGTCAACAGTCTCTTTCCTGATTTCATAAGACTACAACTGGGGCAGAGCACTTGTGATCAGAGGTAAATCACCCTACATTGTTTAGTAGACACAGTGAAAAGACATACACAATAATGGTACACAGGAGTAGACTATACATATAAACAAGTAAAATGTTGAAGCAGCTCAGAACCTGGCTAGATTCTTAGAAGCTGAAGCAGTTTTGAAATTACTGCTGGAATCAGCCTGTATTAATAGAATGAAAAATTAGTTAAAACTCTTATAGATAATGAAAAAGAACCAGCCAGATGAAAGGTCTGAATCTTAGAGACCTGCAGTGAGAATCACTCCATGGTACGTCAGTATTGCACATGATCATTGTATGTGAACTCTTAGCAGCTATGGTTAACACCACAAAACCTGAATGAATCAAGCCAGTCAAAATTAAAGCATGAGAATAAGTGAAATAGCTGAGTAGCAACTGTCTTTCCTCATAAATTTATGGAATTTTGATTGCTTGGATTGGCATGGTAGAATGTGAAACTTGGATTTCATATATTTTTCTCTCAGGTTAACTCATCCAACTTGGTTCATGTGTTCTCTGCTTTCCCCACTAAGCAAAGTGTAACCATATTTTAAAAATATTACAACACAATGTTGTGTGACTTCCAAGAACACAAACCATGTTTTGGACTATTGGCATTTGATATTTGATGATGAAAATATGCTCACTTTTTCTTTGGAAGGACTCTAGGTGTTGCTTGTGTACTAGTGAATGACACACATATGTATATATACATAGCACTGATTGTACTCTCTATATTTTTACTTAATGAAATAAGGGTGGTCAGTTAGTTGAGAGAGATTTATTGGAAGTTCCCAATGGAAGCAAGAAGGTAATAGTTGGGTACACATGTTCCTGATATATTTCACACATGAATAAAAATGTAAAAGAATAAGCAAACTCTTTCTGAAAAATAAAAGTAACAATTTTATATATGATTAGAATCTTCATGGAAATGATTGTTTCACACTGTGCATTTTTCACCCATAATTTCTACTCTTTCATTTCTTGAATGTCCTATTTTTCTCTATTTTGTTAGGTACTTTCGTTTATACAGTGTAAGGTATTGATATACATAAATGTATATAAGAATCCAGTATCTAAGAACTACTGATGAGATACTCATATGATGTCTGCATATATTCATTAATACAGTTAATATTTTGGAAAGTTCATATCATTGACACATCTGTGGCTGAGGACTCTGTAATCATTCTCACCCTTTTGAACAGCCATGAATGTCTGCATCAATCATTATTCATTGAACACAGAAACTCCTTGGTCATGGCTGAGAGCAGCTCAAATCTGTTGTATGAACATAAGAATTTATAAGGTGTTTTGATATCTTGAACTTCAGAAATACAACTAGAGTCAAATAGAGCCTCTGTCATCTCAGGCCATGGGGTTTTGACCATGTTTATTTGGGAGGAGGCCATTACTATGCAATAGACCACAAATCCAATCAAAAAACAATAAGGCACCACATAAGACTCATGCACTAATAGGTACATCTTACCTGAAGCCTGATATTATAGACTACAAGGTTAGGCACAGTATAACATCACTGGTATTGATATCACTGATATTGATGTCTTTGTACTTCTTCTAAACTGCATGACATTGTTCTCTCAAAAAAAAAAAAAAAAAGAACTTGGTAGCAGGTAGAATACCCTGATGAGTAGAAGGTTGATTTCTCTATGTCCTGTACCATAGCCCTTATCTAAGAGTGAAATATAGAATAAAACAGGCTAAAACCAAAAACTCTAGATACAATACATGCTGGCAAGGAAAACAATCCCCCATTGCTGGTGGGAGTGAAAACTTGAACATCCACTCTGGAAATCAGTGTTGTGATTTCTCAGAAAATTAAGAATGGTTCTACCTGAAGACCCAGTTATAACACTATTTGGACAGATACACCAAACTCTCTTCCATGCACAAGGATGTGTATTCTACTATTCTCATAGCAGCTCTATTTGTAATAACCAGATGCTAGCAAAATAAAATTGCCCCTCATCTAGAGAATGGATACAAAAAATAATGTGCTTCATTTACACGATGGAATACTGCTCAGCTTTTAAAGGCAAAGACATAATGTATTTTGCATGCAAATGGATGGAACTAAAAAATATCATACTTGCACCTGGTGGTCCTCTTCTCAAGGTTGTCCATTTTCAGGATTCCATCAGTTTGTGTTTACTTTGTTGCATCTATTTCCATTTTTAGTTATTACATCATTTTAGTTATTGCCTTCTCCTGTTTAGTTTTATTTTCCTGTATGTATTTAAGGGATTTATTTGTTTCCTCCTAAAAATCTCTATGTTCGGTTGTATTTCCCTGTATTTCTTAAGGGATTTATGCATTTCCTATTTAAAGGCCCCTATCATCTTTGCAAGACTGGATTTAAGGTCACTTTCTTGTATTTTGATTGTGTTAGGATATCCAGGGCATGATATAGTTAGTTAGCTATGCTTTGGAGATGCCATGTTGCCCTGGGTCTTGTTTGTGTTCTTTCAAGTGTCTTTAGCCATGTATACAGCACTGGTCCTAGATGTAGTTGTAGTCGGTATTTGGAAGAAGATGAAGGGCGATGGCCCTGGTATGGTAGGACTCTAATGGATATCCTCAGTTTGTGTGATTTCAGACCTGCAGTGCTGTATGATTCAGATCCAATTAACATAGGCAGAGAGGAGGCAGAATGTATGTCCCTCTGTATGGGGATGACGATATCTGTGACATACTACTCTGCGGATATGGAACCTGAAGTGGCCAACTGCTATATGCAGAAAGAACCCCACTGGAACAATAAAGACACCAAACCACCCACAAAACTTTCAGCCCAAGTTTTTTTCTCTGTCTACAAGAAATGCAGGGAAAAAGAAGGATCAGAGACTGTGGGGATAGCCAACCAAATGGTCAAACTTGAAATCCATCTCACAGGCAAGCATCAATTTTGACACTATTAATAATACAGTGTTATGCTTGTAGATATGTGCTTCTCAAAACTATCCTCTGAGAGGCTCCATCCAGCAGCTGACTGAAACAGATGCATAAAGACCCATAGCCAAACATTGGACAGACATATGAGTGTCTTATGAAAGAGTTGGGAGAAGAATTGAGGGATCTGTAGGGGACAGGAATTCCAAAGGAAGACACACAGTCAACTAACCTGTATACTTGGGAGTTCTCAGAGACTGAACCACCAACCAAAGGACATATAAAGGCTGGAACTAGGAACCCTGAATATATGTAGCAGATGTGCAACTCAGTCTTCATGTGAATTTCCCAACACCTAGAGTGGGAGCTGTCCATAAATCTATTGCCTTTCTGTGGATCCTGTCCTCCTCACTTGTCTTCCTTTTCTGGCTGCAATGCAAGATAATGTGCCTAGTACTGCAGAGATTATCTAATCTCTGTGCCAGGGTAGGAGGATACCTAGGGATGGGAGGGCTCCACCCTCTCAGAGAAGAAAAGAATAGTGGAGAGAATGTGTGAGAAGGGGACTTGGAGGAAGTAAAGTTAATAAATAATGAAAATTTTATAAAAACAGAAATTTAATATTCCATTTTGACCTCAATGAGATGAGAATAAGCCAGAATATAAGTGATAACAAATAAGTAAATAGGTACACAAAAAATGTAATCCTTGCTAGATTTTGATGTGAGCGTAAACTTGTGTAGTGACTTTGGAAATCACTTTGACCATGTGACCAAAAATAGTGAACAAATGGTGATGTGTCCCTGCCCCTTCCCTCCCAAGCATGTAGTCAAATGAGTGTCTATTTTTACCGAGACACCTGCACATCCATGTTTATTGCTTCTCCATACACAGTAGCTGGGAAATGGAATCGACCTAGATTTGTAACAAAAGACAAATAGATATTGACAATGTGGGATGTGTAGACAATGACATATTACTCATAGTAAAACATGACATATGAAAACTAAAAGTATTGAATAGACATGGAAAAAGATATGCTGAATGGGATCACCTGAGTCCATATAAGAAATGCTCCCTGTTTTCTTTCATATACTTTGCTTATTTGAATATTTTAAATGTATTGAATTAGTAGAAGCCAAGAAAGTAATACATATAAACAATATATGTGTTTATGTATTATATACATTAGATGTAATGTACATATACATTTAAATATACATACATATGATTAGCTAAGTATTTTTTATGTGAATCCTGGCTGTAACTGTGAAATTTAGTGGCTTCCTGACTTTTCTACATGCTCTTGGATATTTTCTCTTCTTGTTTGTTTTCCGTGTTCAACATCAACACAATAGATATTGCTTTATTTTACTATATTATATTTCATTGTGTTTGGCTTTTATTTCTTAGAAACCTGTTCTCTTCTACTGTTATATAGAAAGGGAATATATCCAGAGGAGTGGGGGGAGGTGGGGAGGAATTCTGAGGAGCAAAAAAGAGTCAAAATCTAATCAGGATATATTGTATGACAAAACAATCTGTTTCCAATAAAAGGGGGGAAACTGCTTTTTTAAAAAGAGAGTGAAGAAGTGGACAAGAATGAAGAAGAAGAAGAAGAAGAAGAAGAAGAAGAAGAAGAAGAAGAAGAAGAAGAAGAAGAAGAAGAAGAAGAAGAAGAAGAAGAAGAAGAAGAAGAAGAAGAAGAAGAAGGAGAAGAAGAAGGAGAAGAAGAAGGAGAAGGAGAAGGAGAAGGAGAAGGAGAAGGAGAAGGAGAAGGAGAAGGAGAAGGAGAAGGAGAAGGAGAAGGAGAAGGAGAAGGAGAAGGAGAAGGAGAAGGAGAAGGAGAAGGAGAAGGAGAAGGAGAAGGAGAAGGAGAAGGAGAAGGAGAAGGAGAAGGAGAAGGAGAAGGAGAAGGAGAAGGAGAAGGAGAAGAAGAAGAAGAAGAAGAAGAAGAAGAAGAAGAAGAAGAAGAAGAAGAAGAAGAAGAAGAAGAAGAAGAAGAAGAAGAAGAAGAAGAAGAAGAAGAAGAAGAAGAAGAAGAAGAAGAAGAAGAAGAAGAAGAAGACACTCAGTGGTCTGTATCTGGTCATGCTCTATGGTTATATGAGAAGCATGATTGCAGAAAGCCAAGTAGAAAGTAGATGGGTGAGATGTGTTTTATTTATTTAGTTAGTTAGTTAGTTATTCTAACTTTGGTGTATTTGAACAGAGGTACCTACATGTGTAGACAGTAAGGCTCCCAGAAAACAAGAGTTATTATTTAAACATCTAAGTGCCAGTCACAGGATAACAAACTATGATTTAATGGTCATAGAATCCTTACAGGTGCAACAAAACTATGAGGTGTCGCAATTGCTCTCAATTTCACACAATTACTCCACAATTAAAACTCAGTTCTCAGAAAGAATTTAAACACCTAATAGATTAAAAGAGCCAGAGGAGCTGGCACCAAAAAAAACTGTCTTCAATCATAACTCATGCACTTATGAGCCTACAGAGACAGTGACAGCATGCAGAGGGTATGCACAGACTCCATACACAAGGTATTCCAGGGTTGAGGGAGGAATACGGCCACATGTTCTTACTCATAATCAAAGAGTTTCTGAAACTGACACTGGCTTGCAAAGGGAAACCAGTTTTATCTAATGGAGCCACATTGGGTCTATTAACCACACTTAAAGGTGGATACATGTGCAACAATAGAAGTAAGAAGTTCCATGCTTGGAGACTATGAAAGAGGGTAGTAATGTGGCACTGCTGATTGTGTTACTGAGACTGCAGAGGAAATAAATCTAAGAACAAACATTTATGTACAATATCAGAACCTATGGCAATTAAAAGGTACATATATTGTATTGGTAAATGAGTTTGACGAAATGTGATTTAATAATATAATGACCAACCTACAGGAATTATATATATATACCTGTGCATGTTAATATATTTACATTCTAAGAGAGGAGAACTTCTACTGGAACACAGAGCCAGAGTTAACAACACCGCTGAGGTCACTTAACACTTAACTATGAAAGGAGTGTTTCTCAATGCCAGAAAGATTTTGCTGAAGGGACCTTGTTATAGCTGTCTCATTTGATGCTATGCCAGTGCCTAGCAAATACAGAAGTGGATGCTCACAATCATCTATAAGATAGAACACAGGACCCCCAATGGAGAAGCTAGAGAAAGCACTCAAGGAGCTGAATGGGTCTGCAACCCTATAGGTGGAACAACAATATGAACTAACCAGTACCTACAGAGCTCGTATCTCTAGCTGCATATGTAGCAGAAGATGGCCTAGTCTGCCATCACTGGAAAAAGAGGCCCATTGGTCCTGCAAACCAAATCCTCGCCAACATCTGCTGTCACCTGAATTTTTTATATTAGCCATTCTGACTGGTGTGAGGTGGAATCTCAGGGTTGTTTTGATTTGCATTTCCCTGATGATTAAGGATGTTGAACATTTTCTCAGGTGCTTCTCAGCCTTTCGGTATTCCTCGGGTGAGAATTCTTTGTTCAGTTCTGAGCCCCATCTTTTAAGGGGGTTATTTGATTTTCTGGAGTCCACCCTCTTGAGTTCTTTATATATATTGGATGTTAGTCCCCTATCTGATTTAAGATAGGTAAAGATCCTTTTCCAATCTGTTGGTGGCCTTTTTGTTTTATTGACGGTGTCTTTTGCCTTGCAGAAGCTTTGCAGTTTCATGAGGTCCCATTTGTCAATTCTCGATCTTACAGCACAAGCCATTGCTGTTCTATTCAGGAATTTTTCCCTGTGCCCATATCTTCGAAGCTTTTCCCCACTTTCTCCTCTATAAGTTTCAGTGTCTCTGGTTTTATGTGAAGTTCCTTGATCCACTTAGATTTGACCTTAGTACAAGGAGAAAGGAATGGGTCGATTCGCATTCTTCTACATGATAACAACCAGTTGTGCCAGCACCAATTGTTGAAAATGCTGTCTTTCTTCCACTGGATGGTTTTAGCTCCCTTGTCGAAGATCAAGTGACCATAGGTGTGTGGGTTCATTTCTGGGTCTTCAATTCTATTCCATTGGTCTACTTGTCTGTCACTATACCAGTACCATGCAGTTTTTATCACAATTGTTAGGTAGTACAGCTTTAGGTCAGGCATGGTGATTCCACCAGAGGTACTTTTATCCTTGAGAAGAGCTTTTGCTATCCTAGGTTTTTTGTTATTCCAGATGAATTTGCAGATAGCTTTAAATTAAAAAAAAAAAACATTGTGTTGTTAAAAGTTCAATGAAAGCTGATTTAACGATATTTTGACCAACCTACAGATATATTTACATGCTTGTGCATTCTGATATAAAAATTTCTCACTTTCTAAGAGACTGGAATTTCTGCTGGAACATGTGACATGAGCTAATACACTTGAGGTCACTTAACACTATGAAGCAGTAATTCTTTGCCTAAATGTTGGTGATTTGCATTTCAGAGATCACATTCCCATTATACATTATTCCCAACAATTTCAAAAAAGTGATGGTCACTCAGGATCCAGTGATATTTTTAACATGCAAAAACATACTTTTCCATTGTTTTTGTTTTGTTTTGTTTTATTGAATAAGAAACATGTCAATGGAGGTGGTCACTGGTGAAAAGATACACAAATGTGAAGAACTTTAGGTTTATCCAGACATCATCACTTTACTCATAGATGGACATTTATGAAGCTGACAAAAGCACTATAGATCTGTGAGGAGAAGGAAATAAATAGGCATTCAAAACTATGATTTCTGAGCAAATCTAAGGATTAATTTTTCTGTCTTCTCAGTCCCAGTGTATCTTTCTTCTGCCCCAGGATTTCTGACACACTCAGGATGTGGTTACAACACTGTGTCTTGCACAGAAATAGACTGCAGAGTCCTCAGATGTCAGGCTGCTGAGCTGCATGTAGGCTGTGCTGGAGGATGTGTCTGCAGTCAGTGTGGCCTTGCCCTTGAACTTCTCATTGTAGTAAGTATTACCACTTCCAGGATAAATCTCTCCAATCCACTCAAGGCCCTTCCCAGGCTTCTGCTTCACCCAGTGCATGTAGTAGTCAGTGAATGTGTATCCAGAAGCCTTGCAGGACATCTTCACTGAAGCCCCAGGCTTTACCAGCTCAGGTCCAGACTGCTGCAGCTGGACCTAAGAGTGGACGCCTGAGGAGAGAAATACAGAGTAGAAGTCATTGTCACCTCAGGTCCTGTCTCCACTTCAGATTTGGAACTGGTGAGCCCCTTACCTGCAGTTCCAGACAGGATGAAGAGAAAGATCCAGATCCATTCCATGGTTAGAGTCAGTGTGTTCAGGGACTGTGAAGAAGACATTGATCATAGGTTGTTTTCATGGTGTGGACATCCCAGTATTAACTGCCATAGACTCGGGTGATTTACATATTCATGAGCAGTGTATTTCTTAGATAAGGACCTAGTCCACCTGAAGAACTGTCGTCACATTGCTCAGGCAGCAGGATGCTCACGTCAAAATCCTATTCCTCTCTGAGGAAATGTATCCCATAAACTTTTTGTGAATTCTAGAAAGATGCTCTGGTTGTAACTACAGGGATGAATCTCTCAGCATATTTTTGCCCTGATTCTGTTGTTCTGCTCTGTGATATGTTAAAATGTTGATTTACAAATGTTGGATTTGGAGGAGGTGGAGGAGGAGAAGGGGGGGGAGGAGGAGGAGGAGGAAGATAATGGAAATTTCTAAAAATGGTTAAAGATTTTAGTTTGAGTATCCTTTCACATGTATGGAGTTAATATTTGCCTTTCCAACAGGATATATACTACTTCAAAACTCACTAAAATGACTAAAAGTTCAAATACTTAAAAATATTTATCTATCAATGATTATTGCAGGAGGATCATCAATAACTAAATTATAACAATACCTATAGATGTGTCAAGAAAGGATTTTGTCACTAAGACATGGTTATATATATATATATGAGTGTGTGTGTGTGTGTGTGTGTGTATACATACACACATATATGTGTGTGTGTATATATATACATGTAAGTGTGTGTGTATGTGTGTGTGTGTGTAAAACAACAGAAATTTTTACAAGAAATTTACATTGGTTTTAGAAATATGGATGCAATTAGAGATAATTGTTAATTAACACAATCCCAAAATCACAGACATTCAATGAGATTCTCAGCAGCTCTTATATATTTCATAGTTATATACAACTATTTATACAAATACATGAGATTTTATTGGAAAAATTGTCTAGTAGAATAAAGGGAAATAGGAGGGACAAGATGTTACAGGAAAAATATGCACAGTGTAAAAATTAAACTATGACATATCTCTACTATAGTAAGTTGTTCTTTCTATATTTCATAAGGATTTTTATTTTTTGAAAATTTCAATCCTATATGAAATATGCTATAATCTACCACCACTAGGTCCCCGTGGTTCCCTTGGGGTCGTCCAAAAGTTTCTTTCCAACATTCTACTTCCTCTATTTCAATGCCTAATAAAACAGTGAATTTAATTAGTGTTACCTATATACACATTGATGGGATTATCACTAGTAAAGAGTGAACATTCAGAAATCTTCCCCCATAACAATGATTATTTGTTGCCCATCAGTCAACAAATGTCAAAAGACCTTCAGTTTGTTTTGGGCCCTCAAGGATTCCTCCCCATTCATGTTGTAATTTTTTTAAATGTTAGATTATTTTAGTGATGAGTTCAGGATATATGTGCACCAAGGTGGATATATTAACATCAGAGAATGACTACTGTCATTCAGTTCTAAGTGACTTACCTGATATTGCAGCACTTGCCAGGAGACATCTTTACCTGCTCATTCATTTTGAGGTCTCTCATGTGATAATGTGCACTGGTTTGATCAGTGTGTCTTGTGCTGATAAGTATAGCTACTGAGAGTTCCTGTGTGCACTATGAACACTGCAATTCCTGGAGACAGAATTTGATCTTCTTTGACCCCATTCTTTGTATCTAATATCCTTTCTTTTTCCTTTTTTAAGATGGTTCTTGATTTTGGGGTGAGAGATTGGTATCATTGATTCATCTGTAGCCGAGTTCTCTGTCAGCCATTCTCAGCATTCTGACCACACGTGAATGTCTGCATCTGTCTTTACAAACAGCACATATGATTCTCTGTGATCAAGTATATTCTCAAACAATATACTGGGTATAAACACAAATATTTATAAGGCAGCTGACAACATGACCATTAGCAATATGACTGAGGTTACTAGGGCCTATATCAACTTTAGACGTGGGATCTTGACCACACTTGCCTGGGATAAAGTCTTTCCTATAAACAATCACCAAAGAATGAATAAAATTATGTTGTGTCCCAGCAATAACCCTCCAAAACATGTATTCAAATGATTCCACCACTTATTGTACAAACACTTACCCATACATATTTATTCACAGCATGATAGTTATGCTCTCTTCACAGCAAATAGAGGAAAGAATCATCTCAGATTTTCAACAAAACATAAATACAACATGACAACGTGGTACATATAAAAAAATGAATATTACTCAGAGGTAAAATGAATTATGTAATCCATAATTGTCTCCATGGAACTAGAAAAATATACTGAATAGATTACCATGTCTGTAATGCAAATGATCCAGTTTCTCACTCATATGTGTTCCAAGATTTGAATATTTTGTTTGGTGTACTGAATTGTAGAAGCAGAGAGTCTAGACTTGGGACAGTATGAAGAATTTACAAACTTGATACATTAAAATAGAGATATAATAGATCAAAAATGTTTTAAGATTGAGCAGATTATAAGAGCCAGAGAGCTTGGGTGTCTCCAAGGAAGGAGAATCTTCCAGACACAATTGTCTGATGTGTATATGAATTCAGAGACAGTGGCTGCAGGCAGAGAATCTGAACCGAGTCAAATCAGATAAAACTCACAAGTTGGGAGATGGAAATGGACAAGGGCTCTCACTGCTAACCGAGGAGTTCTGCAACCTACACTCACAGACAAAGGAAAAATTAGTGTCTTCCGGTGGAGTTCATAGGGGATGCTAAGCAAAATTAATCATGGAAGACATGCTTAGCAGTGGGTAGCCAACAGGAAGATGAACTCAGTGGTATTGTTTGCAGACATTTTTCAATATTACCTTCTTTAATTCTGTTTATTTCACTTATAATTTACTATGAATCATGGGTAAGAATTTGTGGTTTTAATGCTTTCTGTGTGTGTGTGTCTGTGTGTGTGTGTGTGTGTGTGTGTGTGTGTTGTTGTTGTTGTTGTTTTTATTACTTTGTTTTGTTTCATTTTCATTTACTTTGTTTAGTTTTTGTTTGCATTAAATCTGCTTTTAAAGTCCCAGGCGATTTTGTTTTTTCTTTTCTTTTTTTATTTAGTTTGGGGTTTTTTTGTTTTTTTTTTTTTTTTGGTTTTGGTTTTTGTTATTGTTTATTCTTTCTTTTTTTTTTGCTATTTCAAGAAAAAAACAAGATGTGTAGTTGGGTGAGTTTGAAGTTAGGAAAAATATTTAGAAGTTAAGGATGAGAGAATGAATTATTAGAATACATTGTATGGATTTTATCAAAAAATTATTTTTAAAAAGTAAACATAAGTCTGCAAGGTATTTAACAAAGAATCTTTACTGGGTTAGAGCATGGAGTCATCACATGTCAATCACAGCTGGACAGATCAGTTAATACACTTAAGAAAGGAAACCACAGAGGATACATAGTCCCTTCCAAACAGTTCATCTCTCTATGTGGAATATTGGGTGCATGGTGACCCCTGCTGGTCATGAGCTCCCATGCATGTAGGTTTGTCATGGCTCACAATGAAGTTGCACTGTCTGGATTAAGAAATGAAGTAAGTTCTCAACAATAAAAGAACTTCTGAGGAATCAGCATCCCAGACCTCAAGCTGTACTACACAGTAATAGTGATTAAAAACTGCATGGTATTGGTACAATGACAGACAGGTAGATCAATGGAATAGAACTGAAGACCCAAAAATGAACCCGCACACCTATGGTCACCTGATTTCTGGCAAAGGAGCTAACCATTCAGTGGGAAAAAGAGAGCATTTTCAACAAATTATGCTGGTTCAACTGGCAGTCAGCATGTAGAAGAATGCACATAGATCCATTCTTATGCCCCTGTACAAAGCTCAAGTCCAAGTGGATCAAGGACCTTCATACAAAACCAGATAAACTGAAACTAATAGAAGAGAAAATGGCGTAAAGTCTCAAACACATGGGCACAAGGGAAAAGTTCCTGAACAGAACACCAATGGCATGTGCTCTAGGATAAAGAACTGACAAATGGGACCTCATCAAATTGCAAAGTTTCTGGAAGGCAAAGGACATTGTTAACAGGACAAAACAGCAAACAACAGATTGGGGAAAGATCTTTACCAATCCTACATCTGATAAAGGACTAATATCCAATATATACAAAGAACTCAAGAAGGTACACTCCAGAGAATCAAATAGCCTTATTAAAAATGAGGTACACAGCTAAAGATTTCTCAGCTGAGATATACTGGATGGCTGAGAAGCACCTAAATAAATGTTCAACATTCTTAATCATCAGGGAAATGCAAATCACAACAACCCTGAAATTCCTCCTCACACCAGTCAGAATACCTAAAATGAAAAACTCAGGTGACAGCAGATGCAGGCGAAGATGTGGCGAAAGAGGAACACTCCTCTATTGCTGGTGGTATTGCAAGCTGCTACTCTGGAAAGCAGTCTGGAGGTTCCTCAGAAATTGGGCAAAGTACTATTTGAAGACTCAACTATAACACTCCTGGGCGTATACCCAGAAGATGTTTCAACATGTAATGTGGACACATGCTACACTATGTTCATAATAGCCATGTTTGTAACAACCAGGAGCTAGAAAGAACCCAGATGTCCCTCAACAAAGGAATAGATACAGAAAATGTGATACATTCATACAATGGAGTACTACTCAACCATTAGAAATAATGAATTCATGAAATTACCAGGTAAATAGATATAACTTGAGAATATCACCCAGAGTGAGGTGACTCAGTCACAAAGGTACAATCATGGTATGTATCACTAATAAGTGGATATTAGCCCAAAAGTTTGGAATACCCAAGATTCAATTCA
This sequence comes from Mus musculus, assembly GCF_000001635.26. Taxonomy (NCBI): domain Eukaryota; kingdom Metazoa; phylum Chordata; class Mammalia; order Rodentia; family Muridae; genus Mus; species Mus musculus. Next base: position 115,969,072 of record NC_000078.6, read on the forward strand.
CAGATCATATGAAGCCTAAGAAGAAGGAAGTCCAAAATGTGGATGCTTCAGTGCTTTTGAAAAGGGTGAACAAAATATTCACAGGAGGAAATATGTAGACAAAGCTTGTAGCAAAGACTGCCCCACAACAGGAACTATTCCATCTGCTGACACCAAACCCAGAAAATATTGCTGAAGCCAAGAAATGCTTACTAACAGGAGCCAGTATAGCTCTCCCCTGAGAGGTTCTGCCAGAGTGGGACCAATGCAGATGTAGATGTACACAGTAAAACATTTGAGTGAGTGTGGGAACCCCAATACAGAAGTTAGGACAAGGGCTGTGGGAGCTGAAAGGGTTTGCAACTTCATAGGAAGAACAATATCAACCAACCAGACACCTCTTGCGCGCGCCCCCAACTTGCCAGCAAGAACGACGCTGCTACAGGATCCTTCTGCACACGTTTATTCAGTCCTATTTCTTCTTGTTTATATCTCCCTTGTTTATATCTCCCTTGTTTTTATATCTCCCAATAATAACAATCCTCTCTCGAATAATAATCCTCCCTCTAACCCGGGCCTCTCACTCTTTTATATTCTCAGTTCCCATCCACGCACAGCAGGTCACGCCACCTCACCAGGCACGCAGCTTCAGCTAATCAGGGCAGCAGGGGCAAATCTCCACCAAATTGGATTCACCTGTATCCTGGTACACCTGCGCAGCACTCAAGATGTTTGTGTCTTATATGAGGAAGTCAGGTGCAAGTCATATGACTTAGCTGCAGTCCCTGGCACCTTTGGGACTGCCGCCACACCCGCTCCCCACAATTCCCCCTTTTTTCTTTTTTGGCAGAGAGAATGTCTGTAGATAGCCCCCCGCAGCCATGCCCCTTACCCGTCCTTGGGTGACAAACAGCATTGGTTTGATCCCTGTCTTAGGTTGGTGACATGCCCAGGGAGTCTTATCACTGACTACCTCTCTATCATGCCAAGCCACTCCTGGGGAGATTGTGTTTTGCTTGTGGCAGGTGCATCAAAAGGCCAGGATGTTACTTAACCTATGGCCAGATCTTAATTGCTGCAAGCAAGCCTCATGGGTGAAGGTAGAGGTCTGATCCCCAGTGTGCAAGCATAGGGGCCCTACACAAAACCATCCCTTGGGCTCATCACCCAGAGAGGTCTTGGCCAGCTCCCGTGTCGTTTTTCCTGGGGGAAGGGAACTAGGACACTGAACCTTCATGCAATCAGACATGCCTTCCACAGGATGCCAACAGCAAGCTATCCTCTGTGCAGTGCTTAGCCTCGCACCCCACGGCATAACGCAGCATAATTTCTTTTAGAGCGGCAAACCGAATCTGAGGAGATTGTCCCGCCTCCACTGCAGCAAAAGCCTACGCTACCATGGCGAAAGTGCGGGCCGCACACTCTGCACCTAACACATGTGCCAAACACAAAAAACACACACACTATAACAAGCATACATCCCAGGGCTCTCATCCCCGCTCATCTTCTCTGAAGCAAGGGATAGATAGCCAGAGAGGCTATCTCTTTAAGGGGAATTCAGGGATCAAAAAGCGTGGAAAAATTTGAATGTCATGTCGAGCTGGTATCGGCTTCTGGAACACCGAAAGGATCTCCCGTCTCGGCTCCATCGTTTGTGCTTGTGGGACCATCCACCACATCCACAGGGGCAACTGGATCAGGAGCCTCATTCTTGCAGCGTCTCACCAATCTCTCCGGCACCCAAAGAGGTTCCGTCTGGTCCTGTGGAAACACACAAACAGACCCTCTCGCCCACATCAACACCTGATCCGGTCGATCCCCAGTGGAGATGGACACAATACCTCATAGTGATGAGACCATAACCTCAATCACCTGTGTGTCCATCTGGGGGGTCAATACACCAAATCTCTGGACAGAAGGTCTGCCTATATGCGGCTGCTGAGGAGGCATAGGGAGGCGGCGCAAAAGCTAATTCGACTTCCTCCTCCACCTCGGCTCTTTTATTTTGTCCTTTCTGTCCACCTGATAACACTGTGTCTCCTTTCTTTTTCCTTTTTCTTTTTAAGCCCTTCTCTTCCGACATACTTTCTTGTTGCTCTGTAAGGATTTTCTGACCTGTCTTGACTGCCTCTACACACAGTTTCAAACAGTAACAGAGTCCATATATCAGAACAAACAAAACCAAAACTATCAGACCTACCCACAAAGGGTCAATGGGAGAAAAAAGCATAACTACACAGCGAGGATCTATTGATCACTACACTGAGGTTATCATAGTTCCTTAACTTGTCCCCAAACCAGGAACCTTAACTTGTCCCAAAGCCTACTTCCTGGCAACTTTATATTCGCCTCTATTTTATCCGAGGTCCTTCCCAAACTCCTGGGTTACTTTGTGCCTACTTCCTGGCAACTTTATGCTCACCTCTATTTTATCCGAGGTCCTTCCCAAACTCCTGGGGTCACAAGTTTCACTCACCGTGAACTTACCCTGCTGGCAACCACTGACTGCTGAAAGTTCTGAACTCGGTGGGGGAGTCGGTTCCCCGTACGGGCCACCAATTGTCGCGCCCGCTCTCAACCAGCAAGAACGACACGACCACCAGTCCTTCTAACAGCAGTTTATTCAGTCTTCATCTTTCTTCTTTCTCTTCATCAGTACTGTTCCCCAGCTGAAGAGTTCTGAATCCACGCCGGATCCTTCTCAACAGTCTGTTTTACAGGAACTTTTATTAACCACTCCTTCCCCGTGATGCAGTTCTGAATCCTCCCTGTAGCAGGGGTTCTTCGCTCGTGCCTGAAGATGTTTCTTGTCCCGGGTTTCGGCACCAACTCTTGCACGCTTTCTCACGACCGGCCAGGAAAGACACAACAAACCAGAATCTTCTGCGGCAAAACTTTATTGCTTACATCTTCAGGAGCAGGAGCGCAAGCCCCAAGCCCCAAAAACGAAAGCCCCAAAACGAAAGCCCCCTGCTTACATCTTTAGGAGCCAGAGCGCCAGAGCGCAGAGCAAGAGCTCTATTGTTTACATCTTTAGGAGCCAGAAGCAAGAGCCAGAGCCAGAGAGCAAAAGCGCAAGAGCGCAAGCAAGAGAGAGAATGGCGGAAACCCCATCCCCTTTAAGGAGAATTATCCTCCGCCTAGGATGTATCACTCCCTGATTGGCTGCAGCCCATGGCCGAGTTGTTGCCACGGGGAAGGCAGAGTACATGGGGTGAAGAAATACCCTTGGCACATGCGCAGATTATTTGTTTACCACTTAGAACACAGCTGTCAGCGCCATCTTGTGACGGTGAATGTGGGGGCGGCTCCCAACAGACACCCAGTGCTACCAAGGGCTAAACAACCAACCAAAGAGTACACAGGCATTACCAATGGCTCCAGGTGGATACCTAACAGATAATTGCCTTATCTGGCATGAATGAGAGGGAAGCCCCTTGGTCCTGTGGAGACTTAATGACACAGGATAAGGGAATGCTAGGGCACTGGGCAGGTGGGAAAGATCCCTATAGAAGCAGAGAGAAGGAGGAGGGTATAGCGGGCTTGTGGTGGGAAAACTGGGAAGGGGGATAACATTTGAAATGTAAATAAAATATACAATAAAATAAAAATAAAATAAAATAAACAAGAATGGATAATTAGTAAAAACTCTGCTTAGCAAAAATGAAAGGGAACTACCAGATAAAAGGTATGAATCTTAGATATCTGCAATGAGAATCACTCCATAATTGCAGGGATTCTCTGGGACTGAGACACCAACCAAAGAGCATACATGGACTGGACCAAGACCTCCAAAACATAAGTCTCAAGTGGGTAGCTGAATCTTCAGGTGGGCCCCCCAATAACAGGAGTGGTGCCTGTCGCTAGTGGTGTTACCTGTCTTGGAATCCATTCCTCTAACTGGACTCCCTTATCTGGCCTAATTGGGAGATGATATCCCTAATGCTGCAGAGACTTGATGGGACAAGGTTGGGGTATATCAAATGGAGCACCTACCCTCTCAGAAGAGAAAGGAAAGGAATAAAAGGAGGGATTTGTTTATAAGGGACCAGAGGAGGAGCCAGCTATTTGAATGTAAAATATATCAATAAATCAATGCCCCCTTTGGCTATCCTAATTCACATATCTAATTAAAAATAAACTCCTTGGGGCTGGTGAAATGGTTCAGTGGGTAAGAGCACCCGACTGCTCTTCCGAAGGTCTGAAGTTCAAATCCCAGCAACCACATGGTGGCTCACAACCACCCAAAATGAGATCTGATGCCCTCTTCTGGTGTGTCTGAAGACAGCTACAGTGTACTTACATATAATAAATAAATAAATAAATCTTAAAAAAAATAAAAAATAAATAAATAAACTCCTCATCCTAACGTATATTATGACCTCTTAAATTTGTAAACAGTCATTTTCCTATGGGCTACATACTTTCTATGCAGAAGTTCTTCCTTTGTCTCACTCAAGACAAATCCACCCTCTCCCTTATTCCCTTCCCCTTCTCCCTCATCCTTGCTTTCCCAACTTTGTCCCTTATTCCCTTCCCTCTGTCCCTCCGGGAAAAACAAGACATCTTTGTGCTGAGAACTTTGGCTTGAGTGTCCTGGGACCCTATGGGCAGTGTTGTCCTGCTGCTGTCAGAGCAAACTTCTGAGATTACTGAACATCTATGTTGTAAACATCTTAATCGATTTATGATTTAAATTTGTGTTAGAACTGTAGTTATTGGAAGACATGACCTACCTTATATTAATATCTTGACCAACCAATCAGGATCAGTAGTAAGTTCCATCTAATAGTATGAGCTTAAATTCCAATCAGTTATGGATTTTTTCAACCCTCAAGGTTCATGCTACTATTGCAGCAGGGTAATTTTCAGGGAGATCATATTGGAGATCAAAGAGATTATAGCTGGATTGTTGTTTATATTTCTACTTTAGCAGTGTACAGATGCTTCCCAGAACTGTGAATACTAGTCAGGATAAGTGAAAACTCCTAGTACATTCCACCTCTACTTCCCAAGTTCAATATATGGTGTAGATGTCTTCTTCAGAAATCAATCTTGCATTCAGCTTGAGGAAAGGAACCAAGAGCTTTGGAAGCAGCCTTAGTGATTTTGGAGTTTCTGTGGTGGTCCATTGTGAAATACTGATTATCTGGGACCCATTCCAGAACTGGAGTTTTTATTTTATGAAGATATCAAGATGGGATGTTGTCTCTTCCACTATCAGATGATTCAGTTTAGATTTTGTTCATATGTGTATATATTTTAAGCAGATTTTACTGAAGTAGCATTATTTACAACCCCTCAAACAGACCTTAACTTAAATTTCTCTCTTTATATCTCTTCCCTTAGGCTCAGCTGGAAGCACCACCCGCAACGATTTTAATCCATCCATATACATTCTATTTCCCGTTCCTAAGGATATCCATCCCTCTTCAGTAGATTCTGTCTCTATATCTCATTTCTATGTTTGTAAGGATTGTAGCCTGCCTAGGGAATATGTAACAGCTAACAACCACATGTCAGCAAATGTATACAAGTCTTTTTTGATGGCCTGAGTTGATCCATTCAGCTGAGAGATTTTCTGTAGTTACATACATTCACCAAAAATTTTGATAATTTTATTGTTTTAACAGCTGTGTAATATTCTGTTGTTTAGATGTCTTTAACTTTTTCTGCTTTTATTCACTCAGGAATTCCATAAAACTAAATGATAACAAATACTGCAATTCATTACAGACTTCATGCAGAAAGAGAGACCTTGGAATACAAACCTTTAAATGGAAAACTCCCATCAAATCCCAATCTTCTGAACTCCAGGAAGTCCTAAGAAGTGGCTGAAGGAATGTGAGAGCCAGAGGGGTAGGATGACACCAGGGGAAGAGAACCATCTAAGTCACCTGAGCAAAGGTCATGTGGATGAAAAAAGACTGAAGCAGCAAGCACAGGGCTGATACAGGCCAGCACCAAGGCCTCATCATATGTATGGTAGCTTTCAGTTTAGTACGATAATTTCTCAGCCAATTATTCCATCAAAGACCTCTAGGCCATTACAAATTTTGGCTAATACTAATAGAATATCAAAGAATATGATACAGCAAGTGTCTCTAGTCAGATAGAGAGTCCTTTTTGAATATGCTTGAGAGATATATTGAGGGAGGTCTATTCCTAGATTCAAGTGAAACAGCCACACTGATCATCACAGTGGATGCACACAATGGGGAACTTTGTTGAATGGCATGTCTGGGAATTTCAAAATGACTTTTGGAAAATAAGTTTGAATGATGTCTAATACAAAATTGACCAAAGATATATCTGCCTACTGTGATGTATTCACCATATTAGATTTCATCAATAAACATTTATATTTAAGGGAAAAGCACCTCCTATAGGAACATGCAAAATGAATGTTCTGACTACAGAGAAATCTTACTAGAAAAAAAAAAAACCTGAGATTGCCACGTTACACGGGTGTTTATGTCCTGGTTGATGGTCACCAATTTCTCCAAAAACACATATCCAGGCTGTTAGTTTATGTCTTTTGGGGGAGTTGAGTCCATTGCTCTTAAGAGATATTAAGGAAAAGTGTTTGTTACTTCCTGTTATTTTGGTTATTGGAGGTGGAATTATGTTTGTGTGGCTATCTTCTTTTGGATTTGTTGAAAGGCTACTTTCTGGACTTTCCTAGGGTGTAGTTTCCCTCCTTGTATTAGAGTTTTCCATTTATTATGCTTTGAAGGACTGGATTTATGGAAACATATTGTATAAATTTGGTTTTGTCATGAAATATCTTGTTTTCTCTACCCATGATAATTGAGAGTTTTACTGAGGATAGTAGTATGGGCTGGTATTTGTGTTCTTTTAGGGTCTGTATGACATCTGTCCAGGATCTTCTGAGTTTTATACTCTCCAGTGAGAAGTGTGGTGAAGTTCTGATAGGTCTACACTTATATCTTACTTGACCTTTTTTCCTTACTGATTTTGAAATTCTTTCCTTGTTTAGTGCATTTGGTGTTTTCATTATTATGAGGCAGGAGGAATTTCATTTCTGGTTCAGTCTATTTTGATTCTGGAGGCTTCTTGTATGTTCATAGGCATCTCTTTCTTTAAGTTAGGGAAGTTGTCTTCTATAATTTTATTGAAGATATTTACTGGCTCTTTAAGTTGGGAATCTTCACTCTTCTATACCTATTATCCTTAGGTTTGGTCTTCTCGTTGTGTCCTGGATTTCCTGGATGCTTTGGGTTAGGAGCTTTCAGCTTTTTGTGTTTTCTTTGACTGTTGTGTCAATGTTTTCTATGGTATTTTCTGCACCTGAGATTCTCTCTTCTATGTCTTGTATTCTGTTGATGATGCTTGCATCTATCTCTTTCCTAGGTTTTCTATCTCCAAAGTTGATTCCCTTTGTAATTTCTTTATTGTTTCTATTTCTATTTTTAGATCCTGTATGGTTTTGTTCAATTCCTTTACATTTTGGTTGTATTTTCCTGTAATAATTAAGTGACTTTTGTATTTTCTCTTTAAGGGCTTCTACCTGTTTATCTGTGTTCTCCTGTATTTCTTTAAGGGGGTTGATTATATCCTTCTGAAAGTCATCTATCATCATCATAAGAATTGATTTTAGACCCAAGTCTTGCTTCTCCAGTGTGATAATTTATCCAGAATTGCTATGGTGGGAGAATTAGGTTCTCATAATGCCAAGTAAACTTGGTTTCTGTTGCTTATGTTCTTATGCTTGCTTCTTGCCATCTGGTATCTCTAGCTACCTGCCCCTTGGTGTCTCTGACTGGAGCCTGTCTCTCCTGTGATCCTGGTTGTGTCAGAACTCCTCAAAGTCCAGCTGTCTCTGTGATCCTGTAATTACGGGATCTTGTGATCCTTAGATCCTGGGTTTGTCAGATTTCCTGGGAGTCAAGATGCCACTGAGATCCTGAAATCCTGGTGTGACCAAACTCCTGAGATCCTGGGATGCTGAGTGTGTTAGAGTACCTGTGATCCTGGACATGTTTGAGCATCTGAGAGTTGATCTTCTTCTGGGTATTGTGAAATAGGGTACAGAGCTAGTGTCCAAGGTCTGCCTAGGGTACAGGCTCAACCAAAAGGAACCTGTGCCACTGGCTGGGCAGGAGTTCATGCATCCGTGGATCGTGCTGATCTCAGTTAATCCCAGTGTTGGGGCAGATGTTGTGGGCTCCTCACCTATGATGCTGTATATGTTAGAGTGCCTGGGAGACCGGCTTCCTCTGGGTGTTGTAGGACTGGGTACAGAGCTTGACCACGAGGCCTGCTCAGGGTACCAGCAAGAATTAATTTTTAATCTTCTTGTTCTCTTCAATACTTAACAACAATTTTTAAGGAAATAGAAATTTTTAGTATATTTTATTATTATTATTTAAACATTTTTTAGATATTTTCTTCATTTACAATTCAAATGCTATCCCAAAAGTTCCTTATACCTTCCCCTACCCTGCTCCCCAAACCACCCACACCCGCTTCCTGGCCCTGGAGTTTCCCTGTATTGGGGGCATATAATCTTTGCAAGACCAAGGGCCTCTCCTGCCATGATGGCCAACTAGGTCATCTTCTGCTACACATGCAGCTAGAGACAAGCGCTCAGAAGGTACTGATTAGTTCATATTGCTGTTTCTCCTATAGAGTTACAGAACCCTTCAGCTCCTTGGATACATTCTCTAGCTCCTCCATTGGGGACCCTGTGTTTCATCCAAAAGATGACTGTGAGCATCCACTTCTGTATTTGCCAGGTACTGGCATAGCCTCACAAGAGAAAGCTATATCAGGGTCATGTCAGCAAAATCTTGCTGTAATATGCAATAGTGTCTGCATTTGGAGGTTGATTATGGTGTGGATCCCCAGATGAGGCAGTCCCTGCGTAGTCCTTTCTTCAGTCTCAGCTCCAAATTTAGTCTCTGTAACTCCTTTCATGGGCATTTTGTTCTCCATTCTAAGAAGGATCAAATTATCCGCACTTTGATGTTTCTTCTTTTTGAGATTCATGTGGTTTGTGAATTGTATCTTGGGTATTCTGTTTCTGGGCTAATATCCACTTATCAGTGAGTGCATATCATGTGTGTTCTTTTGTGATTGGGTTACCTCACTCAGGATGATAACCCCCAGATCCATCCATTTGCCTAAGAATTTCATAAATTCATTGTTTTTAATAGCTGAGTTGTACTCCGTTGTGTAAATGTACCACATTTTCTGTACCCATTCCTCTGTTGAGGGACATCTGGGTTCTTTCCAGCTTCTGACTGTCATAAATAAGGCTGCTATGAACATAGTGGAGAACGTGTTCTTATTACCAGTTGGAACATCTTCTGGATATATGCCCAGGAGAGGTATTGCTGGATCTTCCGGTAGTACTATGTCCAATTTTCTGAGGAACCGCCAGACTGATTTCCAGAGTGGTTGGACAAGCTTGCCATCCCACCAACAATGGAGGAGTGTTCCTGTTTCTCCACATCCTGGCCAGCATCTGCTGACACCTGAATTTCTCATCTTAGCCATTCTGACTGGTGTGAGGTAGAATCTCAAGGTTGTTTTGATTTACATTTCCCTTATGATTAAGGATGTTGAACATCAGGTGCTTCTTAGCCATTCGGTATTCCTCAGTTGAGAATTCTTTGTGTAGTTCTATGCCCCATTTTTAATGGGGTTATTTGATTTTCTGGAGTCCAGCTTCTAGAGTTCTTTGTATATATTGGATATTAGTCACCTATCAGATTTAGGACTGGTAAAGATCCTTTCCCAATATGTTGGTGGCCTTTTTGTCTTATTGACAGTGTCTTTTGCCTTACAGAATCTTTGCAATTTTATGAGGTCCCATTTGTCGTTTCTCAATCTTACAGCACAATCCACTGCTGTTCTGTTCAGGAATTTTTTCCCATCTTTGAGGCTTTCCCCCAATTTCTCCTCTATAAATTTTAGTGTCTCTGGTTTTATGTGGAGTTCCTTGATCCACTTAGACTTGAGCTTAGTACAAGGAGATAAGAATGGATCAATCCTCATTCTTCTACATGATACCTGCCATTTAAGCCAGCACCACTCGTTGAAAATGCTGTCTTTGCCCCACCCAGGGATCCATCCAATAATCAGCCACCAAATGTAGACACTATTGCATATGCCAGCAAGATTTTGATGAAAGGAGCCTGATATAGCTCTCTCATGTGAGGCTATGCCAGTGCGTGGCAAATACAAAAGTGGATGCTCACAGTCATCTATTGGATGGAACACAAGGCCCCCAATGGAGGAGATAGACAAAGTACCCAACAAGCTGAAGGGGTGTGCAACCCTATAGTTGGAACATCAATATGAACTAACCAGTACGTCCAGAGCTCATGTCTCTAGCTGCATATGTAGAAGAAGATGGCCTAGTCGACCATCTCTGGGAAGAGAGGCCCCCTTGGTCTTGCAAACTTTGTATGCCCTAGTACAGGGGGACACCAGGGCCAAGAAGTGGGAGTGGGTGGGTAGGAGAGCGGGGTTGGGGTGAGTGTATAGGGGACTTTCGGGATAGCATTTGAAATGTAAATGAAGAAAATATGTAATAAAAAATTGGAAAAATGAAAATTATAGACCAATATCGTTTATAAACATAGGTGCAAAAAATTCTCAATGAAATAACTCTTACTGATTCCTGCTTTGATGGGGAAAGTCCTGGCATTATTAATAATACTCTGTTATGCCTGATGACAGGAGCATAACACAACAATCCTCTAAGAGACTCTACCCAGCAATAGACTGAAGCAAAAGCAGATACTGACAGACAAATGTTAGATGGAGGTCCGGGACATTGTTAGAAGTATTAGGGAAAGAATTGGAGACCCAGATATAGATAGGAGCCCCACAGGAAGAACAACAGAATCAACAAAACTGGACTCCTGGGAGCTCTGAGAATCTGAGTCATCAATCAAAGAAAATACAGAGGCTGGAGCAAGGGCCCCTGGCTCAGTCTTCATGGCTACCCTGTCTAAACTCAGTAGGAGAAGATGTGCCTAATCTGGCAGAGAATTGATGTGCCAGAGTGAGGAATATTCAGAGGGCTGTCCCAGCCTATGAGAGGAGAAGGGGAGGGAGAATGGGGAAAGGACTCCGTGAAGAATGAACCAGGATGGGGAGAAACATTTGAAATGATAATTAATTAATTAGTTAGTTAGTTAATTACTTAATTAAAGAGATCACAAAAGAGACTATGATGTTGTGTTTCTTTGCCAAAATATTGGTGATTTGCATTTCAGAGATTGAATTCCTACTATACATTATTCCCAACAATTTCAAAAAAGTTCTGATCACTCAGGATCCAGTAATATTTTTATCATGTATAAACATACTTTTCACTTTTTTTGTTCTATTGAATAAAATTTGTTCTTTTTTATGGAAAGTGGTCACGGATGAAGAAATTCACAAGGTATGGTGAACTGTAGGTTTATCCAAACAGAATGACATTATTCATAGATGAACGTTTGCAAAGCTGACAAAGGCACTATAGGACTCTGAGGAGGAGGTAATAAATGGACATTCAAAATTACAATTTCTGAGCAAGTCTAAGGATTAATCTTTCTGTCATCTCAGTCGCAGTGCAGCTTCCTGCTCATCCAGGGTTTCTGACACACTCAGGATGTGGTTGTAACACTGTGTCTTGCACAGAAATAGACCGCAGAGTCCTCAGAGGTCAGGCTGCTGAGCTGCATGTAGGCTGTGCTGGAGGATGTGTCTACAGTCAATGTGGCCTTGCCCTTGAACTTCTCATTGTACTTAGTATTACCGCTTCCAGGATAAATCCATCCAATCCACTCAAGTCCCTGTCCAGGCCTCTGCTTCACCCAGTTTATATAGTAGTCAGTGAAGGTGTAGCCAGAAGCCTTGCAGGATATCTTCACTGAAGCCCCAGGCTTCACCAGCTCAGGTCCAGACTGCTGCAGCTGGATCTGGCAATGGACACCTATGGAGAGAAGGCATTGTGGATGTCATTATCACCTCAGGCCCTGTCTCCACTTCAGATTTGGAACTGGTGAGCCCCTTACCTGCAGTTCCTGACAGGAGGAAAAGAAAGATCCAGCTCCATCCCATGGTTAGAGTCAGTGTCTTCAGGAACTGTGGAGAGGACACTGATCATAGGTTGTTTTCAGGGTGTGGACATCCCTATATTTACTGCCATAAACTCAAGTAATTTGCATATTCATGAGCAGGGGACTTCTTACATAAGAACCTAGTCTATCTAGAGAAGAATTGGAGAAGAAGGACTAAAAAGGCACCGGGGTCAGACAGCAGTGTGCTCAGGTCCAAGTCCTAATTCTCTTTGAGAAAATGTATCCCAAACACTTTTATTGGGCCCTCGGCAAATGATGTGGATGGAACTTCAGGGACTAAGGTCTCAATAAATTATTGACCTGAGTCTGTTGCTCCTCTTTGGGACAATGTTAACACATGGATTTACAGTTGGTGCTTTGTGATCATGATGATGATGAGGAGATGACGATGACGATGATGATGATTTTGATGGTAAATTCGTTCTTTCAGATATGTTCAAGTAATATCTCCTTTCACACAGGTTATATGTTTCAAAATTCACTAAAATGACTAAAAGTACATGTGGTTAAAATATTTACACATCAATGAATATTACACCACTATCATGACTAACTAAATTATACATATAAACTATAGATGTGTCTACAAAGGATTTTATCACTAGGGCATGGATTTTATATATATATACATACATGTTTTTATCAGAAATTTACATTGCTTTTGGACAACATGAATGTAATTAGGTATTACTATATTAATTAAGACAATCGCAAAATCAAAAATATTAAATGGGACTCTTATTATTAACCTTTATATTTTCTTTTTTCCCCCAGTTATTTCAAGATACTTTATTTTCACAATGGGTCACAACATAAGCTTCTGGCCCATTCTGCCAATGTATAAGCTACAAATGCTTGCTCAGTAGCTGAGGGGCACACGTTAGTATCATGTCTGAAAAGTGAATAAAAATCCATATAAAACAAATATTCGAAGTTTCCATAGGAACACAGTAAGTGTGACCCCCATCTCCTAGCCTTCCATACTGCATTGGTGCCAACCCTACTCTCACAAAGACATCCCAAACTAGCAGTAATTAAGTTAAATGGTCCCCCCAAATGCCTTAATTCAAGCTAAACTTGTAGGCAACAGCTACAAGAATGGCATCTACACATTGATCCTAGCAGCACAGGCTGCGGGGTGACGGTCCATCCCGCTCTGCTGGGCACAAGACATGGGCAGTGTGCCATCATCCTGCTCCTCCACCATGGCTCTGGATCTGTTTCATGAGTTGCCACATTGGCCGTGACATTACATAGTAGATGTTTGGCCTCTGGAACCCATTGAAAGTAGAAGCAGGTTTTATTCCTGGGATGCAGGGATGGTTTAATATACGAAAATCCATCAATGTAATCCATTATATAAACAAACTCAAAGACAAAAACCACATGATCATCTCGTTAGATGAAGAAAAAGCATTTGACAAGATCCAACACCCATTCATGATAAAAGTTCTGGAAAGATCAGGAATTCAAGGCCCATACCTAAACATGATAAAAGCAATCTACAGCAAACCAGTAGCCAACATCAAAGTAAATGGAGAGAAGCTGGAAGCAATCCCACTAAAATCAGGGACTAGACAAGGCTGCCCACTTTCTCCCTACCTTTTCAATATAGTACTTAAGTATTAGCCAGAGCAATTCAACAACAAAAGGAGATCAAGGGGATACAAATTGGAAAAGAGGAAGTCAAAATATCACTTTTTGCAGATGATATGATAGTATATATAAGTGACCCTAAAAATTCTACCAGAGAACTCCTAAACCTGATAAACAGCTACGGTGAAGTAGCTGGATATAAAATAAACTCAAACAACTCAATGGCCTTTCTCTATACAAAGAATAAACAGGCTGAGAAAGAAATTAGGGAAACAACACCCTTCTCTTTTTTTTTTTTCTTTCCATTTTTTATTAGGTATTTAGCTCATTTACATTTCCAATGCTATACCAAAAGTCCCCCATACCCACCCACCCCCACTCCCCTACCCGCCCACTCCCCCTTTTTGGCCCTGGCGTTCCCCTGTTCTGGGGCATATAAAGTTTGTGTGTCCAATGGGCCTCTGTTTCCAGTGATGGCTGACTAGGCCATCTTTTGATACATATGCAGCTAGAGTCAAGAGCTCCGGGGTACTGGTTAGTTCATAATGTTGATCCACCTATAGGGTTGCAGATCCCTTTAGCTCCTTGGGTACTTTCTCTAGCTCCTCCATTGGGAGCCCTGTGATCCATCCATTAGCTGACTGTGGGCATCCACTTCTGTGTTTGCTAGGCCCCGGCATAGTCTCACAAGAGACAGCTACATCTGGGTCCTTTCGATAAAATCTTGCTAGTGTATGCAATGGTGTCAGCGTTTGGATGCTGATTATGGGGTGGATCCCTGGATAAGGCAGTCTCTACATGGTCCACCCTTTAATCTCAGCTCCAAACTTTGTCTCTGTAACTCCTTCCAAGGGTGTTTTGTTCCCACTTCTAAGGAGGGGCATAGTGTCTACACTTCAGTCTTCATTTTTCTTGAGTTTCATGTGTTTAGGAAATTGTATCTTATATCTTGGGTATCCTAGGTTTTGGGCTAATATCAACTTATCAGTGAGTACATATTGTGTGAGTTCCTTTGTGAATGTGTTACCTCACTCAGGATGATGCCCTCCAGGTCCATCCATTTGGCTAGGAATTTCATAAATTCATTCTTTTTAATAGCTGAGTAGTACTCCATTGTGTAGATGTACCACATTTTCTGTATCCATTCCTCTGTTGAGGGGCATCTGGGTTCTTTCCAGCTTCTGGCTATTATAAATAATGCTGCTATGAACATAGTGGAGCATGTGTCCTTCTTACCAGTTGGGGCATCTTCTGGATATATGCCCAGGAGAGGTATTGCTGGATCCTCCGGTAGTACTATGTCCAATTTTCTGAGGAACCGCCAGACGGATTTCCAGAGTGGTTGTACAAGCCTGCAATCCCACCAACAATGGAGGAGTGTTCCTCTTTCTCCACATCCTCGCCAGCATCTGCTGTCACCTGAATTTTTGATCTTAGACATTCTGACTGGTGTGAGGTGGAATCTTAGGGTTGTTTTGATTTGCATTTCCCTGATGATTAAGGATGTTGAACATTTTTTCAGGTGCTTCTCTGCCATTCGGTATTCCTCAGGTGAGAATTCTTTGTTCAGTTCTGAGCCCCATTTTTTAATGGGGTTGTTTGATTTTCTGAAGTCCACCTTCTTGAGTTCTTTATATATGTTGGATATTAGTCCCCTATCTGATTTAGGATAGGTAAAGATCCTTTCCCAATCTGTTGGTGGTCTCTTTGTCTTATTGACGGTGTCTTTTGCCTTGCAGAAACTTTGGAGTTTCATTAGGTCCCATTTGTCAATTCTCGATCTTACAGCACAAGCCATTGCTGTTCTGTTCAGGAATTTTTCCCCTGTGCCCATATCTTCAAGGCTTTTCCCCACTTTCTCCTCTATAAGTTTCAGTGTCTCTGGTTTTATGTGAAGTTCTTTGATCCATTTAGATTTGACCTTAGTACAAGGAGATAAGTATGGATCGATTCGCATTCTTCTACATGATAACAACCAGTTGTGCCAGCACCATTTGTTGAAAATGCTGTCTTTCTTCCACTGGATGGTTTTAGCTCCCTTGTCTAAGATCAAGTGACCATAGGTGTGTGGGTTCATTTCTGGGTCTTCGATTCTATTCCATTGGTCTACTTGTCTGTCTCTATACCAGTACCATGCAGTTTTTACCACAATTGCTCTGTAGTAAAGCTTTAGGTCCGGCATGGTGATTCCACCAGAGGTTCTTTTATCCTTGAGAAGAGTTTTTGCTATCCTAGGTTTTTTGTTATTCCAGATGAATTTGCAAATTGCTCCTTCTAATTCATTGAAGAATTGAGTTGGAATTTTGATGGGGATTGCATTGAATCTGTAGATTGCTTTTGGCAAGATAGCCATTTTTACAATATTGATCCTGCCAATCCATGAGCATGGGAGATCTTTCCATCTTCTGAGATCTTCTTTAATTTCTTTCTTCAGAGACTTGAAGTTTTTATCATACAGATCTTTCACTTCCTTAGTTAGAGTCACGCCGAGATATTTTATATTATTTGTGACTATTGAGAAGGGTGTTGTTTCCCTAATTTCTTTCTCAGCCTGTTTATTCTTTGTGTAGAGAAAGGCCATTGACTTGTTTGAGTTAATTTTATATCCAGCTACTTCACCGAAGCTGTTTATCAGGTTTAGGAGTTCTCTGGTGGAATTTTTAGGGTCACTTATATATACTATCATATCATCTGCAAAAAGTGATATTTTGACTTCCTCCTTTCCAATTTGTATCCCCTTGATCTCCTTTTGTTGTCGAATTGCTCTGGCTAATACTTCAAGTACTATGTTGAAAAGGTAGGGAGAAAGTGGGCAGCCTTGTCTAGTCCCTGATTTTAGTGGGATTGCTTCCAGCTTCTCTCCATTTACTTTGATGTTGGCTACTGGTTTGCTGTAGATTGCTTTTATCATGTTTATGTATGGGCCTTGAATTCCTGATCTTTCCAGAACTTTTATCATGAATGGGTGTTGGATCTTGTCAAATGCTTTTTCTGCATCCAACGAGATGATCATGTGGTTTTTGTCTTTGAGTTTGTTTATATAGTGGATTACATTGATGGATTTTCGTATATTAAACCATCCCTGCATTCCTGGAATAAAACCTACTTGGTCAGGATGGATGATTGCTTTAATGTGATCTTGGATTCGGTTAGCGAGAATTTTATTGAGGATTTTTGCATCGATATTCATAAGAGAAATTGGTCTGAAGTTCTCTATCTTTGTTGGATCTTTCTGTGGTTTAGGTATCAGAGTAATAGTGGCTTCATAAAATGAGTTGGGTAGAGTACTTTCTACTTCTATCTTGTGAAAAAGTTTGTGCAAAACTGGAATTAGATCTTCTTTGAAAGTCTGATAGAACTCTGCACTAAACCCGTCTGGTCCTGGGCTTTTTTTGGCTGGGAGACTATTTATAACTGCTTCTATTTCTTTAGGGGATATGGGACTGTTTAGAAGGTCAACTTGATCCTGATTCAACTTTGGTACCTGGTATCTGTCCAGAAATTTGTCCATTTCGTCCAGGTTTTCCAGTTTTGTTGAGTATAGCCTTTTGTAGAAGGATCTGATGGTGTTTTGGATTTCTTCAGGATCTGTTGTTATGTCTCCCTTTTCAGTTCTGATTTTGTTAATTAGGATTTTGTCTCTGTGCCCTCTAGTGAGTCTAGCTAAGGGTTTATCTATCTTGTTGATTTTCTCAAAGAACCAACTCCTCGTTTGGTTAATTCTTTGAATAGTTCTTCTTGTTTCCCCTTGGTTGATTTCACCCCTGAGTTTGATTATTTCCTGCCGTCTACTCCTCTTGGGTGAATTTGCTTCCTTTTTTTCTAGAGCTTTTAGATGTGTTGTCAAGCTGCTAGTATGTGCTCTCTCCCGTTTCTTTATGGAGGCACTCAGAGCTATGAGTTTCCCTCTTAGAAATGCTTTCATTGTGTCCCAAAGGTTTGGGTACGTTGTGGCTTCATTTTCATTAAACTCTAAAAAGTCTTTAATTTCTTTCTTTATTCCTTCCTTGACCAAGGTATCATTGAGAAGAGTGTTGTTCAGTTTCCACGTGAGTGTTGGCTTTCTGTTATTTTTTTTGTTATTGAAGATCAGCCTTAGTGCATGGTGATCTGATAGGATACATGGGACAATTTCAATATTTTTGAATCTGTTGAGGCCT
This sequence comes from Mus musculus, assembly GCF_000001635.26. Classification (NCBI taxonomy): domain Eukaryota; kingdom Metazoa; phylum Chordata; class Mammalia; order Rodentia; family Muridae; genus Mus; species Mus musculus. The sequence continues at coordinate 115,986,911 of NC_000078.6, forward strand.
GTTTTGTGACCTATTATGTGGTCAATTTTGGAGAAGGTACCATGAGGTGCTGAGAAGAAGGTATATCCTTTTGTTTTAGGATAAAATGTTCTGTAGATATCTGTCAGATCCATTTGTTTCATCACTTCTGTTAGTTTCACTGTGTCCCTGTTTAGTTTCTGTTTCCATGATCTGTCCATTGGTGAAAGTGGTGTGTTGAAGTCTCCCACTATTATTGTGTGAGGTGCAATGTGTGCTTTGAGCTTTACTAAAGTTTCTTTAATGAATGTGGCTGCCCTTGTATTTGGCGCATAGATATTCAGAATTGAGAGTTCCTCTTGGAGGATTTTACCTTTGATGAGAACAAAGTGCCCCTCCTTGTCTTTTTTGATGACTTTGGGTTGGAAGTCAATCTTATCAGATATTAGGATGGCTACTCCAGCTTGTTTCTTCATACCATTTGCTTGGAAAATTGTTTTCCAGCCTTTTATTCTGAGGTAGTGTCTATCTTTTTCTCTGAGATGTGTCTCATGTAAACAGCAAAATGTTGGGTCTTGTTTGTGTAGCCAGTTTGTTAGTCTATGTCTTTTTATTGGGGAGTTGAGACCATTGATGTTAAGAGATATTAAGGAAAAGTAATTGTTGCTTCCTGTTATTTTTGTTGTTAAGGTTGGCATTCTGTTCTTGTGGCTGTCTTCTTTTAGGTTTGTTGAGGGATTACCTTCTTGTTTTTTCTAGGGCATTGTTCCCGTTCTTGTATTGGTTTTTTTCTGTTATTACCCTTTGAAGGGCTGGATTCGTGGAGAGATAATGTGAGAATTTGGTTTTGTCGTGGAATACTTTGGTTTCTCCATCTATGGTAATTGAGAGTTTGGCTGGGTATAGTAGCCTGGGCTGGAATTTGTGTTCTTTTAGTGTCTGTATAACATCTGTCCAGGCTCTTCTGGCTTTCATAGTCTCTGGTGAAAAATCTGGTGTAATTCTGATAGGCTTGCCTTTGTATGTTACTTGACCTTTTTCCCTTACCGCTTTTAGTATTCTATCTTTATTTAGTGCATTTGTTGTTCTGATTATTATGTGTCGGGAGGAATTTCTTTTCTGGTCCAGTCTATTTGGAGTTCTGTAGGCTTCTTGTATGTTCATAGGTATCTCTTTCTTTATATTTGGGAAGTTTTCTTCAATAATTTTGTTGAAGATGTTTGCTGGTCCTTTGAGTTGAAAATCTTCATTCTCATCCACTCCTATTATCCGTAGGTTTGGTCTTCTCATTGTGTCCTGGATTTCCTGGATATTTTGAGTTAGGATCTTTTTGCATTTTCCATTTTCTTTGATTGTTGTGCCGATGTTCTCTATGGAATCTTCTGCACCTGAGATTCTCTCTTCCATCTCTTGTATTCTGTTGCTGATGCTCAAATCTATGGTTCCAGATTTCTTTCCTAGGGTTTCTATCTCCAGTGTTGCCTCACTTTGAGTTTTCTTTATTGTTTCTACTTCCCTTTTTAGGTCTAGTATGGTTTTGTTCATTTCCATCACCTGTTTGTATGTTTTTTCCTCTTTTTCTGTAAGGACTTCTACCTGTTTGATTGTGTTTTCCTGTTTTTCTTTAAGGACTTGTAACTCTTTAGCAGTGTTCTCCTGTATTTCTTTAAGTGATTTATTAAAGTCCTTCTTGATGTCCTCTACCATCATCATGAGATATGCTTTTAAATCTAGGTCTAGGTTTTCGGGTGTGTTGGGGTGCCCTGGACTGAGCGAAGTGGGAGTACTGGGTTCTGATGATGGTGAGTGGTCTTGGTTCCTGTTAGTAGGATTCCTACGTTTACCTTTCGCCATCTGGTAATCTCTGGAGTTAGTAGTTATAGTTGACTCTGTTTAGAGATTGTTCTTCTGGTGATTCTGTTACCGTCTCTCAGCAGACCTGGGAGACAGATTCTCTCCTCTGAGTTTCAGTGCTCAGAGCACTCTCTGCTGGCAAGCTCTCTTACAGGGAAGGTGCGCAGATATCTTGTTTTTGGACCTCCTCCTGGTCGAAGAAGAAGGCCCAAAACAGGGCCTCTCTCAGAAGCTGTGTTGCTTTGGCAGTTCCCAGAAGCTGTCAGCTTCTGTGGTGCAGACTCTCACCTGTGCAGACTAAAATCCTAAGTTCCAGGGAGTCCTGGAACCAAGATGGTGACAGCTGCTCCTGAGGCCGAGGCCGTCTCCCGAGCCAGGCGGACACCTGTCCTCTGGTCCGGATGGTGGCCGGTTATCTTCGGCCCGCCCAGGCTGCTGCCTCAGCGGCTCTGTGCTTCTGCCCGTCCCAGAAGCTGTCCGGTTCTCTGGCGCACCCTCTAACCTGTTCAGACTAATTTCCTAAGTTCTGCTGAGTCCCGGAACCAAGATGGCGACCGCTGCTGCTGAGGCTGAGGTCGCCTCCCAAGCCAGGCGGACACCTGTCCTCTGGTCCGGATGGTGGCCGGTTGTCTGCGGCCCGCCCAGGCTGCTGCCTCAGCAGCTCTGTGCTTCTGCCCGTCCCAGAAGCTGTCCGGTTCTCTGGCGCACCCTCTAACCTGTTCAGACTAATTTCCTAAATTCTGCTGAGTCCCGGAACCAAGAAGGCGACCGCTGCTGCTGAGGCTGAGGTCGCCTCCCAAGCCAGGCGGACACCTGTCCTCTGGTCCGGATGGTGGCCGGTTATCTGCGGCCCGCCCAGGCTGCTGCCTCAGCGGCTCTGTGCTTCCGCCCGTCCCAGAAGCTGTCCGGTTCTCTGGTGCACCCTCTAACCTGTTCAGACTAATTTCCTAGGTCCCACGGAGTCCCGGAACCCAGATGGCGACCACTGCTGCTGAGGCTGAGGTCGCCTCCCAAGCCAGGCGGACACCTGTCCTCTGGTCCGGATGGTGGCCGGTTGTCTGCGGCCCGCCCAGGCTGCTGCCTCAGCGGCTCTGTGCTTCTGCCCGTCCCAGAAGCTGTCCGGTTCTCTGGTGCACCCTCTAACCTGTTCAGACTAATTTCCTAGGTCCCGCGGAGTCCCGGAACCCAGATGGCGACCACTGCTGCTGAGGCTGAGGTCCAACAACACCCTTCTCAATAATCACAAATAATATAAAATATCTTGGCGTGACTCTAACTAAGGAAGTGAAAGATCTGTATGATAAAAACTTCAAATCTCTGAAGAAAGAAATTAAGGAAGATTTCAGAAGATGGAAAGATCTCCCATGCTCATGGATTGGCAGGATCAACATTGTAAAAATGGCTATCTTGCCAAAAGCAATCTACAGATTCAATGCAATCCCCATCAAAATTCCAACTCAATTCTTCAACGAATTGGAAGGAGCAATTTGCAAATTTGTCTGGAATAACAAAAAACCTAGGATAGCAAAAAGTCTTCTCAAGGATAAAAGAACTCCTGGCGGAATCACCATGCCAGACCTAAAGCTTTACTACAGAGCAATTGTGATAAAAACTGCATGGTACTGGTATAGAGACAGACAAGTAGACCAATGGAATAGAATTGAAGACCCAGAAATGAACCCACACACCTATGGTCACTTGATCTTAGACAAGGGAGCTAAAACCATCCAGTGGAAGAAAGACAGCATTTTCAACAATTGGTGCTGGCACAACTGGTTGTTATCCTGTAGAAGAATGCGAATCGATCCATACTTATCTCCTTGTACTAAGGTCAAATCTAAGTGGATGAAGGAACTTCACATAAAACCAGAGACACTGAAACTTATAGAGGAGAAAGTGGGGAAAAAAGCCTTGAAGATATGGGCACAGGGGAAAAATTCCTGAACAGAACAGCAATGGCTTGTGCTGTAAGATCGAGAATTGACAAATGGGACCTAATGAAACTCCAAAGTTTCTGCAAGGCAAAAGACACCGTCAATAAGACAAAAAGACCACCAACAGATTGGGAAAGGATCTTTACCTATCCTAAATCAGATAGGGGACTAATATCCAACATATATAAAGAACTCAAGAAGGTGGACTTCAGAAAATCAAATAACCCCATTAAAAAATGGGGCTCAGAACTGAACAAAGAATTCTCACCTGAGGAATACCGAATGGCAGAGAAACACCTGAAAAAATGTTCAACATCCTTAATCATCAGGGAAATGCAAATCAAAACAACCCTGAGATTCCACCTCACACCAGTCAGAATGGCTAAGATCAAAAATTCAGGTGACAGCAGATGCTGGCGTGGATGTGGAGAAAGAGGAACACTCCTCCATTGTTGGTGGGAGTGCAGGCTTGTACAACCACTCTGGAAATCAGTCTGGCGGTTCCTCAGAAAATTGGACATAGTACTACCGGAGGATCCAGCAATACCTCTCCTGGGCATATATCCAGAAGATGCCCCAACTGGTAAGAAGGACACATGCTCCACTATGTTCATAGCAGCCTTATTTATAATAGCCAGAAGCTGGAAAGAACCTAGATGCCCCTCAACAGAGGAATGGATACAGAAAATGTGGTACATCTACACAATGGAGTACTACTCAGCTATTAAAAAGAATGAATTTATGAAATTCCTAGCCAAATGGATGGACCTGGAGGGCATCATCCTGAGTGAGGTAACACATTCACAAAGAAACTCACACAATATGTACTCACTGATAAGTGGATATTAGCCCCAAACCTAGGATACCCAAGATATAAGATATAATTTGCTAAAAACATGAAACTCAAGAAGAATGAAGACTGAAGTGTGGACACTATGCCCCTCCTTAGATTTGGGAACAAAACACCCATGGAAGGAGTTACAGAGACAAAGTTTGGAGCTGAGATGAAAGGATGGACCATGTAGAGACTGCCATATCCAGGGATCCACCCCATAATCAGCATCCAAACGCTGACACCATTGCATACACTAGCAAGATTTTATTGAAAGGACCCAGATGTAGCTGTCTCTTGTGAGACTATGCCGGGGCCTAGCAAACACAGAAGTGGATGCTCACAGTCAGCTAATGGATGGATCATAGGGCTCCCAATGGAGGAGCTAGAGAAAGTAGCCAAGGAGCTAAAGGGATCTGCAACCCTATAGGTGGAACAACATTATGAACTAACCAGTACCCCGGAGCTCTTGACTCTAGCTGCATATATATCAAAAGATGGCCTAGTCAGCCATCACTGGAAAGAGAGGCCCATTGGACTTGCAAACTTTATATGCCCCAGTACAGGGGAACACCAGGGCCAAAAAGGGGGAGTGGGTGGGCAGGGGAGTGGGGGTGGGTGGATATGGGGGACTTTTGGTATAGCATTGGAAATGTAAATGAGCTAAATACCTAATTTAAAAAAAAAAAAAGAAAGTAGAAGCAGCAGCAACGGTGTATGCACCCATGTTCTCAAACAGCATCCAATCACCCACATGCATTTCAGGCAGGTTACAGCGCTCCACGATCCGATCAAGGCCATCACATGTTGGCCCCAGATGCTGGGTGAGTAATACTTCTCATCTGGCTTGGGTCTCTTCTGCAGCAGGGCCTTCACATGGGCATGATCATAAAGAATGCAGTTAAATGATCCATATACTCCATCATTCACATAATACATGAAGGTTTGCTCATTTGACTCATCTTCATCGTCAGAGCCGGGCTGCTCCTTCCACACGGTTTTTTTGACAATGATGTTGACTGCAAGCATGAAAGCTGACGCGACATAGTATCTGCCTGTCTCAGCTATGATTCTCACTCCAGAGTCTGATGGGAAGTACTTGTCCAGAGCTGGGTTGATTACACTGGTGATCTCTTCAAATTTAAGCTTTGTATCTTCAGATCCAGGAAAGCCACCACCAATATCAAGCAGATACATGCTGAAACCAACTTCTGTTGCCATGTCAAACACACAGCGGGCATCCAACACTGCCTGCACGAAGGTCTCGGGGTCAGTACATCCACTGCCCACATGGAAGCTCACGCCAATGACATCAATATTTAGCTCTTTTGCCCGTTCCAAGAGAAGCCTGCTGGTTTTGAGTGTGGCACCAAACTTAACACTGAGGCGACAGACGGCTTTGGAATCATCAGTGGCAATCCTCAGAACCAACTTTGCCTTTGGATGTGCTCTGGCGACTTTCATCAATTCAATTTCACTGTCAAAAGTCATCATCTGGACTCCGTTACTGGCTGCATACTTGATTTGAGAGACTTGTTTACAAGGATTTGCATAGATAATCCTCTCTGGAGGCACTCCAAGCCCCTGAACCAACTGTATTTCAGTCTTGCTTGCACAGTCAAATCCTGTCCCAATGGCAGCTAGGGTGCTCACTATGGCTCTGCTATCATTACGCTTGACTGCGTAAACGGGAGTAACGCGGGGAAGAGCTTTTAGCCACCTCTGCTGCTTCTTTAGAATGTCTCCGAGGTCCGCAACATAGAACGCATCCTTATCATCAGAGGAAGAGACTTCATTGATTTTTTTGGTCCAGAATGTCCTTAGCAGTAAAGCCTGCATCAAGGATGTGGCAGTCAAACTTGTCCTTAGTAAAGCTGCTCATAGTTCTCGATGTGCTTACAGAAAACCTGGAGATGGAATCAAATTATCGCCAGCTCCTCACAAGGCCGACTTAGCCAAGAACTCTGAATGCTGTCTCCTTGGAGTGGTGGAAACACTCACAGCACGGTGGCGCAGCTGGCCTGACCCATGGAGGTTCCGCTGCCAAACTCCAAGGAGCGCCCATCTGCCCGTCCATCCGTCCATCCGTCCGCCCGCCGTCGCCCCGTCAGCCGCCTCGTCGAGCCCGCCTCAGAAGCAGACCGGACGTGGCGCTGAGCTGCTGGCTGAGAGCGGCCAGCGGTGGCGGCTGCAGGGACTGACCTAACCTTTATATATTTATAGTTTTAGACAACTATGTATGCAAACACAAGATGATGTTCCAAAGGTCAAGTAGAAAAACAGGAAAGTAGAAGGAACAAGATGTTACAGGAGAAATATGCACAGTGTACAAAATACACCTCTATGAAGATTCTATGCACTTGTAATATTCTTATTTCTATATTTCATAAGGAGTTTTACTCTTTGAAATTTTCAATCATACATGAAATATGCTATGATCATCCAACACTCTCTGAACTCTCACCACACTGAACCACCATTAGGTCGCTGTTTTCCACTTGGAACTTTCCAATAAGTCTCTTTCCTAACATCCTGACCTCTCCTGTTTCCTTAAATAATGACACAGTGAGGCTAATTAGTACTAGCTATACACACATAGATAGGGTCATCACTAGTAAAGAGTGAACCTCCAGAAATCTTCCCCAAAACAAAGAAATGATATTTTGCCCACCAGTCATTGCCACACGGTCTGGTCGAGTCAGCTTGACAAGCAGAGAGGCTTGAAAGCTACTCTCGCGGCAAGAGTTTCACGGAAACTCGCTCCTGGAGTCTGGCGTGCTCTCTAAATTTTCCATTCCCGCATTAGTCTAGTGGATCTCTTTATTATAAGTGCCTTTAAGATTGAATTATGACATAGCTAAAGCCTTCCGCCAGTGTTCCAACAGTCCTAGAACGTCCTTGAGCTAGACAGTGACATTCAGAATAGCCTCTAGTATTTATTACACTATCAATAAAAGCCAAGTTGCTCCCATATACAGGAATTTACAATGGTTTAGGAAGTAGATCGGGCTGTGGTTTTAGAGTATTACATTTTTCATGAGATGGTTAGCTAGAACGGAACTCCCTAGTTAGAACCATGACTTGGGTGTGAAAGCCCTTGCCCTAGGAGAGTAAAGACCTCACACCTGGCTTCTAAGACTATAGCTGAGTTACACCCATACACACGTATTTACAATGGCCTAAGTGGAAGGTGGACTATTCAATAGACTAAAATAGGAACTATGGCAATGGCACGAAGCCCTTGACCCTGGCTTCTAAGAATAGTGAATCTTAGGTGGAGCCCTTTTTGATCCCAGTTGTTATCAATGAATTCTATCCCAGGTGGTTCCCATTAGACCTTTTGTGTTAGCATTCCTCTGTTTTATGTAAGATTCCAGTTACCTCATTTGTACCTTGCGAACATGTCACCCAACTTCCTTATTGTCTTCTGCATAAAAAGTCTGATGCTCCATTTGAAAAATACATTCAGATTCCACACGACCTCTCCTGTGTGTGTCTGTCTGTCAATTCATCCTACGCTGTGTCCACCCGTGACTAGAGATCCGTTCCATGCAGACAAAGGGGCCCAGAGGGTCTTCGGCAAATCATCAAATGCTTCCAGCTTGCTGTGGTTCCTCGAGAGTATCTCCCTTCCTTGTCGTAATTTTTTAATTGTTTCATTATTCTTAGTGGTGATAGCAGGATACACCTGCACCAAGTGGGACATATTAACCTCAGAGAATGACTTATGTCCTTCAATTCTACAGGATTTAACTGATGTCGCTAACCTTGCCAGGAGACATGTCTAACTGCTCAGACATTTCAAGGTCTCTCGTGGTAATTTTTACTACTTTGATTTCTGTGCATCTCTGCTGGTAAATCTAGGTACTGAGAGTTCATGTGTGCACTCAGAACAGTTAAATCCCTGGAGACAAAATTTCATGTCCTTTAACACCATTCTCTGAATCTTACATTCTTTTTCATGTTTTATGATGGTCTTTGATTCTTGGGTGAGAGGTTGGTATCATTGAATCACCTGTTGCTGAATGCTCTGACAATCTTTCTCAACATTCTAATGACTCATGAACGTCTTTATCAATCATTAAAGAAATCACAATGAGCCTCTGTGATCAAGGCTCAGACAATATACTGGGTTTGAACATAAATATTTATAAGGCAGTTTGACAACATGACCATTAGCAATACAACTGAGGTCTGCTAGGGCCTGTATCATCTCTAAACATGGGTTTTAACCACCTGTACCTGGAATGAAAAACTTCCTATGAAAATTGGCCAAAAAATAATAAATAAAATTATGTTGTTACCCATCAATAACCCTCTCACAAATCTACTCAAATGACTCTACATCTTATTGTAGAGATTCACATTTATTCACACTCACATTTATTCACAGAAAGTTATTCATGATACTTAAGAGAATATAGAGGAAGAAATCATCCCAGATTTCTAATAAAGCATAAATAAAGAAGGACAAATTTGTACATATAGAAAAGTGAATATTGCTCAATGATAAAAAAAACTTTAATTATCTGATCTATAAATATACGGAACTAGAAAATATATAACAAATGTCTCACCCATGTCTACGAGGCAAGTGCTGCATGTTCTCACTCCTGAGTGTTCCAAGATTTCAATATTGGGTTTGGTATATTTAATTGTAGAGACTGAGAGACTTGACTTGGGCATTTAGAGTATGAGGAATTTATAAAGATGATATAATAAAATAGAGATAAAAACTGAGAGTAAAACATTTAAAATTGAGCAGATTATAAGAGACAGAGTGGTTGTAGGACTCCAGTGAAAGAGTGTCTTCTAGACACAATTGGATTCATGCACATATGAATTCACAGACACTGTGGCTGGAGGAACAGAGCCTGAACCAAGTCAGCACAGATAAAATCCCTAAGTTGAGAGAAGGAAATGGACACAGGATCTCAACCCTATCCAAGAAGAATTGTGACTGACACTCACATGTAAAGGAATAATTAGTTTTCCCAAGTGGAGTCTCACAGGGGATGTTAAGCACAGTTAATCATGAGGACATGCTTAGCAGTTGATAGACAAATAAAAAATGAACTCAATGGTATTTTTGCAGACCATTTTTCTAATATTGCCTTGTTCAACCTCTTTTCTCTCACTTAGGTTTTGTCTATATATCATAGCTACAGAGTTGTAATTTTGTTAGTCTCTCTCTCTCTCTCTCTCTCTCTCTCTCTCTCTGTGTGTGTGTGTGTGTGTGTGTATGTGTTTGTTTGTCTGTGTGTGTGTGTGTGTCTGTTTTTTTGTTTGTTTGTTTTATTTCTGTTTGTAATCCCCCCTTAAATTTCTGGGATTTCTTTTTTTGCTTACACTCAGAAGGAAAAAATTGTGTGTAGTTGCATGAATTCAGAGGTAGGAAGGTTCTGGAAATAGTGGGGTGTGGCGAAATCAGTTATTGGAATAAATTGAATCACTTTTTTTCCAAATGTTATAAAAACCGTATAAAAATAAGTGAACATAAATCTGTGAACTGTTTAACAAAGAATCTTTACTGTGTTTGAGCATGGAGACATCACATGTTAATCACTGCAGTGCAGATCAGTTAGTACACTTAATTAAAAAAAAAACCCACAGAGTTCCCTTCATATTCTCTCATCTTTCTATGGGGATTTGTGGCCTCATTGTGCCATCTGCTGGACATGAGCTCTCCTGAAAATAGGTTTTTCATGGCTTAAACTGAAGTTACATTGTCTGGCTTAAGAAAAAACTTATCCATGTAACTTCAGTGTTTACAGAGTTCCACTGAAGAGAGAAATGGCTTTGGTTTACCTGGGGATGATGATCTGAAAGGTCTGACTCCTAGAGATCTACAATGAGATCGCTCCACAGTGTGTCAGGACTGCACGTGGTCATTATACACATGAACTCTAAGCAGCTCTAGTTAACACCACAAAACCTGAATAAACCAAGCAGGTCAAAATAAAATTAGGAGTATAAGTGAAATATCTGAGTAGCAAATGTGTTTATCTCTACGTTTAACCATGTAATTTCGATTATTTCAATCTGCCCATAGGATGTGTGATTTGGATTTCATATATTTGCCTCTCAGGATAACAAAACCACGTTCATGCATGTGTTCTCTGATTTCCCCACTAAACAAAGTGTAACCATATATTTAAAATATTACAACATAATAATGAGGGACTTCCAAGAACACAAACTAAGTTTTGGATCTATTGGTATTTGATAATTGATGATGAAAATATGCTCATTTTTTCTTTGGAAGTATGCTAGGTGTTGCTTATATACTAGTGAATGACACACATATGTATATATACACAGCACTAATTGGACTCTCTATATTTTTACTTAATGAAATAAAAGTGATCAGTTAATTAGGGGAGATTTATTGGAAGTTCCCAAACAAAGTGAGAAGGTTATAATGGGGCACATATGATCCTGATATATTTCACACATGAATAAAACATCAAAGAATAAGCAAACACATTCTGAAAAATAAAAGTAACAATTTTACATATAGTTAGAATTTTGTAGAATGATTATTCCACACTGTGCATACTTCACCATCATTTCTACTCTTTCATTTCTTGACTGCCCTATTTTATTATTATGATTGACACTTTTGCTTATACACTATAATGTATTGATATACATAAGTGTATACAAGAATGTAATATCTAAGAAATGCTAAAAAGAAATTCATATTTTGTCTGCATATATTCATTAATAAAGTTAATATATTGGAAAGTTATTATCATTAACACATCTGTGGCTGAGGACTCTAATCATTCTCACCACTTTGACCACTCATGAATGTCTGCATCAATCATTATCCATTGAACAGAGAAACTTCTTGGTCAAGGCTGAGAGTAGCACTAATCTATTGTATAAACATAAGTATTTATAACACATTTTGATATCTTGAACTTCAGAAATACAACTAGGATCAACTAGGGCCTCTGTCATCACAGGCCATGTATTTTGACCATGAATAATGCAATACTCTAAAACCACAGCCCGATCTACTTGGCTTTTATTCTAAGTGATAGTGTGAGGGGACTTTCTACTAATAAGTAATGTAGTCTGCCATACATAACTATAATAAGAATTCTAAACTTACTTTGCTAAGCTTTCCCTGAGATTTCTAACTCTATGTAGTAGATAGTAATGCCTGATTTCTTTCACTATCTCTCTTACAATACTAGAGAGAGAGAGGTTAAGAGAGGCCAAGAGAGGCTAAAGCCCAGACATTTCAATTATGTATTTCACTATGCCTTAGAATTATGCATTTTACATATGCCTTATGCTTAAATCTGTTCATACCTGGCTTCTGATTATACTTTGAACAATTTAAACAAAGACATGATACCTAAAGTATAGGCACTTGATCTTATGGGATATTTACAGAAAAACGATATTATCAGAATTATTAGTTTATTTATTAATATTTAAAGATCTAGTTTTTTTTCTATTTTTATTGAAAACATATTTCTTCACGCAATATATTCTTATTACTGATTTCCATTCCTCAACACCTACCCAATCTTCTCCTAGTTTAATTCTGTTTCAGTATCTAATTAGAAGATAGACAGAAACTAAACATAAGAAAAAAGAAAAACAGTGAAATGAAGAAAAAGCAAACAAATGGGAATAAGACAAAACAAACAAATAGAGGAAAGTCACCAAAAACAAACATAAGACACACATGTGCATGCAGAGACACACATTCACAATTACTCTACAGATCAAAGCTGGGCAACAGGTATGCAATGGACTATGAGAGTTGATGCTGTATCAGTATAGGTCCATGTTATAAAAAGTCTAGTGTCTGTAGGGATGATTACTGAGACTGGGAAGGAAGTAAATATGAGATCAAACACCTATGTGTATCTCAGAACCTACCTCAATTAACAGGTATAGACATTGTGTTGGTAAAGGAGTTCGATGAAAAGTGATTTAATGATATTTTGACCAACCTACAGATATATTTACATGCATCTGCATTCTGATATAAATATTTTGCACCTTCTAAGAGAGTGGAATTTCTGCTGGAACATGCAACAAGCGTTAAAACACTTGAGGTCACTAATTACTTAAAACTATGAAGCAGTGTTTGTTTGCCCAAATGTTGGCGATTCGCATTTCATAGATCAAATTACTATTATACATTATTCCCAACAATTTCAAAAAAGTGCTGGTCACTCAAGGTCCAGTGCTATTTTTATCATGTATTAACATACTTTTCCATTTTTATTGTTTTATTGAATAAGAAACATGTCAATGGAGGTGATCAATGGTGAAGAGAGTCAGAAGGTATGGAGAACTTTATGTATATCCTAACAGCCTCACTTTACTCATAGATGGACGTTTACAAAGCTGACAAAGGCACTGTAGGAATGTGAGGAGGCAATAAATGGACATTCAAAATTATGGTTACTGAGCAACTCTAAGGGGTAATTTTTCTGTCATCTCAGTCCCAGCACAGCTTCCTGCTCCCCCAGGATTTCTGACACACTCAGGATGTGGTTACAACACTGTGTCTTGCACAGAAATAGACCGCAGAGTCCTCAGATGTCAGGCTGTGGAGCTCCATGTACGCTGTGCTGGAGGATGTGTCTACAGTCAATGTGGCCTTGCCCTTGAACTTCTCATTGTACTTAGTACTACCATCTCTAGGATAAATCCATCCAATCCACTCAAGTCCCTGTCCAGGCCTCTGCTTCACCCAGTTTATATCGTAGCTTGTGAAGGTGTAGCCAGAAGCCTTGCAGGACAACTTCACTGAAGCCCCAGGCTTCACCAGCTCAGGTCCAGACTGCTGCAGCTGAACCTGGGAGTGGACACCTGTGGAGAGAAAGACAGAGTGGATGTGAGTGACATCCCAGGCCATTTCTCTTCTTCAGATTTGGAACTGGTGAGCCCCTTACCTGCAGTTCCTGACAGGAGGAAGAGAAAGATCCAGCTCCATCCCATGGTTAGAATCAGTGTCTTCAGGGACTGTGGAGAGGACATTGGCCATAGGTTGTCTTCAGGGTGTGGACATCTCTGTATTTACTGCCATAGACTTGGGTAATTTGCATATTCATGAGCAGTGCATTTCTTAGTTAAGGACCTAGTCCAGCTGGAGAAGAACTGCCATTTCATGTGTTAGGCAGCAGTATGCTCAGGTCCAAATCCTATTCCTTTCTGAGGAATTGTATCCCATAGACTTTTTGTAACCCCTAGACAGATGCTGTAGATGTTAACTACATGGGCAAATTTCTCAGTAGATGTTTGACCTGAGTCTGTTGCTCTACTCTGGGACATGTTAATATGTTAACAGATTGTAGATTGAGGAGAAGGAGAAGGGGAAGGGAAAGAGGAAGGAAGGGGAAGGTGAAGGGGAAGGAGAAGGAAAAAGAAGGAGGAGGAGAAGAAAGAAAGAAAGAAAGAAAGAAAGAAAGAAAGAAAGAAAGAAAGAAAGAAAGAAAGAAAGAAAGAAAGAAAGAAAGAAAGAAAGGAAGGAAGGAAGGAAGGAAGGAAGGAAGGAAGGAAGGAAGGAAGGAAGGAAGGAAGGAAGGAAGGAAGGAAGGAAGGAAGGAAGGAAGGAAGGAAGGAAGGAAGGAAGGAGGAGGAAGAGGAGAAGGAGAAGGAGAAGGAGAAGGAGAAGGAGAAGAAGAAGAAGAAAAGAAGAAGAAGAAGAAGAAGAAGAAGAAGAAGAAGAAGAAGAAGAAGAAGAAGAAGAAGAAGAAGAAGAAGAAGGAGAAGATATCTAAAAGTGGCTAATGTTTTTAGTTTTAGCGTCTTCTTTCACATATATGGAATTAATATTTGCCTTTCCAACAGGTTATATACTACTTCAAATCTCACTAAAATGACTAAAAGTAAAAGTGCTTAAAATATTTACCTATCAATGATTATTGCAGGAGGATCATCAATAACTAAATTATAGCAATAGCTATAGATGTGTCAAGAAAGGATTTTATCACTAAGGCATGGTAATGATACAACAACAGAAGTTTTTGAACAGAAATGAGTAAGAAATTTACATTGCTTTTGAAAATGTGGATGCAATTAGAGATAATAGTATTAATTAAGACAATAAAAAAATCACAGACATTAATGAAGACTCATTAACAGCTTATGTATTTAATAGTTATATACAACTATTTATACAAAAACATGAGATTGTATCAGTGAAATTGTCTAGGAGAATAAAGGAAAATAGGAGGAACCAGATGTTACAGGAGAAATATGCACAGTGTAAAAATTGTACTATGAAGTATATGTACATAAGTAAAGTTGTTATTTCTATATTTCATAAGGATTTTCATTCTTTGAAATTTTCAATTGCATATGAAATATGCTATAATCTATGACCACTCTCAGGACTCTCACCATAATCTATCACCACTAGGTCCCTGTGGTTTCCCTTGGGACCTTCCAAAAGTCTGTTTCCCAGCATCCTACTTCCTCTGTTTCATTACCTGATAACACAGTGATTTTAATTAGTGCTACCTATGTACACATTAATAGAATAGATTATCACTGGTAAAGAGTTAACATTCAGACATTTCCCCCCCAAAAAATAATTATATTGTGCTCACAAATCAACAAATGTCCCTCAGGGATTCCTCTGCATCCATGTTGGAATTTTTTAATTGTTGTATTATGTTAGTGGTGAGTTCAGGGTATATATGCACCAAAATGGATTTATTAACCTCAGAGGATGACATATGTCATTAAATTCTAAGGCATTTACATGATATTACTAAGCTTGCCAGTAGACAACTTTACCTGTTCTTTCATTTGGAAGTCTCTCATGTGGTAATTTTCACTGGTTGGATTAGAGGCTGTATTGTGCAGGTAAATAAAGCTACTGAGAGTTCTGCAACACTTCAATTCCTGGAGACAGAAGGAAAAATTAGTGTCCTCCAATGGAGTTCATAGGGGATGATAAGCACAATTAATCAAGGGAGACAGGCTTAGCAGTTGGTAGCCAACAAGAAAATGAACTTAATGGTATTTGTGCAGACATTTTTATAATACCACCTTCTTCCATTCTGTTTGTTTGACTTATATTTTCCTGTGTATCATGGGTAAAGAGTTGTGGTTTTACTGGATTCCATGTGTGTGTGTGTGTGTGTGTGTGTGTGTGTGTGTGTGTGTGTGTGTGTGTGTTCGTGCATGGGTGTGTGTGTGTGTGGTGTGTGTGTGTGTGTGTGAGTGTGTGTGTGTGTGTGTGTGTGTGTGTGTGTGTGTGTGTGTGTGTGTAGTTTTTACTTTTTTGTTTAGTTTTTATTTGCTTTCAATCCCCTTTTAAATTCCTTGGCTTTTTTTTTTTTTGGTTGGTTGGGTTTTTTTTTGGGGGGGGGGGTGCTTTATCAGAATTAAAAAGTGTGTGGTTGGATGAGTTAAGAAAAACTTAGAATAAATTGGAGATGGGAGAATGAGTTATTAGAATACATTGTATGACTTTTTAAAAAAATATGAAAAGCAAATAAAAACAAGTAAACATAAGTCTGTAAGGTATTTAACAGAGAATCTTTACTGGGCTTGAGCATGGAGACATCACATGTCAATCACAGCTGGACAGATCAGTTAATACACTTAAGAAAGGAAACCACAGAGGATACAGAGTCCTGTTCACACACAGCTCATCGCTCTATGTGGATTATTGGCCTTAGAGTGACCCCTGCTGCTCATGAGCTCCCATGCACATAGGTAATCCTTTTTAATTAGATATTTTCTTTATTTATATTTTAAATGTTATCCTCTTTCCTAGTTTCCCCACTGAAAATGCCCTATCATCTCCCCCTCCCTGATCCCCAGCCCACCCACTCCTGCTTCCTGGCCCTGGCATTCCCCTATACTGGGGCATGGAACCTTCCCAGGACCATTGACCTCTCCTCCCATTGATGACCATCTAGGCCATCCTCTGCTATAAATGCAGCAAGAGCTTCAAGTCCCTCCATGTGTTTTCTTTGATTGGTGGTTTAGTCCCAGGGAGCTCTGGGGGTACTGGTTAGTTCATATTGTTGTTCCTCCTATGGGGCTGCAAACCCCTTCAGCTCCTTGAGTACTTTCTCTAGCTCCTTCATTGGGGACCCTGTGCTCCATCCAATGGATGGCTGTGAGCCTCCACTTTCTGAGGCCCTGGCAGAGCCTCTCAAGAGACAGCTATATCAGACTCCTGTCAGCAAGTTCTTCTTGGCATCCACAATAGTGTCTGTTTTGGGTGGTTGTTTACATGATGGATCCCCAGGTGGACCTCTGGATGGTCGTTCCTATAGTCTCTGCTCCGAACTTTGTCTCTGTAACTCCATCTATGGGTATTTTGTTCCCCCTTCTAAGAAGGATCGAAGTATCTGCACTTTAGTAGTCCTTGTTAAGTTTCATGTGTTTTGTAAATTATATCTTGAGTATTCAAAGCAATCACAATCAAAATTCCAACTCAATTGTTCACAGAGTTAGAAAGAGCAATTTGTAAATTCATCTGAAATAAAAAAATATCCTATGATAGCAAAAATTATTCACAACAGTAAAAGAATCTCTCTGGTAGAATCACCATCCCAGACCTCAAGCTGTACTACAGAGCAATTGTGAAAAAAGCTGCATGGTCCTTGTACAGTGACAAACAGGTAAGTCAGTGAACTAGAATTGAAGACCAAGAAATGAACCCACACACCAATGGTCACTTGATCTTGGCCAAAAGAGCTAAAAACCATCCAGTGGGGGAAAAAAAAGACAGCATTTTCAACAAATGGTGCTAGCTCAACTGGCAGAGAGCATGTAGAAGAATGTGAATCTATCCATTCTTATCTCCTTGTACAAAGCTCAAATCTAAGTGGATCAAGGACCTCCACATAAAACCAGAGACACTAAAACTTGTAGTGGAGAAAGTGGGGAAATGCCTTGAACATATGGACACATGGGAAAAATTCCTGAACAAAAGACCAATGGCTTGTACTATAAGATCAAGAATTGACAAATGGGACCTCATAAAATTGCAAAGCTTCTCTAAGGCAAAGTACACTGTCAATAAGACAAAAGAACCACCAACAGTTTGGGGAAAGATCCTTACTAATTCTAAATCTGATAGAGGGCTAATATCCAATATGTACAAAGAACTCAAGAAGTTAGACTCCAGAAAACCAAATAACCCTATTCAAAAATGTGGTACAGAGCTAAACAAAGATTTCTAAACTGAGGAATACCAAATGTCTAATAAGCACCTAAAAATGTTCAAAACCCTTAAACATCAGGGAAATGCAAATCAAAACAACCCCAAGATTCCACCTCACACCAGTAAGAATGGCTAAGATCAAAAACTCAGGTGACAGCAGATGCTGGCAAGGACTTGGACAAAGATGAACATTCCACTATTGCTGGTGTGGGATTGCAAGCTTGTACAACCACTCAGGAAATCAGTTTGATGGTTCCCCAAAAATTTGGACATAGTACCACCAGAAGATCCAGCAATACCACTCCTGGGCATATACCCAGAAGATGTTCCAACATGTACTAAGGACACATGTTCCACTATGTTCATAGCAGCCTTATTTATAATAACCAGAAGCTGGGAAAAACCAAGTGTCCCTCAACAGAGGAATGGATAAAGAAAATGTGGTGCATTTACACAATTGAGTACGATGCAGCTATTAAAGACAATGACTTTATGAAATTCTTAGACAAATGGATAGACCTGGAGGATATCATGCTAAGTGAGGTAACTCAATCACAAAAGAACAGACATGATAATCACTCACTGATAAGTGGATATTAGCCTAGAAGCTCAGAATACCCAAGATACAATTTGAAAAACACATGAGACTCAAGAAGAAGGAAGACTAAAGTGTGGATATTTTGATCCTTCTTTGAAGGGGGAACAAAATACCCATGGATGGAGTTACAAAGACAAAGGTGGAAGCAGAGACTAAAGGAATGACAATCCAGAGACTGCCCCACCCAGAAATCCATCCCATAAACAACCACCAAACCCAGACACTATTGCAGATGCCAACGAGATTTTGCTGACAGGAGCCTGATATAATTGTCTCCTGAGAGACTCTGCCAGTTCCTGACAAATACAAAAGTGGAGGCTCACTCATCCATTGGATGGAGCACAGGGTCCCCAATGAAGGAGCTAGAAAAAATACCCAAGGGGCTGAAAGGGTTTGCAGCCCCATAGGAGGAACAATATGAACTAACCAATACCCCCAGAGCTCCCTGGAACTAAACCACCAATCAAAGAAAACACATGGTGGAACTCATGGCTCTAGCTGCATATGTAGCAGAGGATGGCCTAATTGGCCATCAATGGAGAAGAGGCACTTGGTCCTGTGAAGGTTTTATGCCCCAGTATAGGGGAATGCCAGGACCAGAAAGCAGGAGTGGGTGGGTTTGGGAGCTGGCTATGAGGGGAAGGCATAGGGGATTTTTGGAGGGGAATTGGGAAAGGGTATCACATTTGAAATATAAATAAAGAAAATATCTAATAAAAATATAAAAAATATGTTATGCCATGAAATATTGTACATGTAAAATTATGGTTTTAAGTACTAGTCATGTTGAGCATATAAGATAAAATGACTTCATTAATTTTCTTAATGTTTATCTCTAAACTTTCCTTTGTGGTGTGAATATGCTTGATCCAAGAGTGGCAATATTAGGAGGTGTGGCCGTGTTGGAGGAAGTGTGTCACTGTGGGGGTGGGAAATGAAACCCTCCTCTGAAACACATGGAAGTCAGACTATTCCTCTTTCCCTTTGGAGCAAGATGTAGATCTCTCAGCTCCTTCCCCAGTGCCATGACTACTGGACCACTGCCATGCTTCTGCCTTGATAATAATTGACTGAACCTCTGAATATGTAAGTGACCATCCAGTAAATGTTGTTCTTATAAGAAAAAAAAAAACTAGCCGGGCGTGGTAGCCACTCCTTTAATCCCAGCACTCAGGAGGCAGAGGCAAGTGGATTTATGAGCTCGAAGCCAGCCTGATCTACAAAGTGAGTTCCAGGACAGCCAGAGCTACACAGAGAAACCCTGTCTTGAAAAACAAAACAAAGCAAAACAAAACGAGAAAGAGAGAAAATAAGAAAAAAAGAAACTGGTCAGTTAGTTGGAAGAGATATATTGGAAATTCCCAGTGGAAGTCAGACCATCAGAATGGGATACATATGATCCTGATATATTTCACACAGGAATAAAAATGTCAAAGAATGAGCAAACTCATTCTGAAAAACAAAAATAACAATTTTACATATGGTTAAAATTTTCATGTAAATATTTCACACTGCATATTTCACCCATAATTTCTACTCTTTTGTTTCTTGACTGTCCTATTTTTCTCTATTATGCTAGACAATTTCCTTTATACACTATAATGTACTGATATGCATAATTGTATATAAAAATGCAATACCTAAGAACTACTAATGAGATCTCATATGATGTCTGCATTTATTCATTAATACAGTTAATATATTGGAAAGTTCATATCATTAACGCTTGTGTGGCTGAGGACTCTCTAATCATTCTCACCACTTTGACCACTCACGAATGTCTGCATCAATCATTATTCATTGAACACAGAAGCTCCTTGGTCATGGCTGAGAGCAGCTCTAATCTATTGTATAAACATAAGTATTTATAAGTCATTATGATATCTAAACTTCAGAAATACAACTAGGGTCTACTAGGGGCTCTGTCATCTCAGGCCATGGGCTTTTGACCATGTTTATTTGAGAGGAGGTCATTCCTAGGCAATAGACCATAAATACAATCAGAAAACAGTTGGCACTGCATAAGAGTCATGCACTGTCTTACCTGAAAGCTGAGATTGTACAATGCAAGGTTAGGCACAGTATAACATCACTGACGTCTTAGTACTTCTTCTAAACTGCATGGTGTTGTTCTCTAATATAAATAAATAAATAAATAAATAAATAAATAAATAAATAAATAAATAAATTGGTAGCAGGTAGAATATCCTGGTGAGTAGAAGGTTGGTTTCTCTCTGTCCTGTACCATAGTCCATATCTAAGTGTGAAATGCAGGATAAAACTGGCTAGGATCAAAAACTCAAAATACAGCACATGCTGGCAAGGAAAACAGTCCTCCATTGATGGTTGGAGTGAACACTTGAACAACCATTCTAGAAATCTGACTTGGGATTTCTCAGAAAATTAGGAATAGTTCTACATGAAGACCCAGCTATAACACTCTTGGTGATATACTCCAAAACTCTCCACCATACACAGGATATGTTTTCTACTAGGTTCATAGCAGCTCTATTTGTAATAGCCAGAATGTGGAAAAACTTGCTCACCCCCTCATCCAGAGAATGGAGACAGAACATGTGGTTCATTTAAACAATGAAATACTGTTCAACTATTAAAAGCAAGGACATGATAAATTGTGCAAGCAAATGGATGGACCTAGAAGATATCATCCTTGCATCTAGTATTCCTGTTCTCTAGGTTTTCCACCTTCAAGATTCTAAGTTTGTGTTACTTTATTGCTTCTATTTCCATTTTTAGGTCTTACACCATTGTAGTTATTACTTTCACCTGTTTAATTGTATTTTCATGTATGTCTTTGAGGGATTTATTTCTTTCCTCCTAAAGACCTCTATCTGTTCGAATGTATTGTCCTGTATTATCCTAAGGATTAATTCATTTCCTATTTAAAGGCCTTCATCACCTTTATAAGACTGGATTTAAGGTAACTTTCTTGTGTTTTGATTGTGTTAGGATATCCAGGGCATGCTGTACTCGGTTAGGTATGCTTTGGAGGTGTCATGTTGCCCTCAATCTTGTTTGTGTTCTTTCAAGTGTGTTTATCCATATAGACTGCATTGGTCCTTGATGTTCTTTTTGTAGTCAGTATTGGGAGTAAGGTGAACCTTGATGGTCCTGGTATGGTAGGCCTCTGATAGATAGCCTTGTTCTGTGTGGTTGCACACATGCAGTTCTGTATGATTCAGGAACCTCAGGTCCAATGAAGGTGGACAGAGACGTGGCAAGAGAATGAGTGTCCCTCTGTATGGGAGTGACCTTAGTGTGACACACTACTTTGGGAATATGGAACCTGAAGAGGCAAACTCCTATATCCAGAAAGAAGCCCAGTGGAGCAATAGAGACGCCAACCCACCCACAAAACTTTCAACCCAATATTTTTCCTGTCTACAAGAAATGCAGGGACAAAGATTATCAGAGACTGTGGGAATGGCCAAATAACTGACCAAACTTGAGACCCATCCCATGGCCAAGCACCAGTCCCTGACACTAATAATGATATCCTGTTATGCTTGCACATAAGAGCTTCTCATAATTATCCTCAGAGATGCTCCACCCAGCAGCTGACTGAAGCAGATGCAGAAAAACCCAAAACCAAACATTGGATGGACCTACGGGTGTCTTATGGAAGAGTTGGGAGAAGAACTGAGGGATCTGGAGGGGATAGGAACTCCAAAGGAAGACCCACAGAGTCAACTAACCTGGACACTTGGGGTTCTAAGAGACTAAACCACCAACAAGAGTCTACTTGAGCTGTAAATAGGACCCCTGAATATATGTAGCAGATGTGCAACTCAGTCTTCATGTGAATCCACCAATAACTTCAGTGGGGGCTGTCCCTCAAGCTGTTGCCTTCCTGTGAATCCTGATCCCCTAACTTGTCTGCCTTGTCTGGCAGCATTGACAGAGAATATTCCTAGTACTGCAGACACTTGATGTGCCTGGGTAAGGGGATACGAGGGTAGGGAGGGCTCCATCCTCTCAGAGGAGAAAGGGATAGGGCATGTGTGAGAGGAAGACTAGAAGGATGTAAAGTGAATGAATAATGAAAAATTTTTAATAAAAAGTAACCCCAGAAATTTAATGTCCCAATATGACCTCAGTGAGATGAGAATAAGCAAGAATATAAATGGCAAGTAAGCACAGAAAATAATGTTATCCTTGCTTGCTTTTTATGTGATTGTAAATTGTGGTAGTGACTTTGGAAATTAGTTTGAAAATGTCAACAAAAACAGGCACTATAGTACTGTAAGGAAGAGGCAATAAATGGGCATTCAAAATTTCTCTTTCTGAGCAAGTCTAAATGATAATCTTTCTGTCATCTCCATTCCAGCTCTGCTTGCTTCTCCTCCAGGGTTTCTGACACACTCAGGATGTGTTTGTAGCACTGTGTCTTGCACAGTAATAGACTGCAGAGTCCTCAGATGTCAGGCTGCTAAGCTCCATATAGGCTGTGCTGGAGGATTTGTCTACAGTCAATGTGGCCTTGCCCTTGAACTTCTGGTTCTGTAGCTAGTATAATCATTATAAGGATTAATATATCCAATCCAGTCCAGGCCCTGTCCAGGCCTCTGCTTCACCCAGTTTATATGATGGTTTGTGAAGGTGTAGCCAAAAGCCTTGCAGGAAATCTTCACTGAGGCCCCAGGCCTCACCAGCTCAGCCCCAGACTGCTGCAGCTGGACCTGGGAGTGCACACCTGTGAAGGGAAGGACAGAGTGGATGTCATTGTCACATGAGTGTATGGCCAGACCTCAAGCCTGCTACTGTAAGCCCCTTACGTGCAGCTGTTGCTAACAGGAAGAGGATGATACAGCTCCAACACATGGTGATGTCCTGTGTACTCCTGTGACTGTGAAGACGACAGTGATCTTAAGTTTTTGAGGGGTGTAGACATCCCTATATTTACCACCATAGACTCAATTGATTTGCATATTCATGAGCAGAGTACATCTTAGATAAGGACTTACTCCTGCTAGAGAAGAAGAGACATTTGGGTCAAGAATCAGTCTGCTGAGATCCAAGTCCTAATGCTGTCTGAGGGAATTCATCCCATATCCCACCCCTGAGCATTGTGCAGAGGCTGTGGATGTAACATCACGACCTAATCTATAAAAAGATTTGCAGCCTGAGACAGTGGCTCACTTGTGACAAGGCTAATAGATGGATTTAAGGTGGTTACAAGGATGATAGAATTGAGGACAAATTTCAAAAGCAGCTAAGTTATTAGAATTTACAGCCTCCTTCCCATACATACAATTAATATCTACCTTTCCAAAATGCTATATACTAGAAAGAAAAAAATAATCACCCAAATGACCAAAACTAAATATACTTCAGAAACATTTGTACATAAGTGATTATTGCAGCACCATCACAATAAATAAATTATGGAAATAAACTGTGTATCTGTCAACAGAAGAGTGCATCAAGAATACACACATGGCCAGGCAATGGTGGCACATGTCTTTAACTTCAGCACTTGGGAGGCAGAAGCAGGCAGATTTCTGAGTTCGAGGCCAGCCTGGTCTACAGAGTGAGTTCCAGGGCAGCCAGGACTACACAGAGAAACCCTGTGTCTAAAAACAAAAAAGAATACACACATGCACACATCAAGAAAACATAAATCTTTGAAGTGTTTAGCAAAGTATCTTCACAGTGTTTGAGCGTGGAAACGTTACATGTCAATCACTACAGGTACATGTAAGTTAAGAAAGGAAACCACAGAGGATGCAGAGTCCCCTGCACACACACCACATCTCTCTGCTAGGGATTCTTGGCCCCATTGTGCCCCCTGCTGGTTCTGAACTCATCTGCAGGTAGATTTTCTATTGTATACTATGAAGTTGCCCAATCTGACTTCAGCAGTAACATATTCCTAAAGCTAGTGTGCTTACAGGGCTCAGATGCAGGAAGAAATGGCTCTTGTTTATCTGGAGGTGATGACTGATATCTCAGCCTATGAATTAAAGTTGTTTCTACCTTATCATCAACGACCCTCTCAAACTCATGTGCTTTCCTCATGGAAATGCAGTTGGGTCCACCTCTAACAGTTCCCATTTGTAATGAGGTGTAAACAAGAGAGATCAGGGTCTTTGTTGAATTCACGAGGCTGTGCCTGGGCCAGAGCAGCTGAGGACAGAAGGACAACAGTGAGTCTGGAGCTCAGATGCAGCCCCACGTGTGTCCATGTGTGAATTCCTGGAACATTCACAGACAGGAGTCAACAGAAAGAGCAAGAACCACTGTGGTACTCACAGCAAAATTAACACTTCAAAAATATTTGCATTGAGAAGGAAGTGGAAATCAAGCAAATGTATTCTGCAACACAATCTGTTTCCCAACCTGCATGTACATGCATTTAATGGGAAGAAGAGAGAGAGAAAAATCTCATGGACCATGATCCTAATGGATGGAGAATGTGTGTGCTTAGAAAGTTTTACATCTCCCTGTGTAGCTTTCAATCCAGGATGTTCTTATTCCTGCAAAGGCATGTTAGCTAAGCTTTACAGTAGTTGATATTTTCACTAATGAAGGAGATATTTGGAATATTGTCCCAGAGATGTGAAAAACTAACAGCACTATGTAGGAATATGTGATCATGTGTATTTAATTTTCTGAACAATGGTAACTCATATTAAAACAAAAATATGTACTACATGAATTCAGATTATTCATGTCTATTGTAATCTAAATTGAAGTTCACAAATTGGATGCACCTAATATTGCAGCTTAGAAGGAGGAGGACCAATTGAATGCATCTCCTCTTTTCTGCAACTTATCAGAATCCATGTGATGTCCTGTGAATTGTCAGTTAGCAGGGTAACATCCTCAGGGCACCAGTGAATTCTGATGATATAGGAACATTTATCCCTACTATCCAGAAGGTTAGATTGTTTTATCTTGGCATTCTAGAACCACTAAGGTTCTGGGTAATGTCTATAATGCTGTTCTTCATACTCCAATCATGGAATGCTGATGGAACTCATAGGGTGCAATGCACAGGCGTTCATGCCTACTTAAGTAGACATCCTCCTCTTATAATGTAATCCATTCACAAATGTCTAGGCTCCTTAGAATGTAAATAGATAACATAAGCATAGTCTCCTAACTTAAACTAATATGAGGACCATAATATTTGCTAATCTGGTGCAATGTCTATGTAGGAGCTTTCCTTGAATAAATGGACATATTGATTTTTACTATTTTTCTATTCCTCATTTTCCTTGACCTCTGCTTAGAACCTCATTTCTTGATTTTATTTTTTTAAATGTTTTTATTATTTAAATGCATTTTAAACATCAAACATATTAATAATATTGAGTATTTTTAGAATCAAATAATACATAAAATTTGTTAAACTTTTATATTCATATCCTTTTATACCTTAAAAATATCATTAATGAATATTTAATACTATCCATAACTGAGGATCCTATATCTAATGTTAAATACTAAATTGTTTCAAAACATACAAAATATTCTTTCAGAAATAAGCATAGGAGAGACCATAAAATATTACAAATAATACATTTAAAAATATATTCAAAGGCCCTATATGATACCACCTGACAGTGGGAGAGTATTTAAAACACATTATATATCTGTGTACATTGTCTAATAATCAGTTTACTTAAAAAAAGATTATCAGTGTTGTTAGGAGGGAAATTATTTTATCAGTAAGTATATGTTTAATATTTCAAAATAGCAAAAACTCTTT
This sequence comes from Mus musculus, assembly GCF_000001635.26. Lineage (NCBI taxonomy): Eukaryota > Metazoa > Chordata > Mammalia > Rodentia > Muridae > Mus > Mus musculus. The sequence continues at coordinate 116,012,987 of NC_000078.6, forward strand.
GAAGTTAAACATTAAGAAAATGCTAATTTCAAGCACAGTGAGAAAATTATCAATAATAATTCCACGTTTGTAGAACATGATTTTAATATTTTCAACTGCTAATAGTCTACAAACAGATTAATTATTTTAAGATATATTTCATTGTTATGTCTTCCTTTCATTTCTGACTTTATTAATTTGGATACTGTCTCTGTGCCCTCTGGTTAGTCTGGCTAAGGGTTTATCTATCTTGTTGATTTTTCTCAAAGAACAAGCTCCTGGTTTCATTGATTCTTTGTATAGTTCGATTTGTTTCCACATATATGTGGGGTTTTTGTTGTTTATGTTGTAATTGAAGACCAGCATTAGTCCGTGGTGATCTTATAGGATGCACGTGTTGTGGATAGCCCTGGGGATAATTATATTTGATGTTAATTCTGTTCTCCTGTGCGTGGCTCTGAACAAGGAACAAGTCAGCACTCAGGTGATTTCCTAGAAACCGGCTTCACACCTTAATTTGTAAAATAAAGGAGAGCTAATGATTGGGCAGATAAAAGGGAAGATGGAACAGAAGGAGGGAAAAAAAGAAGTAGGTTTATGAGAGAAGCAATGTAGAAGAGGAAGAAGAAGAAAAGCAGCGCAGAAGCACAAGGCCTGGAGAAACTGCAAGTTCTAAGGGGTCTCTTAGATGAAGAAGATGGTAGTGTAGTGGTAGATCTGAACAATCTGTATTCATATTAACTGAGTTGTGTTTTCATTGCCCAGGCATATTTGTGTTAGAGATTTACTGCAACAAAATGGCACCAAAATATTGACTTGAACTCAACTAAGATGGGAAACACAATAAATATCTTTTTGGCTTTATGTGAGGATATTTTGAATGGTTTGACAGCGATGGATTTAAAGAAAATAGATACCTTATCATTTATTGGTCTTGCAATATTTATTCTCTTGATTTAATATGTCTTCTCAAAAGATTGTGCCCTAGATAAAAAAAATTCCTTGGCTTAGAAAAGAGATTACAAGCAACACTAGAACTATATGTCCAGGATTTCATAGGTCAAAATAAGCAACAGAAAGAGGAGAATGGCTGGAGCATCTGCGGGAGACATCTTGGTTCCCAGACTCCACCAAGACTAGTCTGCACAGGTGAGAGTGTGGACTACAGAAGCTAACAGCTTCTGGGACAGGCAGTAGCCACAGAGCTTCTGAGGCAGCCCCCTTTTCGGGTTCCAGACACCAGGGCACCTTCCCTGCCAGAGGAGAGGTGATCACCCGGCCCAGAAGGGAATGCCAGAGCATCTGCAGGAGACATCTTGGTTCCCGGACTCCACCGAGACTAGTCTGCACAGGTGACAGTGTTGACTACAGAAGCTAACAGCTTCTGGGACAGGTCCTGTTTCAGGCCATCATCTTCTGCCAGGAGGCAAATCTGAACACCAGATATCTGTGCACCTTCCCTGAAAGAGGAAATCCTGCCTGCAGAGAGTGCTCTGACCACTGAAACTCAGGAAAGAGCTAGTCTCCCAGGTCTGCTGGAAGAGAATAACAGAATCACGAGAGGAACAAGCTTTAACCAGAGACAACTTTAACAACTGACTCCAGAGATTACCAGATGGCGAAAGGCAGATGTAAGAATCTTACTAGCAGAAACCAAGACCACTCACCATCATCAGAATGCAGCACTCCCAACTCAGCCAGTCCAGGGCACCCCAACACACCCAAAAACCTAGACTTGGATTTAAAGGCATATCTCACAATTATGGTACTGGACATCAAGAAGGACTTTAATAACTCACTTAAATACAGGAGAACTCTGCTAAAGAGTTGCAAGTCTTTAAAGAAAAACAGGAAAACACACCCAAACAGGTGATGGAAATGAACAAAACCATACTAGATCTAAAAAGGGAAGTAGACACTATACAGAAAACCCAAAGTGGGGCAACACTGGAGATAGAAACCCTAGGAAAGAAATCTGGAACCATAGATGCGAGCATCAGCAACAGACTACAAGAGATGGAAGAGAGAATATCAGGTGCAGAAGATTCCATAGAGAACATCTGCACAACAATCAAAGAAAATGGAAAATGCAAAAAGATCCTAACTCAAAACATCCAGGAAATCCAGGACACAATGAGAAGACCAACCATACGAATAATAGGAGTAGATGAGAATGAACATTTTCAACTTGAAGGGCCAGCAAATATCTTCAACAAAATTATAGAAGAAAACTTCCCAAACCTAAAGAAAGAGATGCCCGTGAACATACAAGAAGCCTACAGAACTCCAAATAGACTGGACCAGAAAAGAAATTCCTCCCGACACATAATAATCAGAACAACAAATGCACTAAATAAAGAAAGAATATTAAAAGCAGTAAGTGAAAAATTCAAGTAACATATAAAGGCAAGCCTATCAGAATTACACCAGATTTTTCACCACAGACTATGAAAGCCAGAAGATCCTGGACAGACATTATATAGACACTAAGACAACACAATTGCCAGCCCAGGCTACTATACCCAGCCAAACTCTCAATTACCGTAGATGGAGAAACAAAAGTATTCCAAGACAAAACCAAATTCACACATTATCTATCCATGAATCCAGTCCTTCAAAGGATAATAACAGAAAAAAAATGAATACAAGGATGGAAACCACGACCTAGAAAAAGCAAGAAAGGAATCCTTCAACAAACCTAAAAGAAGACAGCCACAAGAACAGAATGCCAACTTTAAAAACAAAAATAATAGGAAGCAACAATTACTTTTCCTTAATATATCTTAATATCAATGGACTCAACTCCCCAATAAAAAGACATAGAATAACAGACGGGCTACACAAACAGGACCCAACATTTTGCTGCTTACAGGAAACCCATCTCAGGGAAAAAGACAGACACAACCTCAGAATGAAAGGCTGGAGAAAGCATTTGACAAAATCCAACACCCTTTCATGATAAAAGTCTTGGAAAGATCAGGAATTCAAGGCCCATACCTAAACATGATAAAAAGCATTCAACAGCAAACCAGTAGCCAACATCAAAGTAAATGGTGAGAAACTTGAAGCAATCCTACTAAAATCAGGGACTAGACAAGGGTGCCGATTTTCTCCCTACCTATTCAATATAGTACTTGATGTCCTTGCCAGAGCAATTCGACAACAAAAGGAGATCAAGGGGATACAAATTGGAAAGGAAGAAGTCAAAATGTCACTTTTTGCAGATGATATGATAGTATATATGAGTGACCCTAAAAATTACACCAGAGAACTCCTAAACCTGATAAACCGCTTCAGTGAAGTAGCTGGATATGAGATTAACTAACACAAGTCAATGGCTTTTCTGTACACAAAGGATAAACAGGCTGAGAAAGAAATTAGGGAAACAACACCCTTCTCAATAGTCACAAATAATATAAAATACCTTAGCGTGACTCTAACTAAGGAAGTGAAAGATCTGTATGACAAGAACTTCAAGTCTCTGAAGAAAGAAATTAAAGAAGATTTGAGAAGATGGAAAGATCTCCCATGCTCATGGATTGGCAGGATCAATATAGTAAAAATGGCTATATTGCCAAAGCAATCTACAGATTCAATGCAATCCCCATCAAAATTCCAACTCAATTCTTCAACGAACTGGAAAGGGCAATCTGCAAATTCATCTGAAATAACACAAAACCTAGGATAGCAAAAACTCTGCTCAAGGATAAAAAAAACCTCTGGTGTAATCACCATGCCTGACCTAAAACTCTACTACAGAGCAATTGTGATAAAATCTGCATGGTACTGGTATAACAACAGACAAGTAGACCAATGAAATAGAATTGAAGACCCAGAAATGAACCCACACACCTATGGTCACTTGATCTTAGACAAGGGAGCAAAAACCATCCAGTGGAAAAAAGACAGCATTATCAACAAATGGTGCTGGCACAACTAGCGGTTATCATGTAGAAGAATGCGAATTGATCCATTCCTATCTCCTTGTACTAAGGTCAAATCTAAGTGGATTAAGGAACTCCACATTAAACCAGAGACACTCAAACATATAGAGGAGAAAGCAGGTAAAAGCCTCGAAGATATGGGCACAGAGGAAAAATTCCTGAACAGAACAGCAATGACTTGTGCTGTAAGATCGAGAATTGACAAATGCGACCTCATAAAATTGCAAAGATTCTGCAAGGCAAAAGACACCGTCAATAAGACAAAAAGGTCACCAACAGATTGGGAAAGGATCTTTACCTATCCTAAATCAGATAGGGGACTAATATCCAATATATATAAAGAACTCACTCCAAAGTTTCTGCAAGGCAAAAGACACCGTCAATAAGAGAAAAAGACCACCAACAGATTGGGAAAGGATCTTTACCTATCGTAAATCAGATAGGGGACTAATATCCAACATATATAAAGAACTCAAGAAGGTGGACTTCAGAAAATCAAATAACCCCATTAAAAAATGGGGCTCAGAACTGAACAAAGAATTCTCACCTGAGGAATACCGAATGGCAGAGAAGCACCTGAAAAAAATGTTCAACATCCTTAATCATCAGGGAAATGCAAATCAAAACAACCCTGAGATTCCACCTCACACCAGTCAGAATGGCTAAGATCAAAAATTCAGGTGACAGCAGATGCTGGCGTGGATGTGGAGAAAGAGGAACACTCCTCCATTGTTGGTGAGAGTGCAGGCTTGTACAACCACTCTGGAAATCAGTCTGGCAGTTCCTCAGAAAATTGGACATAGTACTACCGGAGGATCCAGCAATACCTCGCCTGGGCATATATCCAGAAGATGTCTCAACCGGTAAGAAGGACACATGCTCCACTATGTTCATAGCAACCTTATTTATAATAGCCAGAACCTATAAAGAACCCAGATGCCCCTCAACAGAGGAATGAGTACAGAAAATGTGGTACATTTACACAATGGAGTACTACTCAGCTATTAAAAAGAATGAATTTATGAAATTCCTAGCCAAATGGATGGACCTGGAGGGCGTCATCCTGAGTGAGGTAACACATTTACAAAGGAACTCACACAATATGTACTCACTGATAAGTGGATATTAGCCCAAAACCTAGGATACCCAAGATATAAGATACAATTTGCTAAACACATGAAACTCAAGAAGAATGAAGAATGAAGTGTGGACACTATGCCCCTCCTTAGAATTGGGAACAAAACACTCATGGAAGAAGTTACAGAGACAAAGTTTGGAGCTGAGACAAAAGGATGGACCATGTAGAGACTGCCATATCCAGGGATCCACCCCATAATCAGCTTCCAAATGCTGACACCCTTGCATACACTAGCAAGATTTTATCAAAAGGACCCAGATGTAGCTGTCTCTTGTGAGACTATGCCGGGGCCTAGCAAACACAGAAGTGGATGCTCACAGTCAGCTATTGGATGGATCACAGGGCTCCCAATGGAGGAGCTAGAGAAAGTACCCAAGAAGCTAAAGGGATCTGCAACCCTATAGGTGGAACAACATTATGAACTAACCAGTACCCGGGAGCTCTTGACTCTAGCTGCATATGTATCAAAAGATGGCCTAGTCAGCCATCACTGGAAAGAGAAGCCCATTGGACACACAAACTTTATATGCCCCAGTACAGGGGAACGCCAGGGCCAAAAAAATGGGAAGGGGTGGGTAGGGAATTGGGGGGGGGAGGGTATGGGGGACTTTTGGGATAGCATTGGAAATGTAATTGAGGAAATTATGTAATAAAAAATGGAAAAAAAAACTCAAGAAGGTGGACTCCAGAAAATCAAATAACCCCATTAAAAAAATGGGGCTTAGAGCTAAACAAAGAATTCTCACCTAAAGAATACTGAATGGCTGAGAAGCACCTGAGAAAATGTTCAGCATCCTTAATCATCAGGGAAATACAAATCAAAACAACCCTGAGATTCCACCTCACACCAGTCAGAATGGCTAAGATCAAAAATTCAGGTGACAGCAGATGCTGGTGAGGATGTGGAGAAAGACGAACACTCCTCCATTGTTGGTGGGATTGCAAGCTGGTACAACCACTCTGGAAATCAGTTTGTCAGTTCCTCAGAAAATTGGACATAGTACTACCGGAAGATCCAGCAATACCTCTCCTGGGCATATATCCAGAAGATGTCCCAACCGGTAAGAAGGTCACATGCTCCACTATGTTCATAGCAGCCTTATTTATAATAGCCAGAAGCTGGAAAGAACCCAGATGCCCCTCAACAGAGGAATGAATACAGAAAATGTGGTACATCTACACAATGGAGTACTACTGAGCTATTAAAAAGAATGAATTTATGAAATTCCTAGGCAAATGGATGGACCTGGAGGGCATCATACTGAGTGAGGTAACCCAATCACAAAAGAACTCACACAATGTGTACTCACTGATAAGTGGATATTAGCCCAGAAACTTAGAATACCCAAGATATAAGATACAATTTGCAAAACACATGAAACTCAAGAAGAATGAAGACCAAAGTGTGGATACTTTGCCCCTCCTTAGAACTGGGAACAAAACACCCATGGAAGGAGTTACAGAGACAAAGTTTGGAGCTGAGACAAAAGGATGAACCAACTAGAGAATGCCATATCCGGGGATCCATCCCATAATCAGCTTCCAAACTCTGACACCGTTGCATACACTAGCAAGATTTTGCTGAAAGGACCCAGATATAGCTGTCTCTTGTGAGACTATCTGGGGCCTAGCAAACACAGAAGTGGATGCTCACAGTCAGCTATTGGATGGATCACAGGGCCCCCAATGGAGGAGCTAGAGAAAGTACCCAAGGAGCTAAAAGGATCTGCAACCCTATAGGTGGAACAACAATATGAACTAACCAGTACCCCCAGAATCTCGTGTCTCTAGCTGCATATGTATCAGAAGATGGCCTAGTCGGCCATCAGTGGAAAGAGAGGCCCATTGGTTGTGCAAACTTTATATGTCTCAGTACACTGTGAATGCCAGGGCCAAGAAGTGGGAGTGGGTGGGTGGGATAGTGGGTTGGGGAGCGTGGGTGGGACTTTTGGGATAGCATTGGAAATGTAAATGACATAAATACCTAATTTTAAAAAGTTTTTTAAAAAGACAGAGAACATATAATTTAAAAAAAAAAAGAAAGAAGAGAATGAGGGTTGGAGACAAAAGCTGGAAGAGATGCTAGAACAGAAATTTCTGAAATTCCTAGATGAGTCTGAGCAACAGAGAGATAAGCTTAAGACTTAGCAACATAGTCTAGAGGATAATTTATTAAAGCTAGCAAATCAAAATAAGGCAGATGCTGCAATATTAGAATTACAGCATAAAGAGAATCTAAGATTATGGAAGCACAGTTTAGAACACAAAATACAGGAAATTATAGAACAGCATGAAAAGGAGAAAGAAAAGTTTAGAACTTGGCAACATGGCTTAGAGGAAACACTAGATTTAAAGACACAGGAATTTATGGACCAAAATAAGAGACAAAAAGGTGAAAATGAACTAAAGGTTCAGGATTTCATAAGTCAAAATAATCAACAGAAAGAGGAGAATGAGGGTTGGGGACAGGATCTAGATAAGATACTAGAACGAAGGATGCAACCGCTCACAGATCAGACTGAGCAGCAAAGAAAAAATAATGAGAATTGGAAGTCAGACTTGGAGAATAACCTTTTAAAATTAATCGATCAAAGTAAAATACACAGCAGACTATCAGAATTTCTGAGTGAGGTAACACACTCACAAAGGAACTCACACAATATGTACTCACTGATAAGTGGATATTAGCCCAAAACCTAGGATACCCAAGATATAAGATACAATTTGCTAAACACATGAAACTCAAGAAGAATGAAGACTGAAGTGTGGACACTATGCCCCTCCTTAGAATTGGGAACAAAACACCCATGGAAGGAGTTACAGAGACAAAGTTTGGAGCTGAGATGAAAGGATGGACCATGTAGAGACTGCCATATCCAGGGATCCACCCCATAATCAGCATCCAAACGCTGACACCATTGCATACACTAGCAAGATTTTATTGAAAGGACCCAGATGTAGCTGTCTCTTGTGAGACTATGCCGGGGCCTAGCAAACACAGAAGTGGGTGCTCACAGTCAGCTAATGGATGGATCACAGGGCCCCCAATGGAGGAGCTAGAGAAAGTAGCCAAGGAGCTAAAGGGATCTGCAACCCTATAGGTGGAACAACATTATGAACTAACCAGTACCCCAGAGCTCTTGACTCTAGCTGCATATGTATCAAAAGATGGCCTAGTCGGCCATCACTGGAAAGAGAAGCCCATTGGACACGCAAACTTTATATGCCCCAGTACAGGGGAATGCCAGGGCCAAAAAGGGGGAGTGGGTGGGTAGGGGAGTGGGGGTGGGTGGGTATGGGGGACTTTTGGTATAGCATTGGAAATGTAAATGAGCTAAATACCTAATAAAAAATGAAAAAAAAAGAAAAAATCAAATGTGGAGACAGAACCTTGAACAGAAAATATAGGAACAGGAAGAGCAACAAGAAGAAAGATAGGAAGCATTGACACAGACCTTAAGGGAGGAATTTAAATTTTCAATTAAGGAAAATGCTCATGTAAAGACAGAAGATAAAATTAGAGAAAGTCAACAAAAGGTTATTAGAAAACAAACTTTAGTCTATCCAGTTAATATATAACAAAGACCTCCAGACGATGATTATCCACAGAGTTATCAAGAATTTGAAAGGCAACGTGTGGATGTGTTAGATCTGAGAAAATTTAAGGAAAGTGTCACTAATTTTGGAATGCATCTGCCATTTGTAAAACAAATCCTGACTTCTTGGGCTATTAACAACAGATTAATCCACCAAGACAGGAAGGATATGGCAAGAGGAATACTAGAACCTGCTGCAAATTTACAATGGTTTGCATGGTGGAGAGGCGAGGTGAATGAGATAGCACGACAAAATAGAGCCAGGGGTAGAGAGATTTCCACAGACCAAATGCTTGGTGAAGGTCACTTTGCTGAGGTAGAGGTGCAGGCTGTATATGATGAAGAAACTCTGGCACTGTGTCAATTGTCAGCCTTAAAGGCCTGAGACAAAGTAGCAGAATCAAGGAAAAGATTTGAGCCATTTACTCAAGTCATACAAGGTCCAAAATAAACCTTCCCTGACTTTTTACAAAGTTAACCTTTTGCATCTATTGATGCTTACAAGGTCAGTAACAATAGATGAGTGAATTAGATATACAGCTGATGCTAGATCTTGCTCACCTGATATGATTGTAGTAGGAGAAGATGCCACTAGTCACCTAGAGATGACCCAAGATTTAAAATGTTTGAATTGTGGTGATCAGGATCATCTCAGAAATGACTGCAGGTAAACCAAAATAATACCAAAACAGGGACTATGCCTTCTGTAATGTGTCAAAGATGTAGCAAAGACTAACATTTGACTAGGAAATGAATAGCAACAACAGACAAATAGGGCAACCCCCTTTCAAAAAACTCCTAAGGGGGGTGGGGGGGGGTCTCGAAGGCCCCAATGCCAGGCAAGGAGAGTTCTCTTCATCAGGACAATTAAACATCACTGCCTCAAAAACTGATGTTCTGAGACCAGACAAGGATGAGGCAAGTTATTTAAACAATTCAAAAAGCCTCAAAGGGAGCCAAAAAACAAATATTTTGACTAACTTCTATAGAGGATCAAAGGCCAAAACTAAGAATACTAGTAAACAATGTTAAGATTGAAGGAATGGTTGACACTGAAGCAGATGTCATCATTATCTCTCCAAAATCTTGGCCTGTAAGTTGGCCACTTCAAGAAGTAGACATCCAATTTCATGGAGTTGGGATATTATCCCAAATAAAGCAAAGTACTAGATGGTTTAAATGTATAGGACTAGAAGGTCAGGTAGGAAATTTGAGGCCATATGTGGCTGATATATCCATTAACTTATGGGGAAGAGATCTATGACAACAGTGGAAGACACAAATTAATATCCCCCCCCACTCACTGTCTAGCAATGAAACCTGTCAAGCTCCTAAAAACAATTTTTTAAATAGTTAAGGAACATTTTCAAAGACAGTTACAAACTGTCCAAGTTGTCCATAAACAAGATACAACAGAGGCTGACAATTTAGCTCTACCCGAAGGAGTGAATGCTCCCAAGTCACCAACAGCCTTAACACTAAGGTGGCTGACTGACCAACCCATTTGGGTTGATCAATGGTCTATGACAAAAGAAAAACTACAGGCATTAGAACAGCTGGTCCAGGAGTAACTGCATGCTCAGCATATAGAGGAGTCTACCAGCCCTTGGAATTCTCAAGTATTTGTCATTTAAAAAAAAAAATCTGGCAAATGGAGGATGTTGACAGGTCTCAGAGCGATTAATAAGATTATTCAGCCAATGAGTTTCTTGCAGCCTGGGATCATATTGCCTTCCTTTTTACCTAAGGAATGGCCTATCCATAGTGATTCATCTGAAAGATTGTGTTTTCACCATTTCTCTACATGAATGTGATAAGGAAAGGTTTGCTTTCTCAGTACCTACCTTCAATAGAGGTCATCCAATAAAAAGATATCATTGGAAAGTCCTGCCACAAGGAATATTAAATAGCCCTACCTTGAGTCAATATTTTGTACAACAGCCATTGGAAATAATTCACAATTTCCCCAATCCGTTATTTATCATTATATGGATGACATTTTATTGGCTTATTCATATATAACAATCCTGGAAAGAATGTTTGATGAAGAAAAAAAAAAAAAAACCTTGCCTTCCTGGGGATTGCAAAACGCCACTGAAAAAATACAAAGAGGAGATTCTATTAATTATCTAGGGTATAAAATAACTCTGCAAAGGGTTAGGCCACAAAAGATGCAAATCAAAAGAAACCAATTAAGGACCCTTAATAGTTTTCAGAAGCTACTGGGAGATATCAACTGGTTGTGGTCTGCAATTGGCTTGGCCACTCCAGAGCTAAGCAATTTATTTTAAACCTTACAAGATGATAAAGATTTTAAAAACCCAAGGAAACTATCAGCTGAGGCTGAGAAGGATTTAGCTTTGGTAGAAATGAAATTGCAGATATACATCTAGATTGCACTGATCCAAAGGAAGCCTGCATCTTAGTTGTTTTACCTTCTACTCATTCCCCTACAGGAATTCTTATGCAGTGGGAAGATTATATCATAAAATGGATATTTTTAGCACATAAACAGAGTAAGAAATTTAAGACCTACATTGAGAAAATCTCTAAATTGATACTAAAAGGAAAAATGAGGCTTCTACAATTAGAATGGGTCCGGCTGAAATTGTGATACCTTTTACTAACGCAGAAATTGCTTCATTATGGGCACAAGATGAACACTGGGAAAGAGCATGCAGTGAATTCTTAGGAGAGATTAGCGACAGATACCCTAAAAGCAGGCAGTTCATAAAAGAACTAATTGGATTCTCCCTCATAAAATAAAGGGAACTCCAATATCTGGAGCCCCTACATTTTACACTGGTGCCAGTAAATCAGGAAATGCAGGATATAAATCAGAAGGTGGCTGAGAATCCCTATAAGTCAGTTCAAAAATCTGAATTATATGCAATAATCATGGTGTTGTCAGATTTTCAACAGTCTCTTAATATAGTGACTGACTCTCAATATGCAGAAAGAGTTGTTTTACACTTAGAGACTGCTGAACTTATTCAGGATGATTCTGAATTGACTTCAGCTATTTATTCAGCTACAACAAATGATCAGAAATAGGAGTTATCCACTATATATAACCTACATAAGATCCCATACAGGCCTGCCAGGTACTCTGGCGCAAGGTAATAATGAAATTAACCAACTATTGATAGGAGGCTTCAGAATTCCGTAAAAAAAAAAAAAAAAAAAAAAAAACAAAAAAAACACCATATTAATAGCAAAAGTTTAAAGAAAGGATTCTGTATCACTTGGCAACAAGCAAAGGAAATTGTGAGGCAATGTCCTACTTACTCTTTATATAATCAAACTCCACTGCCTACAGGAACTAACCATAAGGGACCCAAAGAAATGCCATTTAGCAAATAGATGCCTTCTATTTTACAGAGATTGGTAAACTGAAATATGTGCACCATACTACAGACACATATTCAGGATTTCAATGGGCAACTGCCTTGGCATCAGAAAAGGCTGATTCTGTAATTACACATATGTTAGAAGTTATGGCCATTATGGGAATACCTTTACAAATTAAAACATATAATGGTCCTGTGTATATCTCTAATAAGATGAAGTGGTTTTTTGAATATTATGATATAAAACATGTTACAGGCATGGCACACAATCCTACAGGAGAAGCGACTGTGGAGAGATCTAATCGAACTTTAAGGAAGATGCTTAGTAGGCAAAAGGAATCAACAAGAACCCCCAAAGATAGTTTACACAGTGCTTTATTAACCTTAAATTTTTAAATGCTAATGAACAAAAAACCACAGCAGCTGAAAGACACTGTATTGTGGAAAGAATTATTGAACTAAACCAGCCTGTTTACATTAAGAATATTCTAACAACAGAGTGGAAAATGGGAAATGTGTTATGCTGGGGGAGGGGTTATGCCTATGTTTCTACAGGAAAAGAAAAGCTGTAGGTTCCTTCCAAATTAATAAAAATCAGGCATGACAGAGGGAGATCTCCTTTTTTTTGTCTTTTTTTTAATTTTTTTTATTACGTATTTTCCTCAATTACATTTCCAATGCTATCCCAAAAGTCCCCCTTACCCACCTCACCCCACTCCCCTACCTACCCATTCCCATTTTTTGGCCGTGGCATTCCCCTGTACTGGGGCATATAAAGTTTGCCTGACCAGTGGGCCTCTCTTTCCAGTGATGGCCAACTAGGTCATCTTTTGATACATATGCAGCTAGAGTCAAGAGCTCTGGGGTACTGGTTAGTTCATAATGTTGTTCTACCGATAGGGTTGCAGATCTCTTTAGCTCCTTGGGTACTTTCTCTAGCTCCTCCATTGGGGGCCCTGTGATCCATCCAATAGTTGACTGTGAGCATCCACTTCTGTGTTTGCTAGGCCCCGGCCTAGTCTCACAAGGGACAGCTATATCACGGTCCTTGCAACAAAGGCTTGCTAGTGTATGCAATGGTGTCATCGTTTGGAGGCTAATTATGGGATGGATCCCTGGATAGAGATCTCCTGAAGACCTTGGTGACAGAGAAGAAAAGGGGGACTAATTCACAAAATAGGATAGATAGTTGGTTTTCAAAAATGCCAGAAGTCTCTAAGAATTCAATTTTAAAAAGCACTTATAATAGGAAAATACTGAAAGAGAGCATGTGGATCCATACACTAGACTAACGCGGGAATGGAAAATTAATGTATGGGTAGGGAATGCTAGACTCCAGGAGGAGAGCTTCCTTGAAACTCTTTTGTCTCATGAGTGACTTTTAAGCCTTTCAGCTTGTCCAGCTGACTCGACCGGAGAGTGTAGCAGTCTAGTATGGTTTTGTTCATTTCCATCACCTGTTTGGATGTGTTTTCCTATTTTTCTTTAAGGACTTCTACCTGTTTGGTTGTGTTTTCCTGTTTTTCTTTAAGGACTTGTAACTTTTTAGCAGTGTTCTCCTGTATTTCTTTAAGTGAATTATTAAAGTCCTTCTTGATGTCCTCTACCATCATCATGAGAAATGCTTTTAAATCCAGGTCTAGGTTTTCGGTGTGTTGGGGTGCCCAGGATTGTGTGGGGTGGGAGTGCTGCGTTCTGATGATGGTGAGTGGTCTTGGTTTCTGTTAGTAATATTCTTACATTTGCCTTTTGCCATCTTGTAATCTCTGGAGTTAGTTGTTATAATTGTCTCCGGTTGGAGCTTGTTCCTCCTGTGATTCTGTTAGCCATTATCAGCTCTCCTCTTTCAGGGAAGGTGCACAGATATCTGGCATTTGGACCTTCCTCTAGGGACCTTGGGGGGTTGTTATAGGATCTAGAAGTAGGGATTTGAATTCCTGTGCCTTTAATTTTTCCTTTCTTGCCTTATTGCTACAGCTTGTACTTTAAGCATAGTGTTGAAATGGCATGGACATCCCTGTCTCGTTACTGACTTCAGTGGCATTGCTTCAAGCTTTTCTCCATTTTGGATGGCATTTAGTTATGGGTTTATCATATATAGCTTTAATTGTTCTGGGATATGGTCCCTTTGGCCATACATTCTCTAGGGTTTTTATAATAAAGCCATGTTAGATTTTGGCAAAGCCTTTTGTGACTCTATTGAGATGACCATGTGACTTTTGTCTTTAAATCCATTTATATGTCTTATTACATTTATTGACCTGCATTTGTTGAACCAACCCTCCACTTCAGAGATAAATTCAAAGTGATCATGGTGTATAATCTTTTTGAAGTATGTCTGCATTCTATTTGAAAGTATTTTATTAAGTATTTTTTAACCTATGTTCATCAGGAATGGTGGCCTTAGTTTTCTCTTCTTTCTCTGTCTTTACCACTTTTGATGTTAGAGTTATACTAACTTCATAAATGGAGTTTGGGAGTGCTCCTCTGTTTCTGAATGTTTAAACGATTTAAAATGAAGCTGGTGCACACCTTTAATCCCAGTATTCAGGAGGCAGAGCCAGACAGATGATCTGTGAGTTTGAGACCAGATGAGAACTATGAATATGTACATTTAGATATATCTGAAACTGAGAAACCCAGTTTGAGTTTCTCATGCCATCAATGCCAACTATATCATGCAGTATAAGACTAATCAGGCTAATGACAGTATGCCTTTCACACTTGGGATGGAGGAAGAAGCAAAAAGAATTGATAATGATGGTGACACACAGGTCCACAGGCTTTCCCAGCATCCCACACTTTGAGCAAGGCTCTCTAGACAGCCATAAGGTGAGGGATTACACAGAAGCCCAAGACTGTGAGGGTTAATCACTAATGCCTTTCCAGACACCCCTCCTTATGGAATCCAATATTCTTGGAACATACTAGGATACTCAACAATGTCCACCGTGCTTACTGAACCTGAGTACCAACCCTCATGACACTGTCTAGTGAACTCACAAAACAGAAGTCTTTTTTTAAAAATCCAGCACATGACTTTACATTATTGCAAACCAGGCCTTTTGGGCACATGTAAGTTTACTTCCACTATATCCCAACACTATATCTGTATACTTCTCAACTTTAACTTAATTTAGGTTTGTTTAGAATTAAAAGTAAACCTCCTAAACTTGGGGGAGCAATTTGTTAGTATTGGGGCAATTAATCTACAGAAGACTAGTTAGTTTATGCATAATGCCCCACCTCTAAAGTCACAGACTAACACAGATGGAACATATTTGGAGAATGCACACCCTCTAGTGGTACAGGGTGGTACTACAATGATATAGGCATTTTTACTAAACGTT
The DNA here is from genome assembly GCF_000001635.26 of Mus musculus. Lineage (NCBI taxonomy): Eukaryota > Metazoa > Chordata > Mammalia > Rodentia > Muridae > Mus > Mus musculus. The sequence goes on from NC_000078.6 coordinate 116,028,344, forward strand.
GATGCAATATTGCTAACCTATCTGTCTTAGTTAGGGTTTCTATTCCTACGCAAACATCATAACCAAAAGCAAGTTGGGGAGGAAAGGGTTTATTCAGATTACACTTTACATACTGATGTTCATCACCAAGGAAGTCAGGACTGGAACTCAAGCAGGTCAGGAAGCAGGAGCTGATGCAGAGACCAGGGAGGGATGTTCTTTACTGGCTTGCTTCCCCTGGCTTGCTCAGCCTGCTCTCTTATAGAACCCAAGACTACCAGTCCAAAAATGGTACCACCCACAAGGGGACCTCCCCCCTTGATCACTAATTGAGAAAATGCCCCACAGCTGGATCTCATGGAGGCATTTCCTCAACTGAAGCTCCTTTCTCGGTGATAACTTCAGCCTGTGTCAAGTTGACACACAAAACCAGCCAGTACACTATCCAAGGGACATAACATCACAGTTACCTCTTTTGTCGAGGCTAGGACAAGCGTCATATATCTGGTATGAAAAATTTACACTTATTCAGGAATTTCAGACTCTCAATCAAGTAAAGAGCAACATCATGTATATATCCAGTATTATGTAGACAAACTTATGGTGTTTTAAAACATGATAATTTATTTTAAATAAAGTCTAGAGCTGGGCTTCAAAACAACCTAAATAATGCCCATTAGATCATGGACATAATTTGATGGTTACAAACCTCAAAAAGAAATAAACTCTTAAATTTTATATGAAATGATCATGAGATGAACTCAGATTATTCCCAAACTACACAAAAAAGAACCATATTGTCTTTGCCGTATCCTCTTGTATGTGGCTTTGGGTATTAAAAAATTCAAGTTTAGGGTACCCTGACTCTGTTACACTAATGGTATGAGAATCATGATCTAACTTATTATGATTGTTATATGATTATATATATATATAATCTATTTTCAGTTATACCAATTACCACAGGTCACCTCCACAGGATTCAATATATCTTATTGCCTGCCATATGACAGATGCGGCTATTGTAGCCTATAACAGGGACTAAGGTACTTAACAAAAGGAAAAAGTCTTTGTGGAAATCCTTTGGATGAGAACTTAATTAACTATGATAATTCAACTAATAAAACATATCTTCTTAGATATTCAATACAATTCAGCCTTTTAATGATAATTGGTCTAAGATCCTGGTTAACTCATGTACCAACAACAGCTTTTAACTTTTCTCATGGCTCTGAAACATGTATTTCTTTTAACTATACATCCTTCACAGATTGTCATGTTAGGGAAGACTCTCCTTGGCCCTGTGGGATGATGTGCAGAGAATATAACCAGACAATGAATTACATATTAAATGTTAGAAATCAAGATGTACAAACAACATGCTCCTGAAATATTAGAATCCAGGAACCCTATAATGGCACTTTTAAAACACAAAACTATTGTAGTATTCTAGAGATCCAATGTCTATCACTATAACATGCACTTTGCTGAAATTTATTTTGATATACAGAACATTTACCCTAAACATTCTAAATTTTCTCACTCTTGCAGAATTCTTAATTTCCCTATTCAACAAAAGTAGAAGAAAAGGTTACTTCAGTTTGATATTACTGCTACCATACCACCTAAGCTTTGACTATCTCCAAAGCACACCAAGATGCCAGATTAGTGTAACACAAATTTATAAATTTATAAATTTACAGCAATTTTGGCTGGTCCAAATGCTCACTTTTTAACTTACCTTTTAAGAATTCTCAATAGAGTTTAAGTGCTACAAAATCTGAAACACTTGTATGATATGAAAACTAGACATTTAGATGACTTTCTTTCAGAAAACAGACATATTAGACAAGCTGTCATGTGCCATGAACAATGTTTTGACATAGAACTCCTGCCTAGCACATACTACACACCTTGATAATGATAGCAGAAGAGGGTATTGGTAACCTCATGAGAGCTGGTGTTGGACCTATAACTGATACAACCATTAGTATTCTCAACCCATTTGAAACTTGGGGATATGATATACAAGGTATATACCATACTCAAGTATTAGTCTTTGAGGTCACTAAAGCTTCATTAGCCTTGAAGTTTACATGTGCCTCATGAATTAAAAGGCTCTTATGTATAGTCTTTGGGTAATCAGATATAATTTGCATCCTCTTACTTTGATGCTAAAAATTTAATCCACCTTACACAGAGCTTTGCATTGCTCCTTATAGTCCCATATCAGACACTGATTTAGGGAAGACATTTTTTGCTCACCTACATAGCAAACAGCACCTAAATACTGGTCCATAATGCCCTGACCTGCAGGGATAATCAGCGGGGATGTAGAGCAGGGGTTGGGGGAGAGAGAGAGTGGGAGGGACAAGAAACACGAAAAGGAGAGCAAGTCAATTAGACTGATCAAGCTCTCAAAAACTTTATTCAGGAGTGGCAATATAAGCATAAGCAACAGGAGGCTCCAAAGGTGGGGAGAGAGCCTGGGGGCTCTCTGAAAGTCAGGTGGCAATCTTCAGCTCCTGGAACCAACGGTCATCGTGTCCTCTCTACCCACAAACATTCTTACTGTTATGACCATGAATGTTCTCTCAGGGATGTTTATGTAAGTTAGAAATTTTCCACAAGGCCATGGCTCCCAGCACCATAAGACTGGCTTATTTGTTCCCTCAACAACTTAGATATAGTTAGATACTATAACAAAACCATGTCACACATAAAAGCAAAGACCCAACACAACTATATATTAACCAATAATGCATACACTTAACTGAATCTTGGAAAGTGTGTGTTAATGATTTGTACCAGCAAAGTTCTTTTCACTTAATGTTTAATAGCACTATTGAACCCTAATGAGGATATGAGATCCCAAAACTACTAAGATAGGTCTGACAACAATTCTCAACTCGCCTAAAAGACAACCAGAGAGCAATTGATGAGGCAGCCCAAAAAGTTAATGAAAATATTTGTTAAAATGTGCAAAGAATTTACCCAAAGTCAAATACATGGCAAGCCTGAGGAGCCATGTGCTGACACACCCAAAAGCTTTAAGAATTTAAACTACACAGTAAACTCACACTGCTGTGCTCCTGAGGCACAGCAAGTCAAGTTTCTGCACTGATACTCCTTGGCAAGGGGAACTTTGAGACTGGCCACTGCATGGCTCTGGCTTTAGAAACCACAGAGTTTCAGATACCATTACTGAGTTCACACATGCCCACCTATAGTGCTAGCCACCGGCCATTGCTCTCAGGGATCTTCTGGGACCTCCAACAGTACTATCCTCACCTGCCACAACTGAAGAATGTTGGTCAAGCTTGCAAGCTTAGAAAGCATCCCCCTTGCCCTGAAGAGGATCCCTAATGGGAGCCTGAAGCATTTCCTCCCAACTTGGTGAGACGTCTGTTTACATGAGATTACCATAACCTTACATTAGCGTGATGTTATAAGGAATATTTCTGTGAGCCGGCAAAGAAACATGTTTGAAAGGCAAAAAAAAAACCTGTAGACATCCTAATTGCCAAATGCCTCACTGGTCAAAGGTCATGCTCTCTGTGTCTTCACTGCTCATTAACTCTAAAAGTATGCTAGTTGCAATCTCTTAGGAGGTCTCTGCACTTCTATAGAAATTTTTGTTCATTTTCAGTGAATTGGGGATAATAAGTGCATTTTCCTATTTAAATTTTTCTATTTTTCTCCTTTCACATAAAGCTATTTACTAAAACTGGTACAGCAAGGGTTATAATAGTTAGTTTAAAATTCAAACAATAAATATGTGAAAAATTATCTAATAGAATATAAAACCTGGCTTACCTGCATTATTGTTAGTAACAATGTCCTGAAGAAATTGAAGCACAAATAAGCCATGTGAGGCAGGATCCTAGAAATGATATTTTTGTAATACTCTCACCCTGTTACATCTTAAGGTTAATATCACACTCGGTTATACTGTAAATCATATGAGACTGAACAACATTAGAGGAGTTTTATCCAATATTTTCCCTAATTAACCACTTCCCATCAGTGCCTCTGCTGATGCACACAGAGTAGTGGTTCACTGAATAACAGTGGCATATAGATGCAGGAGTGGCAGAAAAGAGAGTCATTAACCAGAGGAGGATTGACAGTGAGGATGTCTTGTAGGTCTATATATCTGACCTCAAATAAAACAGTGTTGTCTGAAGGTAGACAGGTGCCATTGACGACATGCATACAGTGTGAACTACAGAGTAGCCATCATACCAACTGCCTTAGTTAGGTTTTTACTGCTGTGAACAGACACCATGACCAAGGCAACTCTTATAAGGACAACATCTAGTTGGGGCTGGCTTACAGGTTCAGAGGCTTGGTCTATTATCATCAAGGTGGGAATGTGGCAGCATCCAGGCAGGTGCTACGCACACTCCAGTGAAGTCTGCTTGACAGGCCGAGAGGCCTGGAAGCACTCACGAGGCAAAGAGTTTCAGAGAAACTTAAACCTCCTGGAACCTTGGCATTCTCATAACCCGTACACTCATACCCTATCCCCGTGTTAGTCTGGTGCATGGATCCACGTGCTCTCTTTTAGTATTATTTTATTATAAGTGCCTTTAAAGATTGAATTCTGACATAGCTAAGCCTTCGCCAGTGTTCCAACGTCCTAGAAAGTCCTTGAGCTGACCATGGGCTTGGAATTCAGTAAGAATGTTGCCTATTCAGTGACATTCAGAATTGCCTCTAGTATTGTAAGAGAGATAGTGAAAGAAGTCAGGCTTTATTATCTACTACATAGAGTTAGAAATCTCAGGGCAAGCTTAGCAACATAAGTTTAGAATTCTTATTATAGTTATGTATGGCAGACTACATTACTTATTAATAGAAAGTCCCCCCCTCCACTATCACTTAGAATAAGAGCCAAGTCACTCCCATATACAGGAATTTACAATGGTTAAGAAGTAGATCGGGCTGTGATTTTAGAGTATTGCATTATTCATGAGATGATTAGCTAGAGCAGAACTCCCTAATTAGAACCATGACTTGGGTGTGAAAGCCCTTGCCCTAGGAGTGTAAAGACCTCACACCTGGCTTCTAAGACTATAGCTGACCTTAGATCTGACTTTGTCTCAGTTGTTTTATTGCCCAGTTCCTGCCAGTCTTTGTGTTTACATTCCTCTGTTTTGTGTAAGAGTCATTAAGCATCCAGTAACCTCATTTGTACCTTGCCGATGTGTCACCTAAAACCCTATTTTCTTCTGTATAAAATGTTTGATGCTCAATCTGAAAAATTACACTCAGATTCAACACACTCTCTTGTGTCACTTCTGTTTGTCATTCGCTGACTCCTTGCCCACCTACAACTAGAGACCCATTCTACGCAGACAGGAGACAAAAAAGGGGTCTGCGGCAGGCAGGCATGGTTTAGGGGTAGTTGAGAGTTCAACATCTTCATCTGAAGGCTGCTAGCAGAATACTTGCTTCCAAACAGCTAGAGCTGGGGTATCAAAGCCCATGCCCACAGTGACACACCTACTCCAACAAGACCACACCTACTCCAACAGGGCTACACCTTCTAATAGGGCCACCCCTGGGGCCCAGCATGTACAAACCATCACATCAACTTCAAAGCAACAAGATTTGGGTATTGAGACAAGACGCAGGAGGAAGTGCTGTGCGCGTGGGTCGGACCTTTGCACTCTGCTTTATGGTATTGGGTGGCAAAAGAGCAAAATCCAAAAGGTGCCTGCTTCATGCTCTAGAAGGATGGTTTGAACACTGGGCAAGTAAAAAGAACCCAGAGCTTACAGCACGCCTTTAATCCCAGCACTCAGGAGGCAGAGGCAGGTGGATTTCTGAGTTTGAGGCCAGCCTGGTCTACAAAGTGAGTTCCAGGACAGCCAGGGCTATACAGAGAAACCCTGTCTCAAAAAAACAAGAAAGAAAGAAAGAAAGAAAGAAAGAAAGAAAGAAAGAAAGAAAGAAAGAAAGAAAGAAAGAAAGAAAGAAAGAAAGAAAGAAAGAAAGAAAGAAAGGAAGGAAGGAAGGAAGAAAGGAAGAAAGGAAGAAAGGAAGAAAGGAAGAAAGGAAGAAAGGAAGAAAGGAAGAAAGAAAGAAAGAAAGAAAGAAAGAAAGAAAGAAAGAAAGAAAGAAAGAAAGAAAGAAAGAAAGAAGAAAGATAGAAAGAAAGAAGAAAGAAAGAAAGAAAGAAAGAAAGAAAGAAAGAAAGAAAGAAAGAAAGAAAGAAAGAAAGGAAGGAAGGAAGGAAGGAAGGAAGGAAGGAAGGAAGGAAGGAAGGAAGGAAGGAAGGAAGGAAGGAAGGAAGGAAGAAAGAAAGAAAGAAAGAAAGAAAGAAAGAAAGAAAGAAAGAAAGAAAGAAAGAAAGAAAGAAAGAAAGAAAGAAAGAAAGAAAGAAAAAGAGAAAAGAGAAAAGAAAAAGAAAAAGAAAAAGAAAAAGAAAAAAAGAAAAAGAAAAAGAAAAAGAAATCTGAATCTTACCCGACACCTGACTCTCTGTACAGTTGAGGTCAGGGAAAAGTTGATGACCTGTAATTCTTTCTTTTTATTGTTTTTGAGATTTTTAAGTACATCATTTCTCTCTACCCTTTCCTCCCACAAATCCTCCCATATGCCTTTCCTTTTTTTTTTTTCAAATCCATGGTGTCTTTTTTTTTCATCAATTCCTGTTACATGCATATATGTATATACATGTATACTCCTACATACAACTTGCTATACCACTCTTGGGCATATATATATAATGGGTGCTTCACCCTACTACAAGGACACTTGCTCATTACTGCTCTTTTTGTAATAGCCAGAAACTGGAAACCTAGATTAGAAACCTTCTATTGAAACATTCAACCGAAGAGTGTATTTTTTTTTAATGTGGTACATTTACACAATGGAGCACTGCTCCACTTTGGACTTTTCAGCCATTGTGCAGATCTTTTCTGCTGAACCTGGGATCTGAGGACATGGAAGGAGCAAAATACAGTCTGATGCTGTAGACAACTTTATTTCAGTTTCAGTGTACTTTTATACACAAATGTAACAACAAGCGATGATTCAAGGAATGTTGAGTTTAAAAAAAAAAAATCATACGATCAGAAAAACATGAAAACAACCTCCAGTCAACCCATACTAAATATGAACAGAGCAGCTCTTTCCCAGAACTTTCTCAGGACAGACGAATTTAAACACAACTGCCTGGCACAAAGTATAGGTTATATCTGGAAAGGCATGAAAGCAGGGCAGAAGGCCAAGGTCCGGGGTACACTGACTGGAATAAGTTCTTATAGCAATGTTCTCATATCCAACAAGAATAAACATGTCTCATAAATTAAATGCAAACGTTTGTCACAGGAGGAACAAAATCACATCCAAAAACAATTCAGGGAACAAAGTGCACCTGAGGTAAAAAGCCTTCTGTTATTTGTTTGGTGGTGGCAGTGGCAGTGGCAGCGGCGACAGCAGCGGCGGAGGCAGAAGCAGTTTGTTGTTTTCTGGAGCTTCTCTCACAGATGCCCCAAGGCATTGTTCACCATGGGTCATTTTTTGTTTTTACTAGTGCTCTGGTTTTTTTTTTCTCCATTAATTTATTTATCCATTCATTTCAATATCCCAATCACTGCCCTTTCTCCTGGTGTCCCCCTCACAGAGTCCCTTTTCCCATTCCCTTCCCCTTCTCCTCCTGGGAATCCCCCTACCCTGGCATATCAAGTCTTTGCAAGTTTAGGCATATCCTCTCCCACTGAGGCTAGACAAGGAAGCCGAGTTAGGGAGCAGATTCCACAGACAGGCAGCGGCTTTAAGGACAGCCACCAATGGTCATTCTTTTGAAAGTGTTCCAAGACTCTGTTGAAAATATGAAGAAAAAAAAAAGACATCATGAAATGTGCAGGTAAATAGATGGAGCTAGAAAAAAATCATCTTAAATGAAGTAACCCAGACTTTGAAAGATAAATATATTGTATATTTGCTTCTATGTGGATATTTGTCATTAAATGATAAGCTACAATCCATAAAATTACAGAGGTTAACTTTCGAAGGTGGGACTGGGGAAAATGGACACATGGACTTCTCTGGGAGGGGAAATAGAATATATCTTGTGGGTAGGCCAGGGAAGAGGGGGTACAGGAATAAGAGGGGGTACAGGAATAGGAGAATCCTGCGGGGAGTGGGGGGAGATGGGTCTGACAGAGGGAATGCCCGGAAAGACAGAATTGAAGGGCATATGAGGGGTTATATGGAAAACCTGAACTTGGTCCTGTTGAAGGAGATTGAGTCTCAACTGGCCATCTCTTGTTACCAAATGACGCTTCCAGTGCTAGGGCTGGGTTTTATCCAATTGAGTTGTTGGCCAAAGGGGTCTGATGAAAATCCACAAACAACCCAGACCATTGCCAAGAATTTAGGTTGTTCTCCACAAACCGACAGCAAGGCCCACTGCTGAAGACAACACCCACAAAACTCACTGAACCTGGAGAAGTCAAGCTGGAGCTTACATAGAGCCTACGTTCTAGTGTCTTCATTCAGGAAAGTACCAAAAGATGAACATAAACACCAAGGCGTCCACAAAAACTTTAATCTACAATATGTACTGCCTGAAAGCTATGCTAGGGCAATGGTGGCAGAGAGCTTGTAGGAGGGACCAACCAATGCCTGATCTGACTTAAGGCCCACTCCTCCTCAAGACGCAGCCCACACACAACACTGCTTGGGTGACCAAAAGCCAGACAGTAGGTAGTCCAGAAACCTAGAATAAAATAGAGTAACATCGGTATAAAAAAAGAAATAATAAAATGACTCTTAATGATATTCTCCTATTCTTATAGATCCGTTCCTTATTCAGCCATTATCAGAGACACTTCTTCCTGAAGAAGATGGGAACACATGCAGAGATTCACAACCAGACATCATAAATAGAATGTGAGGTCTTGGAACACACAGCTTTTTTTTGGGGGGGGGGGGGGTTGAGACAGGGTTTCTCTGTATAGCCCTGTGTTGTGTCCAGCCAGCAGACCACAACCTGGGTTCTAGCCTGGAAAGGCATTTTGGAAACCTGGAAGAGAAGAGGGGCTAGGTGGCGAGAGAAAGAAATGTAGCCAAGACAGTCATTCTGATCAAAGCTCAAATTTTATTGTTGTGACACTAGTTATGAAGGAAGGGGGAGGGGACCCGATTCCTGCCGAATAATCTCAGGTCCTGTAGTAGGGTGAGCACGTGATGGCTTCGGAACAGCAAAGCGGCAGGTTCCAGCAGTGGGCGTGGCAGAACGAATGAGCAGGAAGCTCCACCCCTGAGCAAGCAGGTTTCAGGATGGGGGAGGGGAGACTACAGCCCTGGCTGTCCTGGAACTTACTTTGTAGACCAGGCTGGCCTCAAACTCAGAAATCCACCTGCCTCTGCCTCTGCCTCTGCCTCTGCCTCTGCCTCTGCCTCTGCCTCTGCCTCTGCCTCTGCCTCTGCCTCTGCCTCTGCCTCTGCCTCTGCCTCTGCCTCTGCCTCTGCCTCTGCCTCTGCCTCTGCCTCTGCCTCTGCCTCTGCCTCTGCCTCTGCCTCTGCCTCTGCCTCTGCCTCTGCCTCTGCCTCTGCCTCTGCCTCTGCCTCTGCCTCTGCCTCTGCCTCTGCCTCTGCCTCTGCCTCTGCCTGCCTCTGCCTCTGCCTCTGCCTCTGCCTCTGCCTCCTGAGTGCTGGGATTAAAGGTGTGCCCGGCTACAGCTCTTAATGGAATGTCTCCGTCAAATCTTTCCTCAGAGTTCAGGGAACCCCTTGAAAAAGAGGCAGAAAGTGCATGAGCTGGGGGGGTGGGGGAGGTGGTGGAGAACATCGGGCAAACACAGGGCCTACATGAGTCTGCTCTAGGTATAATATATATATATATAAAACTTTCAATTTAGTGTTTTTATGGGACCCCTGAGTATGTAAACGAATGAGTCTCTGATCCTTGGGTCTTCTCTCGGGGCTCTTTACCTTCTGTTGGTTTGCTTTGTCTGACTTCTTTTTTTTTTCCATTTTTTATTAGGTATTTAGCTCATTTACATTTCCAATGCTATACCAAAAGTCCCCCATACCCACCCACCCCTACTCCCCTACCCACCCACTCCCCCTTTTTGGCCCTGGCGTTCCCCTGTACTGGGGCATATAAAATTTGCGTGTCCAATGGGCCTCTCTTTCCAGTGATGGCCGACTAGGCAATCTTTTGATACATATGCAGCTAGAGTCAAGAGCTCCGGGGTACTGGTTAGTTCATAATGTTGTTCCACCTATAGGGTTGCAGATCCCTTTAGCTCCTTGGGTTCTTTCTCTAGCTCCTCCATTGGGAGCCCTGTGATCCATCCATTAGCTGACTGTGAGCATCCACTTCTGTGTTTGCTAGGCCCCGGCATAGTCTCACAAGAGACAGCTACATCTGGGTCCTTTCGATAAAATCTTGCTAGTGTATGCAATGGTGTAGCGTTTGGATGCTGATCATGGGGTGGATCCCTGGATATGGCAGTCTCTACATGGTCCATCCTTTCATCTCAGCTCCGAACTTTATCTCTGTAACTCCTTCCATGGGTGTTTTGTTCCCAATTCTAAGGAGGGGCATAGTATCCACACTTCAGTCTTCATTCTTCTTGAGTTTCATGTGTTTAGCAAATTGTATCTTATATCTTGGGAATCCTAGGTTTGGAGCTAATATCCACTTATCAGTGAGAACATATTGTGTGAGTTCCTTTGTGAATGTGTTACCTCACTCAGGATGATGCCCTCCAGGTCCATCCATTTGGCTAGGAATTTCATAAATTCATTCTTTTTAATAGCTGAGTAGTACTCCATTGTGTAGATGTACCACATTTTCTGTATCCATTCCTCTGTTGAGGGGCATCTGGGTTCTTTCCAGCTTCTGGCTATTATAAATAAGGCTGCTATGAAGATAGTGGAGCATGTGTCCTTCTTACCAGTTGGGGCATCTTCTGGATATATGCCCAGGAGAGGTATTGCTGGATCCTCCGGTAGTACTATGTCCAATTTTCTGAGGAACCGCCAGACTGATTTCCAGAGTGGTTGTACAAGCCTGCAATCCCACCAACAATGGAGGACTGTACCTCTTTCTCCACATCCACGCCAGCATCTGCTGTCACCTGAATTTTTGATCTTAGCCATTCTGACTGGTGTGAGGTGGAATCTCAGGGTTGTTTTGATTTGCATTTCCCTGATGATTAAGGATGTTGAACATTTTTTCAGGTGCTTCTCTGCCATTCGGTATTCCTCAGGTGAGAATTCTTTGTTCAGTTCTGAGCCCCATTTTTTAATGGGGTTATTCGATTTTCTGAAGTCCACCTTCTTGAGTTCTTTATATATGTTGGATATTAGTCCCCTATCTGATTTAGGGTAGGTAAAGATCCTTTCCCAATCTGTTGGTGGTCTTTTTGTCTTATTGACGGTGTCTTTTGCCTTGCAGAAACTTTGGAGTTTCATTAGGTCCCATTTGTCAATTCTCGATCTTACAGAACAAGCCATTGCTGTTCTGTTCAGGAATTTTTCCCCTGTGCCCATATCTTCAAGGCTTTTCCCCACTTTCTCCTCTATAAGTTTCAGTGTCTCTGGTTTTATGTGAAGTTCCTTGATCCACTTAGATTTGACCTTAGTACAAAGAGACAAGTATGGATCGATTCGCATTCTTCTACATGATAACAACCAGTTGTGCCAGCACCAATTGTTGAAAATGCTGTCTTTCTTCCACTGGATGGTTTTTGCTCCCTTGTCGAAGATCAAGTGACCATAGGTGTGTGGGTTCATGTCTGGGTCTTCAATTCTATTCCATTGGTCTACTTGTCTGTCTCTATACCAGTACCATGCAGTTTTTATCACAATTGCTCTGTAGTAAAGCTTTAGGTCAGGCATGGTGATTCCACCAGAGGTTCTTTTATCCTTGAGAAGACTTTTTGCAATCCTAGGTTTTTTGTTATTCCAGATGAATTTGCAAATTTCTCCTTCTAATTCATTGAAGAATTGAGTTGTAATTTTGATGGGGATTGCATTGAATCTGTAGATTGCTTTTGGCAAGATAGCCATTTTTACAATGTTTATCCTGCCAATCCATGAGCATGGGAGATCTTTCCATCTTCTGAGATCTTCTTTAATTTCTTTCTTCAGAGACTTGAAGTTTTTATCATACAGATCTTTCACTTCCTTAGTTAGAGTCACGCCAAGATATTTTATATTATTTGTGACTTTTGAGAAGGGTGTTGTTTCCCTAATTTCTTTCTCAGCCTGTTTATTCTTTGTGTAGAGAAAGGCCATTGACTTGTTTGAGTTAATTTTATATCCAGCTACTTCCCCGAAGCTGTTTATCAGGTTTGGGAGTTCTCTGGTAGAATTTTTAGGGTCACTTATATATACTATCATATCATCTGCAAAAAGTGATATTTTGACTTCCTCTTTTCCAATTTGTATCCTCTTGATCTCCTTTTGTTGTCGAATTGCTCTGGCTAATACTTCAAGTACTATGTTGAAAAGGTAGGGAGAAAGTGGGCAGCCTTGTCTAGTCCCTGATTTTAGTGGGATTGCTTCCAGCTTCTCTCCATTTACTTTGATGTTGGCTACTGGTTTGCTGTAGATTGCTTTTATCATGTTTAGGTATGGGCCTTGAATTCCTGATCTTTCCAGAACTTTTATCATGAATGGGTGTTGAATCTTGTCAAATGCTTTTTCTGCATCTAACGAGATGATCATGTGGTTTTTGTCTTTAAGTTTGTTTATATAATGGATTACATTGATGGATTTTCGTATATTAAACCATCCCTGCATTCCTGGAATAAAACCTACTTGGTCGGGATGGATGATTGCTTTAATGTGTTCTTGGATTCGGTTAGCAAGAATTTTATTGAGGATTTTTGCATCGATATTCATAAGAGAAATTGGTCTGAAGTTCTCTATCTTTGTTGGGTCTTTCTGTGGTTTAGGTATCAGAGTAATAGTGGCTTCATAAAATGAGTTGGGTAGAGTACCTTCTACTTCTATTTTGTGAAATAGTTTGTGCAGAACTGGAATTAGATCTTCTTTGAAGGTCTGATAGAACTCTGCACTAAACCTGTCTGGTCCTGGGCTTTTTTTTGGCTGGGAGACTATTAATAACTGCTTCTATTTCTTTAGGTGATATGGGACTGTTTAGATGGTCAACTTGATCCTGACTCAACTTTGGTACCTGGTATCTGTCCAGAAATTTGTCCATTTCGTCCAGGTTTTCCAGTTTTGTTGAGTATAACCTTTTGTAGAAGGATCTGATGGTGTTTTGGATTTCTTCAGGATCTGTTGTTATGTCTCCCTTTTCATTTCTGATTTTGTTAATTAGGATTTTGTCCCTGTGCCCTTTAGTGAGTCTAGCTAAGGGTTTATCTATCTTGTTGATTTTCTCAAAGAACCAACTCCTCGTTTGGTTAATTCTTTGAATAGTTCTTCTTGTTTCCACTTGGTTGATTTCACCCCTGAGTTTGATTATTTCCTGCTGTCTACTCCTCTTGGGTGAATTTGCTTCCTTTTTTTCTAGAGCTTTTAGATGTGTTGTCAAGCTGCTAGTATGTGCTCTCTCCCGTTTCTTCTTGGAGGCACTCAGAGCTATGAGTTTCCCTCTTAGAAATGCTTTCATTGTGTCCCAAAGGTTTGGGTACGTTGTGGCTTCATTTTCATTAAACTCTAAAAAGTCTTTAATTTCTTTCTTTATTTCTTCCTTGACCAAGGTATCATTGAGAAGAGTGTTGTTCAGTTTCCACGTGAATGTTGGCTTTCCATTATTTATGTTGTTATTGAAGATCAGTCTTAGGTCATGGTGGTCTGATAGGATACATGGGACAATTTCAACATTTTTGGATCTGTTGAGGCCTGTTTTGTGACCAATTATATGGTCAATTTTGGAGAAGGTCCCGTGAGGTGCTGAGAAGAAGGTAGATCCTTTTGTTTTAGGATAAAATGTTCTGTAGATATCTGTCAGGTCCATTTGCTTCATAACTTCTGTTAGTTTCACTGTGTCCCTGTTTAGTTTCTGTTTCCACGATCTATCCATTGATGAAAGTGGTGTGTTGAAGTCTCCCACTATTATTGTGTGAAGTGCAATGTGTGCTTTGAGCTTTACTAAAGTGTCTTTAATGAATGTGGCTGCCCTTGCATTTGGAGCATAGATATTCAGAATTGAGAGTTCCTCTTGGAGGATTTTACCTTTGATGAGTATGAAGTGTCCCTCCTTGTCTTTTTTGATAACTTTGGGTTGGAAGTCGATTTTATCCGATATTAGAATGGCTACTCCAGCTTGTTTCTTCAGACCATTTGCTTGGAAAATTGTTTTCCAGCCTTTCACTCTGAGGTAGTGTCTGTCTTTTTCCCTGAGATGGGTTTCCTGTAAGCAGCAGAATGCTGGGTCCTGTTTGTGTAGCCAGTCTGTTAGTCTATGTCTTTTTATTGGGGAATTGAGTCCATTGATATTAAGAGATATTAAGGAAAAGTAATTGTTGCTTCTTTTTATTTTTGTTGTTAGAGTTGGCATTCTGTTCTTGTGGCTGTCTTCTTTTTGGTTTGTTGAGGGATTACTTTCTTGCTTGTTCTAGGGCGTTATTTCCGTCTTTGTATTGCTTCTTTTCTGTTATTATCCTTTGAAGGGCTGGATTCGTGGAAAGATATTGTGTGAATATGGATTTGTCGTGGAATACTTTGGTTTCTCCATCTATGGTAATTGAGAGTTTGGCCGGGTATATTAGCCTGGGCTGGCATTTGTGTTCTCTTAGTGTCTGTATAACATCTGTCCAGGCTCTTCTGGCTTTCATAGTCTCTGGTGAAAAGTCTGGTGTAATTCTGATAGGCCTTCCTTTATATGTTACTTGACCTTTCTCCCTTACTGCTTTTAATATTCTATCTTTATTTAGTGCATTTGTTGTTCTGATTATTATGTGTCGGGAGGAATTTCTTTTCTGGTCCAGTCTATTTGGAGTTCTGTAGGCTTCTTGTATGATCATGGGCATCTCTTTCTTTATGTTTGGGAAGTTTTCTTCTATTATTTTGTTGAAGATATTTGCTGGCCCTTTAAGTTGAAAATCTTCATTCTCATCAATTCCTATTATCCGTAGGTTTGGTCTTCTCATTGTGTCCTGGATTTCCTGGATGTTTTGAGTTAGGATCCTTTTGCATTTTGTATTTTCTTTGACTGTTGTGTCGATGTTCTCTATGGAATCTTCTGCACCTGAGATTCTCTCTTCCATTTCTTGTATTCTGTTGCTGATGCTCGCATCTATGGTTCCAGATCTCTTTCCTAGGGTTTCTATCTCCAGCATTGCCTCGCTTTGGGTTTTCTTTACTGTGTCTACTTCCCTTTTTAGTTCTAGTATTGTTTTGTTCATTTCCATTACCTGTTTGGATGTGTTTTCCTGTTTTTCTTTAAGGACTTCTACCTGTTTGGCTGTGTTTTCCTGCTTTTCTTTAAGGGCCTGTAACTCTTTAGCAGTGCTCTCCTGTAATTCTTTAAGTGACTTATGAAAGTCCTTCTTGATGTCCTCTATCATCATCATGAGAAATGTTTTTAAATCTGGGTCTAGATTTTTGGTTTTGTTGGGGTGCCCAGGACTAGGTGGGGTGGGAGTGCTGCGTTCTGATGATGGTGAGTGGTCTTGATTTCTGTTAGTAGGATTCTTACGTTTGCCTTTCGCCATCTGGTAATCTCTAAAGCTAGCTGTTATAGTTGTCTCTGTTAAGAGCTTGTTCTTCAGTTGACTCTGTTAGCCTCTATAAGCAGACCTGGGAGGGTAGCGCTCTCTTTAGTTTCAGTGGGTAGAGTATTCTCTGCAGGGAAGCTCTCTTCTTGCAGGGAAGGTACCCAGATATCTGGTGTTCGAACCGGACTCCTGGCAGAAGTTGTGTTCCACTCACCAGAGGTCTTAGGCTCCCTTGTGGAATCCTGTGTGGGCCCTTGCGGGTGTCAGGCGATTCTGCTGGCAAGGTAGCCCGGGGCTCGGGTGGAGAGGAAGGGGCTTGTGCCCCAGGTCAGGCCCGGGTAGTCTGCTTCCCTATGTACCGCAGTCTCAGGTTCCTCGCGATTGGATTGGGGCCGGCGCTGTGTTCCACTCACCAGAGGTCTTAGGCTCCCTTGTGGAATCCTGTGTGGGCCCTTGCGGGTGTCAGGCGACTCCGCTGGCAAGATAGCCTGGGGCTCGAGTGGAGCGGAAGGGGCTTGTTGTCTGACTTCTTCAATGTGATGATTTCTGTTTCATTTTATATTTTATTTTGTTATGTTTTGTTATCTGAGCTCTTTTCTAAGGAAAGACAGAAAGGGAGTTGATCCAGATGAGAGGAACTGGGATGAGTAGAGGAGACTATAATCAAGATATATTGTATATGAGAAACGAATCTATTGTTAGTAAAAAGGGGAATTAAAAAAATAGGACTTTGTGGGAAGTGTGAGGGGGGAGAATCATGGGTGTCTTAGTTAGGATTACTATTACTATAACAAAAACACCATGGCCTAAAAGCAATCTGGGAGGAAAGGGATTATTTGGCTTGCACTTCCACATCATAGTCTATCATTAAAAAAAAAAAAAAAAGAAAAAGAAAAGAAAAGAAAAGAAAAGTATGGGCAGGCACTCAAACAGGGCAGGAACTGGAGGCAGGAGCTGCTGCAGAGGCCATGGAGGAGTGCTGTGCTGCTTACTGGCTTGTTCTCCATGGCCTGCTTAGCCTGCTTTCTTATAGAACCCAGGAACTGGTCCGGAAATGGCACCACCCACAGTAGGCTGGGCTCTCCCGTCAGTCACTAACTAAGAAAACGAGCTTGTCGACAGCCTGATCTTATAGAGGCGTTTTCTTAATTGAGGTTCTCTCCTTTTAGATAACATATCAAGTTGACATGAACTATCCAGTAGCACTATCCAGCACGATGGGTATAACAGGTAAATAATTCCCTTCTAAAGGCATAGAAGACATTTTTAATGAATTCATATGTTCCTGGATTTCTTTCCCTGGGTCAATGTAAACAAATGCCTGCTCGCTCCACTAAAATCTATTTTAGGAAATCAGTGCGTTTACAGAGTGAGCATTGTGAGCGTACTTTTCAGGTCAGTGGAGAACTGGGGGTACCTACTAGCTAAGCAGGGCCAGCTACTTGATACAGGACACAAAGCCTTAGTGTCTCTTCTTATCTGTGACTCTGTGTGATCTAAATGTACCTCATACTGAAAGTGAAACATTTGCTTCCTATAATTCCCTCCTCTTTTTCCTTTACTTTATCAATCTTTTTAGATTTATATTAATTTTTTAAAAAAACTTATGTAGCATTCATTAACTATCATAGTATGGGCAGTCTGTTCTAATAGGTAAAATATTAGGTTATATTAACACACTTTGGACATTTGTTTGTTGGTTGTTGTTTCAATGAAGATTTTTGTTTGTTTGTTTAAGCTCCTTTATACAAGAAATAATGCAGAATGGAACTAGAAAAGGCCATCCTGAGTGAGGTAACCCAGACTCAGAACGACAAACATTGTATGTACGCACTTATAAGAGGACATTAGCTGTATAAAAGACAATCATGCTATAGTCCACAGACCAGAGAGGCTAAGTAACACGTGGGGGGGGGGTGCATAAGAATCTCCCTGGGCAGGGGAAACAAAATAAATATCATGTGTGGACTGGGGCAGGTGGGCTTGGGAACAGAGGAATCAAGTACAATGGGGAGAAAATATATTGGGAGAAATAAACAGGATTGTGGAAGAGGCATTTCAGGAGCAAGGTGGAAACTTAGTGCAACAGAAATGCCATGGATTCTATGAGAGTGACCTAGTGATGGGGGCCACACCCTGAACCCGCCATCTTCTGTAACCAGGCAAGACCTCAAGTGGAGGGATTGGAACACCAACCCAATCACAAAACCTTAGAGCTACAGTTTGTCCTATTTGCAGAGTCTTCTGGGACCTGAGCCTAGCGGAATTGTCATCCGGAGACTTCATCCAGCAGCTGATGGATGCAGAGTCCCACAGACTAACATTAGGCTGAGCTGTGGGAGGAGGTGGAGGAAGAGGAAGAAGGATCGGAGGAACCAGAGGGATCAGGGATACCACAGGAACATGGCCCACAGAATCAACTGACTGGAGCTCGTCGAGGCTCTCAGAGATCAGAGAGCATGTAGGGATCTGACCTAGGTCTTCTGCATATCAGTTATTGTTGAGTAGCTTGGTCTCTTGTGGAATTCCTAACAGTGAGAACAGGAGTTGTCACTGATACTGTTGTCTACCTGTGGGACCCTTTCCATCCTACTGGATTGCCTCATACAGCCTTGATGTGAGTGAAGTCTTATTGTAGCTTGTATGCAGTGTTTGGTCCCTGGGAGGTCTGCTCTTCCCTGAGGGGAGGAGGCTAGTTGGATATGGGGGAGAAGGGAAGTTGGGGGGAGGACTACCATGGGGATGTAAAATATATGATAGAAGAATAAAGAATAAACAAAATAAGAACAAATCTTAAAAAAAATTTAAAAGGTCACTGACAAAAGAAAGGAAGGAAGAAAACAAGCAAGCAAGCAGCATCCTACTGCAGTTAATATTTCCATTATAATTACAAGAGAATTTAGGACCAAAGACATCAACCCTTTCTATCTTCTAAACCATCCTTCTAGCCATAGTCCATAATTGGATCATCAATTACTAAATTCTCCACTAATATATTAGCAAGTGTCATTAATCTTGAAGGGCCCTTGATAACTGTCACATTAGAAACTGTATTATATGAAATAAAATCTTTAAGCAAGCATAACACAAGAATTTTTCCCTTTTCTACTAGCATCATATTAGGTACAATCCTGATATCCCAAGCCATTTGTAACATCCGTTTGATGCTTCCTTTTCTAAAAAAATTAGTGCTACCAGGGAAAGAAGGGTCTCCTTTCAAGCTGATTATGAGGGAAGGGTACATCCTCACTGGCCCCTGAACATGTTAATGCCTGTTCAGCACTCGGATATGAAGCGTGCTCTAGCACACACCGCTCTTTAAATTTCTTAAAATGAACACTAGAATAGTTTAAACTGAACCTCTCATTTGTACTGGACACTGCTGACTTGGGAATGCTTCCTATCTCAAAACCCAGGAAGGAGATCCGAGTCCAAACATGGTCTAGGAAATATAAAATTAATTGTCGTTATGTTCCCTGACTTGTGGACCATATGATTACACAAGTACAAGTGATGAGTCGCAAGGCATAACGAAGAAGGAAAAGCCACAGGTCGCCCTGGAAACTAAATCCGTCGAAGCCCGCCTCAAAAACAGGTTCATCCTAGAACTTGCCTTTCGGACCTCATTCGGCCGTGGGTTGGTGCTATCTGATGTCAATCAAGATCAGGAGGGCGGGGCGGGAGTGATGGCAGTCACTTTGCTGGAAAAGTATTGGCTGAGAACCCGCCAATCAAGTTCACAGAGCCTTGACAATATCGCGAGTCCACATCCCGTACGCGACCTTTGTGTTGGAAAATGTGAGCGTGTTTTCCAGCTTTTGGAAGCCCCGGTGGCCCTTACGAAATCACGGGTGCTGGAGATGCAGGAGAGCCATGGAGATGGTGAGCAATGGTCGCGAGGCTGCGCGGAGGGTTGAGTAGGCGGGAGTCTGCGCTCCGAGGGGGCGCCGGGCGGGCCTGGTCGGCTCGGCCTAGGGCGGAGTTGGGCGGCTGCACGGACCTGGCGTCCTCGGGTGCCCCGGAAGGGAGGAGCAGAGCAAACACTGATTTTGCTACCAGGCCTTTGCCTTGCAGCGGCCTCTGTGTCTGCAGCCAGCAGACTGCGGGAGATGGCCTGAAGGAGCATCAGATAATCCAGTCTCCGTGGCGGAGGTTCCTGCGGGACAGCAGCGGGGCTCCCGCTCGCCTCCCAGAGTTTTCCCGTTTCCCCCTTGCGCCTGGTGGATGTACCAGAAATAGGTCAGATCCGAAACTCTTTCCCCACCCTGCAACTCTGTGTGCCATTCCCAATCAATATCAACTGATGGGTTACCGTGATGTATTTCAATCAGATGGCTTTTGACATCGTTTTTCTAAAGATTTAATGAATGGCGCTTTATCGTTGGCTTTCTTTAAGTTTTTGTATCAGTATATATTAATTATACATCCTAATGAGTTTCATTATGGCATTTTCACACATGCATATGTATTTTGAACATATCCTCCATTGTTTCTTTCCTGTCCCTCTCCCACGATAACTCCCTTCTTTCCTAGCTGCTCTAGGATAGACAAAAGTCTATCGTTTGGTAAGCCAAGGAACTTCGTTAGGGTTATTTACCGAGGGATTAATTACAGGAGCCCGGGCATATAATTAGTGGCAACAGGACACTAGAAAATATCTCTCAACCACTTACCAACTGTTCACTGCCCACAAATCCTCAGGGAGGGGTGAGGACAAGGAAGTATTGTTAGGTCCAGTCTTTTGCAGGTCTGCGCATTTAATCACATTTGCTGTCATACATGTGAGATATCCTCAGAATACCATTTTGTAGAAATTTTGCGTCTTTTGCTTCTTAACAGTTCACCCTTTCAACACCCAGGCTGGTTGTTTGTTTAAGTCTTTTGATTTGGTTTTTGTACGCTCCTCCTTTCGCCTTCTAAGCCACAGATACCTTCCCACAATGTTTTTCGGTTGAGTTTTTCCCCTTTCGTGACCCCCACCCTCAGCTTTAGTGATTTCCTGCACTTGGGCCTGGCACCTTGTGTCCACAACTGCTGTGTGCTTATTATCTAGCACACATTGACCTCTGTGCCCACTCCTTAGACAACAGCCTGAGCTTCGAGGTGCAGTGAGGGAGCAGCTGGATGCCCTCAGGCTCGTAGACTCTGACCTTAGAAGCCCTTTTGTTTGTTGTATGCATGTCTTGGTGACCAAGAACAGTATTGAAGTCAACATGGTGGAGTAGCCATTTTTTTCAACACTGTGACTTCAATCCCTTAGTGTCTGCTAGGTTATATGGTCATTCTGCTTCGTGCTTTCAAAAATAGCTGCACTGCATTTGTAGTTTAAACAGTTCTGTGCCCAGCTTTCCTTTCAAACACACCCGATGTTTACAGAGTACTTCTTTTTCTAAATTCTCCTCTCATATTACATGCCATCTGCAGTTCCCCTCCCTCCCTCCTCCCAGCCCACCCCCACTTTCCCTTTCTCCCAGATCCACTCATCCCTTGAGAAAAGAGCAGGCCTCCCAGGAATATCAGCTGAACACAGCATAATAAGTTACAGTAAGACTAGGCACATGTCAGCGCTGGATGAGGGCAACCCAGTAGGGGGAAAGGGGTCCCAGAAGAGTCAGAGACAGGCCCTGCTCCCACTGTTAGGAGTTCTACAAGAACAGCAAGCTACACAATCATAACAGATATGCAGAGGACCTAGGTCAGACCTTTATAGGCTCCCTGATGGTCACTTCAGTCTTTGTGAGCCCCTGTGAGCTCTGATCAGTTGATTCTGTGGTTCATGGGACACTTATTCGTAATGCTGGCCTGGCACCTGTTCCCTGTGTATTGAATCACTAATCCAAGTTCTTAGAATCCATCGTGTTAGGTAGCCACTGGTAGGATGTGCTGCAAAACTTCTTCTTGGAGTAAACAGCAGGTGGTGCTGTTGTAGCCCTTAGAAACCTTGCCCATCCATCTAAGCCAGAAGATGTAACATGCGTTCAGTTGCCCCTTCTCCCAGAGCCTCGACGTTCAGGATATAGTCCAATGGAAGGTGTTAACTTGGATCCTTCACTATGCACATAGGCTCCTTCTAGGAACAATAGGTAGGCCTGGAGTCAAGTCGTGTTGCCAACTTGAGAAAAGGGCCTGGAGAGTTTAGAACTCACACTGAGGCTTCCAGAAGCCCATTAATGAGTAAGGCACAGGAAAATTTAGAACTCAAGGCATGTCTGGTCTACATGTGAGACCTCATCACAAAGCAATAAAGATGCAACCTCACAAAGTTGGCGGTGAGGTGTGTGACCCAGTAGACTCAGCTACGTGAGCGGTGGCAAGTAAATGCATTCAGATGTCCACAAGAGCTGACTTAACACAGATCGGGGGCCTGAGTCACAGCCAAGTGTGTCCTTTCCTCACTTAAACCCTGAAGCTTTTTCAAAACCTACAAACTTTGTTGCATTTCTTCTCCTTGGCAGATATGAACAAAAGTGTAATCAGTCTAGTTAGGGCACCGTGCTCAGAGTAAAGCAGGGACTCCACTGAACCTGGCTTTGGAAGCCAGTGAATCCATTGGGTTTGTGTATAGGAATATGGGTACCTGCAAAGCTGCTGTGGCACTGAGAAGTCTCATTCCACAAAGTGTGTCCAGGACGTAAAAGGCTGGATCATGGCATCTTAACCTTTCACTCCTGCATGCCTTGTGCAACTGGGATGAAGGAGGATATGGTAGGCAGAGTCCCAGAATCGAGTCTCAGGATGCCCCCATCTCATCCCATCTCTTAGGGATATGAGCAGCCACATTGTCTTTGTGATAGACCTAATGATTAATGTGTTTCTTTGCTCTTTCTTCTCTTGCCTGATTGACCAGGGTTACCTTAGTCCTGGTTATCTCTGTCTTGTATTATAGTGGAAGAGATAATTGTTTCATACCACGAAACTTTATTGTTTCGCCTACTAACTTGTGCTTCTCGGTTCAGGAATCTTGAATTCTTCCATGAGCTTCCTAGTCACAGTCAGTTCTGTATACTATTCATTCCGTGGCCTGGGGCTGATGTCAGAGAAAGAACTGATAGTTACCTGAGAGCAGCATTGGAGAACTTGTGCAAGGGATGAGAACAGGAGACTAAAGCGGAGTGTAGGTTTTTCTCTGTAGATTTATAAGCTTAGAGGACTCCCTTTCTGGTTACATCTATCTTTGTGAGATAGGGGTCTTAGCTGTCAACAGCATTTGCAAACTGTATTGTGTTATGTACCGTATGTATAAAAAGGATTCTGTTGTCAGTATAGCCATCGTCTGAGCTGTGTTCTGATCTAGGCTTATAGGTCTGTGAAGAACTGAAGAAACACTAATAAAACATATGTTCGCTTGAGAATGTACCATGTGTGTGGGGATGGCCTTGATACCCAAGTATCTCCTGCTTGTTCCAATGAAACCCTAGAAATTAAGCTCCCTCTCCCTGGTGTCATGAAAGTGGTTTGTCAGAAACATGAATACATAGGTTTCCAAAACTGAGTACTTTTACAAAGTAAGCTAGTTCTATTAGCTGCTATCCACCAGGCAGTCAGATATTCCTTGACAGCTGCCATTAGCAATCACAGATTCTTTTATTATAATATGCATTATCTTTATTATAATATGCATTATCATTATAATTATGTGTGTGTGTGTGTGCGCGCGCGCCCTCGCGTGTGTATCATATAATGGCTACAGAGTTCAAAGAGGCCTTATTGCAGTCAGAGGTTAAAAAGCTGATACATTTAAAAGGCCATTATAGGCGAAGATATTAGCAGCTGTGGGTGTACACAGGTGTAAACAGTTTCATGATGGTTCTTGTAAAAGAAGCCCCTGCTCTGGTAAAGCTGGGATTGTTTATCACAGAGAGGAATTTCAGGGTGAGCCAGTATGTACCAGACTTGGAGTTTGTTAGGAAGAGGTTATAACATAAACTGGAGCATGAAGGTCAGTAGAAACAGGTTCTCTAAAAGGGGAAGATACACCCACGTGTGGACATAGACTTCTTTACAGTCTGTAATAATTGCCTTACAGTAAACAGATGTCAGTGTGTTCTGAAGTTGCACCTCAAAAGGTTGCTGAAAAACTTAAATAAGATCATAGGCCAGTTCCTGTTGTGCCCTGGCTAACATAGCTTGTGAGGAATGCATGAATAATTAGTGTTTTTAATGTAAACTGCAGTTAATAGTCTTTTGTGAAGTTCTCAGATAACATGTGGAAAAGGGCGAAGGCTGTATTTGGAGATTGGCTGTATTTAGGTCCTAAGCATTGTCCATTGGTGTTTCAGTATTTTATTTGAACTATCCGAGTATAAAGGGAACTTTGTCTCTATGAAAGCAGCTTTCACAGCAGACTCTGTTAGGTTGTAATTTGTGACTTTTATCTGAGTGGACATCAAGCAGACTCCAGGGTGAGAGGCTCCTTTTGCCTTCCTTGTTCCCTCAGTTTCCCCCATGTGGCTGGCCTGTCCGGCTTGATATTAATGAACCCAGAAGTAGAAGTGCTGAGGAAACACAAGAGCCCCACCATAGGCTCTGCTCCCTTTTTCTAAGGATCGAGATCATTCACAGGGAAGACCATAGAAAATGACACCCAGGGGAAATCTGGGATTATTCCATGATTCCTTGACACATAAACTGGGTGCTCAGGTGTCCTTACGATAGATTCCAGGTGAGCGTGTGTTACGTTGTTGATTCATCTGGACTTCTAAATTAGTTCCCAGGCCTGACTTTTCTGATACAACTTTAATATGCTCACAGGTCACTATAGTTTACAGTCTACCTTATTAAACTGATAGTTGAAAGCTGTTTTACTTGTATGACCAGTTACTAGTTTTTGCTTCGTGGTTAGCGAACAGATGAGCCACACAGTCATTTTGCTTTTTTCACTCAAAATGGAGCCACACAAGACAAGAAACTAGGAAGCCTCTATTTTACACATCATATTGTGACCTACAGAAACCTCACTTCCTAAAGTAACAGGTCTCGTAGACCAATCCACCTCCTGATCGTATACATTATATTCATTGCTTTAAGTAACCTTGGCTTTGCTAGGCTGTTCCATGCAGACAGGCTTCTGTTTTCCCTCTCTTCCTCTTTTACCTTTCTCTTTTTAAAATTGTGTGTGTGTGTGTGTGTGTGTGTGTGTGTGTGTGTGTGTGTGTGTGTGTATGTGTGTGTGTCATTTGTTTTTATCTCCAGAGTTGGTATTGAGTACTTTACAAAGTATCAAATGGAAGGCAGAACCGTGGTCCCTCCACTCAGGTCCCCATAGTCTCCATCAGAGGTAATTCAGATTATTTCTAAAATACGTGAAGATGATTCGATCAGTCGTCAGGGATGGAAGACAAGAGATTCCTAGGAGAACGTGTCTCTGGTTAGGGGCAGTGGAACCCCATATTCAGAATTTGGAGATGTTTGTTTCTCTACCTTTCTTACTTCTGGTTAGTATGGTTTTGTTTGTTTTTATCTTAAGCTACTTCCTCTTCTAATATGAAATAGACATGGTGCAATATATTTATTCCTGCTCAATATCACATATACACAATTCTTTACCACTCTTACGTTTAGCCAAAGAAACAAATCCATTTCCAAGTATGTTCAAATTAGACCTTATAATACAAAATAGTTAGAAAATGACTAAAAAGCTACAGCTTTGATTGTAGTTTGACACCCTTAAATACATTCTCAGTGGTATTATATTTTTAAAAGTATTTAAAAAAAAAAAAACAGAATCGTCCTCAAATAGAATATAGTTCAGTTTGCACTGTTGACTTCTGTGGCATTATGGGTGGCCTTGGATTTATGTCCTTCTACCTCCACCTACCAACTGCTAGGATTAAAAGTGTGTGCCCCCACATCTGGATTAAGGGTACTGGTATATCAACGTGTGCATGTGTGTGTGTTTTAGTCTGTCCTCAGGAGGAACCCAGGGCCTTATGTACTATGTATCACTGGGAAATACACACAGCCATTGTGTATTGTTTTGGATTTATGGCTACTATTTTTATCTTTAGAAATAAAGTATAAATATTATTTGATCAGTTTTCTTTGCTGCCTTTTTAATATATTTCCATTCCCAACAACATGGGAAAACTGCTTGAAGCTTATTTTAGTTTTTTTAACTTTACGTTTCCATCTTAATCCTGGACCAAGTGCATTTGGTTAGAACCTAGGTTTGACCATTTGCCATTTTTTGACAAAATAATGTAGGAGGAAAAAAAAAAACCACATAAAACCATTCCCATGAAAAAAATTATTCTAGCTATACATCCTGTTATAATAAAATGCATGATCACTTTAAAAATCAAGTTGCACCTCACGGCTGCTAATGAGCAGCCTTGGACACTGACGTCAGCATTACTACTGAGCTGTGTCCTCAGGAACTCTGACTCCAGTCCAGAACACCTGAATAAGAATCAGAATCCGTCTAGTTCACTGTGGCTTTCTAGTCTCATTTCCTCTGTTACACAGCAGATAGTGTTGTCTGTGAGTTTATACAGCGCATGCTCTGACAGTAATGCTCTGCTACCTAAAGTCATACAATTGTAATATTTACACTGGTTTGGCAGTATAAATATAAAAAGGCCCTTGCGGAACAATTCAGTTTCCTGAATCATCACCATTCTAACTCTCACTTCCTCTTGGCTGACGCAGAACTCGGATCATCCTGCATAACAGAACTCTGACCATCTTGGATAACACAGAACTCTGACAGTGTGGTATTTGTGTTCGTTTCTCTTTCAGGAGCAGTTGACCTTCCGCGACGTGGCCGTTGACTTCTCTCCGGATGAGTGGGAATGCCTGGACCCTCCTCAGCAGAGGCTGTATAGGGATGTGATGGTAGAGAACTACAGAAACCTGGTCTCTGTGGGTGAGGACAGCATCCCTGCAGAGCTCCCAACGCACTGCCACCATTTCATGCCTTTCCTTTCAAAAATGTCTGCCATAGCCTGTGCTTTTCATAAGCAGTACAAACGTGAGCTTTAAAGAACAGTTGTGGGATCCTTGGCACACATAAAAGATGCTCCCGTTTCTTCTCATCTTTGTCCTTTTCCTCTTTCTGGACTCACTATACATCCTGCCTTTAGCTTAGTGGTAATTGCAACAAATCTATGCCACATAACATTCTGATCTACATATTAAAGTCTACTTTCTCCCCCTCAGCTTTGATTTGACTGTAGTTAGAAGTGGAGGTCAGCATTTGGGAATTGAAAATCTTGTCTTATATGTCTTTTGAGAAATCATATTTGTGCCAGTGTTGTTGTTCTGAATCTCTTCTGTTGAGCACAGTAATGAGACACGCACCTCAGTTGATACAGGTTCAAGCATAATATAGGTCTTGTTCTTTTTTTTTTTTTTTTTTTTTTTTTGGGATAACCAAGCCTTATAGTCTCTAAGTCACACCTGGTTACCTCTCTAGAAACACACAAAAGAGCCTTGGGACGTAAAGTGGCCAAAGACAGTGTACCCAGGTGGGTGGGTAGGTAGATATGTAGGACCGAATGAAGCAGTGGCAGTGTTCCCAGTTGGGTGGGTAGGACGGAATGAAGCAGAGCACACAGGTGAGGAGGACATCTGTCAAGGAGCACTTACAAGGTTGTGTAATTCTACGCTGCATGCGTATTCCAAATTGTCTTTATCTGTGGTTGGGGGGGGGGGAGTGCTTACTGTGCTGTTAGGAATAATGCTGCAAAAAACCTTAAGGACTTCGTTTGGACATCACCGAGTATTTATTGTGGCACGCTTTGGTACCATCACAGTTTTTCTCTTCCTGGGTTGATGTCCATTGCTTCATTATAGTCAGAAATGAACATCAGTACTTTCCTATCTGCCAGGACCTGTTTTGTGTCCTACCAGGATATCCAGGTTGATGTTTGTTTGTGTCTATAAATCTAACTGTTTATAGTATTTTTCAGGGTTTGTTTCCTGATTAGTACTCTTATCTAGTTTTGTTTTACAATATGAAAACTAGGGATGTAAAAGTCAATATTATCCTGGTACTTTCAATATCTTACCTCAATTCTCAGTGCTTATAGTATTATTTGAGAAGTGGGAAGTGTATTGTAATGTATTTATTATAATTATACTCTGCTAGAAAAATGGCCATTTGTGTTTGTCTTTGTTATAGTTTCTATGGCTTTGATAAAACACCATTACCAAAAGCAGCTTGGGTTTCAGCATACAGTTCTACATTACAGTGTGTCACTGAGGGAAGTCAGCAAGAGCTCAACAGGGCAGGGATGAGGAGACAGGAAAGGCCCGTACAGTGGTGCAGCTTCCTGGCTTGCTCCTTGCTGCCTGCTCAGCCTGTTTCATATACACTCCAGGACCACCAGTAATGGGCTGGGCTCACCCACATCCGTTCCTGTGCTTAGTCACAAGCCAGTCTTAACGGAGCTGTTTTCTTAATTGAGGTGCCCTCTTCTCAGAAGTCTCTAGCTTCTGTCTAGTTGATAAAGAAAAGATTTAAAAAAGAAAATGTCAGTGTGTTATTTTCTTTCATTAGAATTTCTAACTTAAATTGTATCTTATTTTCACATCTCTTTTTTCTGAAAGTGTATTTTTTATACCATAATTATGGCCATATATCAGCTCTCTTTGACCCCTTCATGATTTTTAGCATACCTGAATCCTTACATTTAAAAGAGTCACCTATGATACAGCATAAATTTCTTCCCCCCCCTTTTTTTGTATACACTAATGACAAAGTAATCTTTAGTCTCTACAAATTTTCTTTATACTTACATTTCTCTTTCCTGTGATATTATTGGTAACACAGCTGTTTTGTTTGGAGTGTGTCAGTGTGTATTAACAGGTTTATAATTAAGCTTTCACTTTTGTCTTTTCAATTTTATTCAGAAATTAAAAGTGTGTTGTGTACCCTCCTAAATCCATGGAATTCAATTTCTCTGTGTTTGATTCCACGGAGCTTTACAGTTTTATTATTTGGGTTGCCCGTAGTAGGGAAGTCTAGTGGTGGTGGTCATTGATAGTGTATATGCCTGTATTTTTCCTTGACTCTGAAGAGTGGGCTGTCTGGATGCAGTATTTTTAGACTTTGTTCCTTCAGCACATTCACTGTGACCTCCATCTTATGTCTGGACTGCAATGCCTTTTTTAAGAGCTCCGCTGAGGTCACCTTGGAGCATCATAGAGAAGCCACATCACTTTTACCACTCTCCAGATTACCTTTGTGACTTGTGGATCATAGAGTCTAATGCATGGATCGTTTTCGTGCATTGTCTCCATGTTCTTCCCTCTGAGTCAGTCAATTCTATTTACTATGTTAGCATCCATTGAAATTTGTCCTTTAAAAAAGTATCAGCATCAGATTATAACAAGCGTGGGGGATACATGGAAGCACCTTAAAAACTGAACATGCGTTTGTTCCAGCAAAGCCCAGCAATAGTAGGTCACTCTGTCGATAAGGCCACTAATAGAGTGTTTAGTGCGACATGATTTGAAGTAGCCAAAATAAAAGTTAATGTTAGTACAAATGCATAAATTATTCGGGGTCTTAAATGACAGCTTAGTATTTAAACCACTCTTGTGAGTTCCCAGTACCCACACTGAGCAACTCACAACTGCCTGTCACTCTAGTTCAGTGGGATGTGATGCCTCTGGTATTCACAGGCATCTACACTGACACACACACACATACACACACACACACACACACACACACACATACACTTCTGAAAATAATAAAAAGCATTTTTAAAAGGTTGTGTCGTCCATGTACACAGTGAATTAATATTCAGTAATATAAAAGAGATGAGCAAAATCACTTAATTTTATGCAGCATGGGTAAAAGTGCAGGACTTAAAATGAAATCAGGCAGACACAAGAAATGAGCATCCTAATGTGCAATCTGAAAAGTTAATCTCAGAAGTGAAAAGTGAGTGCAGATTGGTACATGAGCAGTGACTGTCACCTTGGGGGATTGTTGAAGTAGTGGTGGTCAAAGATGAATATTACTGAAATAAGCATAAGGCTACTAGACAATAGCTGTTTTTTTAAAGATCTAGACTTAATTGAAAAAAAAGAACAAGCATTCAGAATTTTACAGATCACAGGTGTATTTAATATGTATTTCTTGGGAAATACTAGAGAAATTGGTGGTTAGTGTTCAAGTACAAATATTATTTTTTTTGAAATGATAACGTGTTAAGTAGATTTAACCATCCCAGTATAAATATATACCTAAAAATAGCATGCTGTATATAAGTAGATTGAGTTTATTTTTCAGTGAAATCAACAACAAACAATAGTAATTTGTTTTATATTCAGAAAGTTATTTTTTACAGGATGGGTGAGAGTTTGGGGTAACAGAATAGTATTTGCTTTTGGTCTCAGTTTTACAAAACTGTTACGTAAAATATACCTGGTATCTCCTACTCTCTGCCATTGTAGATAGCCAGGTTTCATACAGGCTCTACAAAAGCAAAAAAAAAAAGTCCTCTGTCTCTTTTCTTTTTTCCTTATGGTGATGGAGATTTGATTTTTCCTAATTAGCTATGTTATATGGGGAAAAGAAGAGCTGTGCTTGACAAAAGTAACAAACTTCACTTCCTCCTACAGTGAGCCTGCTTGGCCTTGTGCTTACTTGGGGGGCCGTGATTCCTTACCTGGTTATGGGAGGGTGTACAAGTTTAATTTTAAGGTGTTTTGTTGTTTTAGGTTTTTGGGGTTTTTTTTTATCATTTTTGTTTGTTTGTTTCAGTTTGGTTTGGTTTGGGGTTTTTTGTTGTCTTTTTGTTTTGTTTGTTTGTTTGTTGGTTAACTTTCAACCTTTGCTACTGTGATTTCTCCAGATGTTTCAGATATGGAACTCCAGATGTTCCATCCTGGTATAACTTCACATGTATTTACCAACTGCAATAACTAGTATCTATTAAATTAATTTGTTTGTTTTTATTTATTTCAGCTCTTTCTCATCATTGTACCCAGAACTTTTCACCAGAGCAGATCCTGAAATATTCCTTCACAGAAGTGACTAATGGAAGTTATAGCCTTCAGCATTTATACTTAAGGGAAGATTGTGCAAATGTAGGTGGGAATAAAGCAGCAGCCTGCCATGGTAGACATAAGCAATGTCTGATCACAAGCAATACCAAAGACAACAGAAATCAAGAACAGAAAACAGCTCTGAAAAAACCTCATGCAAGGACAGATACTTTTGATGAGCCATGTGTCTATAACTGTAAATATCCACAGGAAATTTTTCAACATGACTTAACTTTGAAAGAAAGTTGGGAAGATCTGATAGATAGATTAATTTTTCACTCAAGCAATTTCATAGACAAAGAATTAAGAAACAGAGGACCGATCTCTAAAAGTGAT
This sequence comes from Mus musculus, assembly GCF_000001635.26. NCBI lineage: Eukaryota > Metazoa > Chordata > Mammalia > Rodentia > Muridae > Mus > Mus musculus. The sequence continues at coordinate 116,059,321 of NC_000078.6, forward strand.
CAAGTCGAGTCTTCCTATCCTGGAAGAGCCATACTCTTCAGTCAGCAAATACCAGTCTCCTGTGGCCAAAAGCACAATACTAATGATTGTGGATTGCCTGCTACTGATCCATTATTGCATAGCCAAAATCTAGATACAGATATTTGGGAAACCCCTTACATGTATAAGGAAATTAGCAAAGGTTTTAGTAGTGGATCTTTACTAAATAGTTGCAATGATGTGGTTATCTTAGAGAAATCTGGTCAGCGTGACAAAGTACAGAATGACTTTGACCATTGCTTGAGTCCCAACAACCATCAATGTAATCTTCCAAAGAAGCTTTTCAATTGTGATAATTTCTTTACTCAATGTTCAAAGCTTACTATCCAGCAGTGTAACTATATTCAAGATAATCATTACAAGAGTATAGATTGTGACACAATGTTTAATAAAACTTTAAACGTTACTAGGCGTAAAATTCAGCATTCCAAGAAATCCTACAAATGTAATGAATGTGGCAAAGCCTTTAAATATTGCTCAAGTTACAGAAAACACAGCATAATTCACACAGGAGAGAAACCCTACAAATGTAAATTATGTGGAAAATCCTTTACCCAGTGTGCAAGCCTTAAAAAACATCAGAGAATCCACACTGGAGAGAAACCCTACAGGTGTGAAGAATGTGGCAGAAGCTTTAACCACTACTCAATTCTTGGTCAGCACCAGAGGATTCACACAGGAGAGAAACCCTACAAGTGTAAACAGTGTGGCAAGTCCTTTACTCAGTGTTCAAGCCTTCAGAAACACCAAGTAATCCACACTGGAGAGAAGCCCTACAGATGTGCAGAATGTGGCAAATCTTTTACCCAAAACTCAACACTTAGTCAACACCAGAGAATTCATACTGGAGAGAAACCTTACAAATGTGAAGAGTGTGGAAAGGCCTTTACCCAATGTTCAAGCCTTAGAAAACATCAGAGAATTCACACTGGAGAGAAACCCTACAAATGTGAAGTATGTGGCAGAGCCTTTAACTGCCGCTCATCTTTTACTAAACACAAGAGAATTCACACAGGAGAGAAACCTTACAAATGTAAAGACTGTGACAAAGCTTTTATCCACTGCACAAATCTTATTCAACACCAGAGAATCCATACAGGAGAGAAACCATACAAATGTAATGAATGTGGGAAATCCTTTAGTCAATGTTCAAACCTTAGAAAGCATGAGAGAATTCATACATGAAAAAAACTAGCAAATGTCAAGAATCTAGTAAATCTTTGATCCATAGTCAAAAACTTGTGTAATGTCCTCTAATTCAAACTGGGGGGAGTCCTACAGAGGTAGTGAATGTAACAAAGTCTGACTTATTTACAGGTCACTATCAGAGAACTAATTGTTCCTTGGGAGAAACCCTACAAATCTGAAAAATGCCAAATTCTGAAGGTTTAAAATCCTTTACCAGACACCACAGAATTCACTTTAGAAACACAAATGATTTTTTTAATGTGGAAAAAAATTAATTGTTGGCCATCTCTTACTAAACTTTGAATTCACGCATGAGACAAAAACTGGCAAATGTGCACAACTGGACAGTTATTTATAGCTCTTCAGCTTTCACTAAATACAGAAAATCACACACGAGACAAACCCTACAAGTGTAGAAAAAGTGAAACTTTTACCATTTTGCATACCTTAACCCCTGAGTTTATACTAGAATGAAACACTGCAAACATAACTGTTTCAAAGCCTTTACATCAAGGCACAAAGCTATTTAACATCAGAGAACACAGTAAAAATTTCAATTTTGTCCCAAGTGCACAACTCAAAGAACAGTATAATATTTGTTCTGTGCAAGCATAAGTGTAATAGAAGACCTTGATTAACATACAGGCTCTTAATATAATTGATATATAGAAGTCTTCAAGTATAAATGTTCTAAAACCTTTATCTTTGGCTTAAAGTTTACACTATTAATTCTGGTAGAAATTGGTTCTCAAAGCTCTCCTGGAATACCATCAATAACTCATTCTCAAAACCTATGATTGTATCACATATTAAAAGTTTCTAAATGTGCTCACCCAGGGAAATGAGAAAGCACCAAAAAGCATCAGAAGAACAAGACTCATAATAAGTGCTTGTGAAGAGTGTTTTTCTGAAGACTGGACAGTGTATTTTTCTTATCCAAGAGAGAGTGCTAGATGACAAATATTACTAATGAATTCGTGGGCAATGAAGGGATTCTATTAATCATTCACTCCTAGGATCTTTAAGTGATCTTTCCTAAATTGGCATGATGTGGCAGGCTGAGAGGTTTCAGAATATTTGTGAACTGAGACTGCCACCTGCCCAGAATAGGAGGGAGGAAAAATACCCTTGAGGTTCTCTTACAGTGCCAGCCTCTAATTGTGACAAGCTTCCAATACAGCCACCACTTGCTGAACACCCAGTCCCTGTTAGACAAAGTAAACACCACATGCCAAGAATGAGCAATCCAGAGGTCTTGGTGTTTCTTGAACAGACTGAAGGGTGGTACCAAGGCAGCAGCACAATATAAAAGTTTCTGTTGGTATCATCTGAAGTCAGCCTGGTGGAACACAGGCTCAGTCCACTGCCAGATAGGCATATGACCGTTCTGTGTTGGTCCCACGTGCAAGATTACCGAACCAGGAGGGCACATGTGCTCCACAGGGTTCACACGGGAAGGATCCCAGGGCTGCATAAGCACCTGTGATTTGACCACATTAGCCCAGGTAGTTTTGCATAGGTGAAAGGGAGAGCTTGTTTGAAGTGTAAAAGGCCACCTGCTTGAAGCTTCAACTGACCTTTTTGCACAGCAATGCAGCGGGCATCAGAGTTGTTAGTTTTTCCATCTAGGGAGGGGAGGATCAGTCATCTAAACCCTAATGAGTGGTGTGCAGAATCGGGCTAGGTTAAGTGGTTGGATGTGGAAGTTAATGTGTTTATTTGTTAAGACCAAAAGGATCTTGACCTGAACCTCAAGATTTGTGGTGTCCCAAGTGGTGCTTAGTCTATGTTGGGACACTGGATATGAGACCTAGCCTGAATAGACAGAAGTTGGGGTGTATGGAGGGGAATTTAAACAGAGTGAGCCAGGCTTACCCTGGGTGAAGAGTTTGTAGGATATGGTTGGCCAAAGAGGTTGGATGTAACATGAGAAGGGACTCTAGTTTGGAAATAAGTAGCAGGAGTTGTCCAGGTTTTGAAGTTTTCTGGCTTAGAGCTCTTCTGGCCTGCCCCGCCCCCTGCTTCCTGAGTGTTGAGCCAGCTTCTTGTTCCTGTTGTTGTGCCTTTCCTGACAAAGCAGACCACGCCTGAAATTATAAGCCAAAAGAAATTATTTCTCCCATAAATTGCTTTTATCTGGAAACTGCATCACAGCAACACAAACTAATGGGGCCCTCAGGTTAAGCATCCAGAGCAAACAGTTCAAAGACATTTGCCCTTTTAACAAAAAAAAAAAAGTTTTCATTATTCATAAATAGGAATAGCATCCATGATAAATGAAGTGCAGGTGGACTCGACCCTTTAAAGTTGCAAAGGTTGAGAAATTTACTTGCGTGGGTTCACAGGGTGGGTAGAGTCCTCTGCCTGTGATTCCTGCTAATTAGAATTTAGCTGAAATGTAAGTGAATCTGTCAGCCTCAGTTCTAATGGGGATGGGCATATGTGTCCTCAGTGGGTATTTTCCATTGCTTTCTCTGGCATCAGAAACAATGAAAGCGATGTACAAAATCATTGGAAGGGCTAGAGTAGTGGTGTGAAAATTGTGAAGTCTCGTTTAGCTGTAGAGGTTGGCTTTGTGGTTTTTTGTTTTTGTTTTTTGTAGTGTATGAGTGTGGCGTGCATGTATGTGTATGCATTGCGCATGTGTGTGGCACCCACAAAAGTTGAAAGGGACTGTTCCATACCTTGGAACTGAAGTTACAGGTCATTGTGCCATGTGAGTGCTGGGAATCTTCTGAAAGAGCAACAAATGCTCTCAACTACTGAGCTATCTCCCCAGCTTCTATGTTTTTTTAATAAAATGTGAGTAGATTTGTTCCTGGTGATGTTATTGGGGGCCACAGTTTACAGACAGAGCTTTTCTTGTTCTCATCTTGCCATTCAACACATTTAATCTTATTTTTCACAAGAAAAAGCTAAATGTGAAAATAAGTGAGAACACAGCATTTTTATATTCATGAGACATAGTGTATTTGAGCAGATATTTCAGTCTCAGTATCCAGAAAGAACAAAAAAATGAGGAGGAAAAAAATAAAATAGTGAATTATAGAAGCTATTTTCACTTGGGCAAAATATGTATATTTTGTACTAACATGTATCATTGGACACATTAATGAAGACATTGGTAGCTCCACACATGCATACATTGTATAGTCATCCAACCAACTCAAAATATATGAGAGAAACATTCAAGATGAGTTTTCTCACTCCTCCATACTTGGGATCTCCAACAGTAAACTAAGAGTTGTGCTGTCACTGAAAGAAGAACAGTTAGGGAGGTGCACTCTGATTCATGGCTGTGGTACTCCAAATGCAGGATATTAGAAGTTGGCCTCTCTGTGGTCCAACTTTTATAGTAAATTCTATTGTTCTGGAAGCTAAAGAAAGGCAAAATTAATTTTGTCTAAGAAGCCAATTTGAAACTGGTAGGTTGTTGGGTAAGAACATTCCACGACTTGGGTTCTAATATTTCAAGTAAAAGCCAATGATAACAATCTGAAAGATTTTTCTATATAAAATTTGAATCTCACGTGCCAATGAGCTTTCTGAGTAGTTCACATTCAAACAGGTAAGAGGCCTTCATGGTACACTGCTACATGCTTTGTTTTTGGTTTGTGTTGGTTGTCTAGCTTTATTTACTAGCATTTAACCATTTGTTTTTATGAGACCAAGTCAGAGTGGTTGGCTCTGAAAGCCAGCCCCAAATGACAGGCTTCTTCACACATAGCTAGCTGTACCTCCTCAACCTCCACCAAACAATGCCACCAGCTGGGGACCAATTATTCAAATACAAGAACTTTTGGAGGACATTTTTATTCAAACATATACACTCTACTCCCTCACTCCCATGAGCTGCTGGCCATATCATAATGTGAAATGATGCATTTAGTCCAACTCTTAAAACATGAGGCATGACCATCAGTTGAAGAGAAAAATGAGGTACACTGCCTGAAGGTTAAGAATATTCAAACAATGATTGCAGCTATGAGGTAGAAACAATTTCTATCCAGGAAAATAAGCATTGGACTAGCGTGACAAGGTCAGAGTGGGACTGGAGACCTCACTACTTCATAGAGGAAAACATGAGCTCAAAGTGAAGATGACCACCATTCCTGAATAGTCTGTTTAGCTGAGCTCAGATGGGAGGCAAGCATGGAACCTGAATGAACAGGATACCAAATTCTTGCTGAGTTCCAAATGGGAGAGTGAGGCCACACAGCTATCCAGGCATATCAGAAGCATAGCTAGATGTCAGAGACTGAATGAAAATCTCTCTGCTTTAGAACATTCTCAGAAAACACTACCGTGGTATCTGCTTACACAGAACTCAGATACTGTCCTGTGAGTTTTTATTCTCAATTTGATGTAACTTAAACAGCTAAGAAGAGAGAAGCTTAACTGAATTGCCTATATTGCATTGGTCTGTGGCTATCTTTATTGGAAAGTGTCTTGATTATTGGTTGACATCAGGGTTGGGGGGTACACAAGCCAAGCGTAAGCAATCCCATCCCTGGGCAGGTGGTCCTAAGCTGTATAAGAAAGTTTTCTGAGTCTGATCTGATAAGCAAGTGCCAGTAACCAGTTTTCCTTTATGGTTGTCTCTGGGCTCCCTTGAGTCCCTCCTTGAAATTACTCAAACATGGGCTAGGTTAAAATTAAGCACTTTCTGCCAAAAGTTGCTTCTGTTCGTGTTGTTTCTCACAGCAACATAAAGCAAACTAGAATGGGCATCAGTGGATCTGCATTTGGAAAACACATGACCATACATTGAACCTATCAGTTATTTATATCTGAAATCTGAAACGTTGTTCACTCCGTAACCATTCTTATCATATTGTCTTGCTTCACCTTCTTTACTGTGGAAAGTCCCTTTCCATATTTTATCAAAAAATAGATATGCTAAAATGAAAAACATATTTATTTCAACTAAATCCAAAGAGCTTCCTTGTAAAAATATTTAGTATCAAATGCAATGTTAATTGTCACAAAATAAATAGGCAAAGGTATCAACAAGTAGGAGTACAGGATTTTATAATGCCACTGTGGTGATTTGCATGAGGAAAAGAACCCTATAGGCTCATATATTTTGTGGAACTATTTGGAAAGGATTAGGGGGTGTGGCCTTGTTGTAACAAGAGGTGTGTCACTGGGTCAGGCTTTGAAGTTGTAAAAGCTCACGCTATTCCCAGTTGCCTGTGGTTGTGTCTTACGTGAGCTTGTTGCTACAGTTCCAGCATCATGCCTACTCTACTGCTGACATGTTCCCCCTGCCATGAGGGGCATGAATCCCAAACCTCTGAAACCATAAACTTCAAATAAACTCTTTCTTCTATCAATTTCCTTTATTAATGTGTTTAATTGCAGTAATAGAAAAGTAACTAAGCAAGAAGTTGGTACCAGGAAGTAAGCTATCGCTATGACTGGCCGGAACATAATGGCTTTTGGAGGAATGTGGTAGACTTTGAGCCTTTTTGCCAGGAAACTGTTTAATCAGAGTAAGCACAGCTTAATGGAACCTCCTAATAAGAACTTTGAAGACAGCTGTGCTGCTGGTAAGGTGGCTTATGGAGGCTCACAAGAGGCTTCAGAGGGAAACAATTGTGGGTGTCCCTGCAATCATCACGGCCAGCTGCCAAAGCATCCAGGTGAGGTAAGAATCAAACTCAAGTCAGTACAACCTAGCAGCTGCTTGTCAAAATGTCTAGAGGCAGATTTTACACATTTAAACACAGTAACACTTTGAAATGGCAGTTATTACCACAAAGCTTTAGGCACGGCTACATTGAAACTGCTTTGCAAAGTTCCATTTTTAAGCAAAGTACCTGTGACCTTCATACAAGAATGACTTCTGATGACTGAGAAACAGTGCTCAAGACAAAGGCCTATGGAGAAGGTTTTGTAATGAGCATAAGGATGGGGTCTATTGACCGGAAAACAGTGCTCAGGATTCTCACCCTAGGCCGGAAGGGTTTGTACTAAGCATAATAGCAAAGTATATGACGCCTCTTTCTTGAGAATCAGTTCTACTGACTGAGAAACAATGCTCAAGGTTCTGGAAGATTTTAATGAGGGCTGTCTTTACAGGATAGCAGCGCTTACTAGGTATTCACACATTTATTCCCTGCCTTCTGGTTGGAAAATAGGTGTCAGTTTCTTCTATTGCAGAAAAAAGGCCCTGCTTGTGTAACAGCTCTGGTTTCTGTAATGCTTGTCTAAGCACTCAGGTCCTCTGCAAACAGTATTAGCAACTGAGATAGAGCAGCAATTCTTGTGATATTTTGTCAAAGGATATGGCTGCTTTCCGCTCCTATACTTAGAAACTGCCTAAGACTAAACTGAAAAGAATTGGTTTAATTTTCTTTAAAGAGAAGATTTCAAGACAACCTAATACTGATTCTGTTGTGTGGTTACTAGTAATCATGATTATTCAGGTCTATAATGAAAAAGCAAGCAAGGCCAAAAGAAATACAAAATGTACCATTTGAAAAGTAAAAGAACAACAGAAAATTAAATGCTAGAGGCAAGGCTTGTGCTGAAAGAAATAAGAAATACTGTAAAGCAAGGTGTCCCAACAGGGCAAGACCCACCCAACTTAGCTTTTGTTCCGTAAATAGGAGGGCCTGGGGATTTTTCCACCCATAAAAAGCAACATCAAAAGAAAGCTTATTCAGTGAAAGGGGATAGGCTGCACTCAAAAGCCCTAGCTTTAGAGACTTGAAGGATATAGTCATTAAAATGTAGAATCATCGTCTGTGAAGCCACTGAGGACAGGGATGTGGCAGAGGAATTCCTTCATGAATTCCCTGAGAGGCCAAAGCTTGAAAGTGTGAAAATGAAGGCTGGGTTGGGGGGAGGATAGAATTAGAGTGTTAGGGTTATTGTTAGGGTTAGGGGTTATTGTTAGGGTTTATGTGCTTGTGTAAATGTGGATGAGTGTGCATGTTGATATATTTAAGTATGTGTACATGTATATGTTTATGTGTATATATTTATTTGTGTACACGTGTATCAATGTTTACATTTATGTGTGTACATGTTTTGTGTATACATGTGTATGTCTATAGTTGTGTGCACAACTGTATATTTATGCATGTACAAGTATCTGTTTATGTGTCTATGTACATCTGTATATTAATGCATATGTATATGTATGTGTGTATATCGTATATTTATGTGTGTATGTATGTATGTATATATTTATATGTCTAAAAATACATATTTGTGGGTATATATCTGTATACATATGTACATTTGTATGTTGATATATGTATGTTTGTGTATACATGTGTGTATTTATGTTTGTGGACATTTATGTTTATATCTATACTTGTATGTGTACAAATGTATGTTATGTATGTGACAGAAGCTATCTAGGGAAGGTTATGGCAAGCAAGTGAATTTCCTGGAGATAGCCCAATGGTTTACATGGCTGAGATGGGTGCACTCTGGAAAGGTACAGCCCCAGAGACTTCATCCCAGGACTGCTTCTCACTGCTGATATGCCTGCCCTTCCTGCCATTATTACATGGCCTAATGATTCATGGGCATCAGCCCACCCTATTGGGAAAATTTTCTATGGATCGACATGAAGACAAACTTTCATAAATTAGTGCTGTTTAGAGGAATTAATAACATTATAGAATCCCTGATTTGATTCTAAGGAGATGGTTTTAGTTGTTTTTCCAGAAAGATGAAATAAAGTTAGAATCAAGAATAGAATGTGACCCTCCTCATAAAATACAAAGTGAAGGTTGCATAATAAGGAACACAATGAGCTTTCATAAACTGCACTAAGAAGAGAAACAGGCTTGGGACAGATTTGTGATCAAGGAAAAACATTCATTCTAGGTCAGGTCCAAGAATGAGGTGTGCACTATGATAAAGCAAGGCCATGTGAAACTGTGGCTTTATAATGTGAAACACTGCTTTGAACTTACTATCAATATCCTTTTGTAACCCCCCCCCTTTTGTGAAACATTTTATCTATGAGGTAATTTTATAAAGAACTTTGTCTAAGAAGGTATAAAGACTGAGAAGAAATAAAGGGTGGCTGTTGGGCCTCTGCTCCTGCTCCATCCACCGTGTGTGTGTGTGTGTGTGTGTGTGTGTGTGTGTGTGTGTGTGTGTGTATCTGTGTGTGTATACATATAAACATATGTGTATATTATATATGTGTGTCTGTATGTATGTACAGTATGCCTATATATTGTCTTTCTGCATATAAGTATGTGAATACATACTTATGTAGGTATGTGTATGTATATAAGCATGCATGTGCACTTGTGAAATTGATGAAACAGGTGCTCAGGCTCAGCCAGTGTGTGTGTGTGTGTGTGTGTGTGTGCGTGTGCACACGCGAGTGTGCTTGACTTTCTTTTTTTTTTTACTTTCTCTGTGAAATTGCCAAAAGTCATCAGCTTTTGTCCCCAGAACAGTGAGTTAGATTCTACCTGAGTGAGATCATACTTATCTTTCTGATTTATTCCCCTTAGCATAAATCCTCTGGATCTATCATATTGTGACAAATGACAGTATTTCCTACTTCTAAAATTCTGGTTAGTATTCCCATGTGTATTTATACCATTTATTTATCCACTCATCTGTCAATAGACATGTGGATAGTTTTCACAATTAGCCCGGGGCATGCAGCAGCTAACAAGGGACTCTGTTTCAAACAAGGTGATAGACACCTGAAGTTGTTCTGTGACCTCCACATATATGTCTACACTCATATACTAGAACACACATATGACATGCACAAAATATACACAATATGCAAGAGTATATTTTGTCTGAAGTACCCAAGTAATTATTTTAATTTCATTTTATTTTTAAACACTAATTTGAGATGACAGCTGTGCAGCAGGTCATCCTAAAAGAAGCTTGACTTAGCGGCAGAAGAAAAAAACAGGAGGGGTGAAAGGGAAAAGGGAAGAAGAGGAAGGATGGGGGAAGGAGAAAGAAGAAAGAAGAGGAAAAGGAAGAGGGAGAGAGGGATGGCATTTAACATCTTGCTTCCCCTGGTCTGTTTAGTGAGCTAAGCAATATTTTATTGACTTTCAGTTATGTAGTGTTTACTGTCCTTGAACCCATGCAAATGTCTGAAAATCCCTAAAGTCCTGGGGGCAATGACATTCTTGCAAAGAGACCAGGCTTCCCTGCATGCCATCTGCTCCCTTGTGAAGTTATTTTTCTCTGACACAAAGATGGCAGGCTTGAAAGTGCTGAGAAATAGTGACCATGAGGTGAGTAGACACATGCAACTCCACTACACAACCACAACATACACAGCACAGCACATACATACAAACATATACACCACAACACACAGGCACACCACAACATACAGACACACCACCACAATACACACACCACAGCATATAGACACACATATCACAACATACACACATACACCACAGCATACAGACACACACCACAACACATACATCACAGCACATGCATAAATACACACATACAAGCTGCCAGCTACACTTATCACAACACACACAGGCACAACACAGCATACAAACATATACATCACAACACACACATCACAGCACATGCATAGCTACACACACAAAAGCTGCCAGTTACCACAACACACAGAGGCATACCACAAAACACACACATCATAGCACATGCATACACACACACACATAAAAAAGCTGCCAGCTACACATACCACAGCATATATACATGAATATATAATACATGCATCTCACCAGACACATGATACCAGCTACATGTTTATACACATAGCATGTCACACACAGACACATATATCACACCAGCTGCAAACACATACATACATTCTACACCAGCCACACAAACACACCCACCATGCCAGCTACATATAACATAAGTCACAGACACATATGCAGATACATATGCACCACACCAACTGCACACACACCATACTACACACACACATCAACTGCACAAATATACACATGCCCCACTACATTCAGACATATCACCATACTAGCTACACATATATGTATTCATGCACACATTACCATACACACAAAAGCATGTATCACATCACCTACATACACATGTGTCCAAATAGTCATAGATGAATGACAGCTTCCCTATCCTGAGAACTTGACTTATTAGGGTATGTGTCAGTCTCAACTATTTTGATCTGCTATGTTTAAGACTATCACAGCTACTTAGAATCTGTGAATGATCACTGACGTGTGTGATTACTGTTCTTGGTGTAGCACTGTCTCTGGGGGATAGGGGGAGAGTGGAGCATCTTCTCTAGGATGTTATAGCTCCAAGATATAGAGCTAACTTTCAATGAAGCTGAGTCTCTGCATTGCCCTCTTTCACATTTGGTGGGCATCTTTCCCAGGAAACGTTGCCTGGAATTTACAAGAGACAGCTCAAACCCCTGTCCCTCGTGCCTGGTTTCACACATATCATGCTGTTCTGTTGCTGGGAGGAAGACGGGTTCTAACAATATTGCTCACACAGGTCCTGGCCTCTCAGCTCAAATGTTCCTTTAGCCCTGTTGTCAGGCAGGCAGTACCTTTGGTGCCCCTCCCCATGGCCCACTCTTCAAGGCCTCTTGTTTCACCTCTACACTGGGAATCCCCTGCCCAATCAGAAGATAGTGCGAGGCAGACATTGTCCACTGAGGGGCAGTGCTCCCCTGGCCAGAACACTATAGCCTCAGGAAGCACCCAGGAGAGAGCCCAGATGGAAAGATTTCACACACCACCGCAGGGCATTGCATAGAGGCAGCTGCATAGGTAAAGGGCAGGGCACAGCTACACAGTCCTGATTGTGAATATATGGTGCACAAGAACATTCATATTTATAGGCGCTACCCAGGTACACAAGAGTGCTACTGCACAGGGAGTCCAGCATGAGTACCTTCGATCCAGGGGTGGGAACATGAGTGTTTGCGGCACTTCCTGGACTGGGGCACGAGGCATCTACCCATACATTTTAAGCTAGGAACAATGTGGCTGGGAATGAGAGGTATTGTTTGCCAGAACCAGAGGTTGGGGTTGGGGTTGGGGTGACGCACCTGGAGTGGAGTCCAGTGCGTCCACTCCAACCCCATCGATTCTCAGTAAGTTCTTCTCCGCTAAAAAGGAAAATGAGTGAGGCTCACATCCTGCACAGCATCCCAAAACCTCCCTCTCACCTCATGTTCCAGTCTGTCCCGGCTGCCGGCTCACAAGACTCCATTTTTACATTTCATTTCATTTCATTTCATTAAGAATTTAATTAAAACATTACTTTTAAAGGAGCACTTCATGACAAGAAATGTAAGAAAATGAAGGTATTATTTCCTCTCCTGTCTTGCAGCATCAAAGAAGGAACCAAAGGCATCATGAACTCCAGACAAGCGCTCCCATTGGCTCCCAGCCCTGAATATTTTCTTATTCAAAGAGAATAAGACAACAAAACTAAGGCAACGTTGGCCTCAGAGCTTTTTAATTTCACTTACTGAACTCTGATTATATCCTGAAATTGAAGGTTTGCTCCAAACTAATTCACACACCTTTGATGTTTCACACACTTTTGTAATTAAATAAATCATGACTAAAACAAGATCTTTTTCTCCCAATAGAAAAACAGAGTGGGCAATATCTGTGGCTCTCAGGGCCACCCCCACTAGCCCTGGTGTTCTCATCTGTCCTGGAGATGCTAAGAGAGGGAACTTAGCATCTTCAAACTCACTATTCCAAATTCAAATCAATATTCTTTGAAGAAGAAAACATCAACCAGCAGGAGATGATCGCTACACTGTGGCAAAGGCTATCTGCTCACTTGGCTTGTTGGGGGAGCCACTTAAAGAATCCTCAGCATCAGAAGGGCATTTACACCAGAAAAACAAGATGCATCCTTTGGAAAAAGCAGGAGTCCACTGCTGCTGTCACAGCTCCCCAAGCACTCTTCAAGAAGCACTTTGTTCATGCTTAGGGACACTCAGATGTCTCATGGTACCCATGGGCTCTAAACTTGATGAAACTATGAGGATCCTGAGGCCATTGTAAAGTCACCCATAAGCCCTGGATGAGAAATGCATGATAAGGGGGCTGGCGAGATGGCTCAGCGGTTAAGAGCACTGACTGCTCTTCCGAAGGTCCCGAGTTCAAATCCCAGCAACCACACGGTGGCTCACAACCATCTGTAATGAGATCTGACGCCCTCTTCTGGTGCATCTGAAGACAGCTACAGTGTACTAATGAATAATAATAAATAAATCTTTTAAAAAAAAAGAAATGCATGATAAAATCAGACAAACTCAGATAGATCAATGGCTATCATGCACACTTTCTCTTAAATGTCGAAACAAATTGTCTTTCTGATAAACTCCTTGACACCTATAGATAGCGTAGGAGAAGAGGAGGAGGAGGGGAAAGGGGGAGGAGGAGGAGAAGGAAGGGGAGGAAGAGGGGAAGGAGGGGAAGGACAGGGAGGGGAGGAGGGAAGGAAGGTGCAGGAAGGGGAAGGGGAGGAGGGAAGGGAGGTAGAGGAAGGGGAGGGGAAGAGAAGGAGGGGAGGAGGAAAGGAGGGGAGGGGGAGGAAGGAAGGGGGAGGGAGAGGAGGAAGAGGAGGAGGAGGAGGAGGAGGAGGAGGAGGAGGAGGAAGAAGAAAAGTAATTGGATTGTGGATTCTGAGTTTTGCTTTTTTAGCTCCCTCTTCTGGTTTTCTCTTACTCTTCCTTAACCATGCTTACCCCAAAAGAAACTCCACTGTGTGGAGACAAACACTGCAGAATGTGACTCCTGTGGGGAGGGAGACCGGTCAAAACAATCAGCCAGGGGTCCTCTGGTAGAGTAAAGGGGAATTCTCAGCAAAAATGTGGGCAGCACCATAGGCTAGCCACCCTCCCAGTTCTTCACTTACAGAGCATCAAATGGAATACTCAGCTGTAACCTCCACTCAGAAGGTTTGTATTAAAAGCACAATGTTATTTTTACTTGCTATCTGTCCATCTAACTGTTCAGCCAATAAGTTTAACTTATTAGGGCAAAACCACAAGAAAGCATGTTTGCTTGCCCTGTGACTTCTGTGTGGATACTGATCTCCTCAGCAGACAGCACACTCCCGTAATAACAAGCCTGGGCTCTCTTTGCATGGCCAAACACAGCACCCAGAACAGTTGGAGTGCTGCATAAACGCTTGCTTTCGATTGAGTGGTCTGTAGGACATTCTCGCTTTCTGAATGATTGTCTAGGAACAGGCCAGGAGCAAAGACAATGAGACTAGTCAACACTAGGGCCACAAACACCACACCCAAGCTCTACTCAGACAGCTCAGCGACAGGGAGATAAAGGTAGGTCACAAGCTCTCAGTGAGTTTGCAAAGTCGTGGTGGCCTGTGAACCTGAAACCGTGCAAGAGCTCTGTGCACACCAGCACATGTCAAATGGCAGAGACAGAGACACCATAGTCCTCTGCTGGCTTCACTGGGGCGGGCTGGTTTCTCGATCTGCTCAGGTGCAGTGCTTCTCAGGTGTAACTCAGAGTCTTATGGCTAGGCATAGTGGCACACATTCATAATCCCACTGCTGAGGAGATGAAGATAAAAAAAAATCCATGGTCAGTCCTAGCTAATGCAGAACAGAGTCTGAGGCCAATCAAGCTACATAAGACCACCTTAGAAAACGAATACAGCACAACAATCACAAAACAGCCCACAGCGTGTGTGGAAGGGGTCCATCTGAAGGCTCGAAGACAGAGAAGGAGCTCCTGGATTCTGAGATTCCCTGAATCTTCATATAGAGCATCCCTTCTCTGGCCTGTGTGTAGGAAAAACTTAGCACTAAGTACTGGGCTATTTATTCTGCATAACTTGTGCCTCAACTGCAAAATCTGAAGAGCAAATCCATTCTTTTCAGTACTGATAACACACAACTGAGTCGAACCTGAACCAGAGTTCATGAGCTCAGATCTGGCTAAAGAAGGTAGCTGTGGAGTAATTCAGCCATGGCCCGTCTCCACCCCCACCTACCTTTCCCTGATTCTTGGAGTTCAAGCTGTCTTCCTCTCTATTGATTGTATTGAGAATCCAGGGTCCCCTGACTTGGGCCTCAGAACTCCAGGTTGAGAATCTCAACTCTGGAAGCCAGAAGCTCTTGAGCTTTTGCCTGGGCTAAGAATTGCATCAGCTGCTTCATTGGATCCAAGGCCTTCAGACCCAGATGGAGCCATGATACCAGCTTTCCTGCTTCTGCAGCTTGTAGACAGCTTGTTGTGGGGCTTCTCAGCCGCCATACTCAGGTAAGACAGAGCCCTAGAAAATCTTCTTTCCTCTCTTCTTGGTTCTGATGTCCTGGAGAACCTTGACCATGCAGGGAAGATTAGGCTCAGAGTCTGGAAAGGCGTTTGTGCTCAACACACATGTATTACTAGATTACCATTAAGCTCAATATAAAAACAAATTATAAGGAAAGTTAAATTTAAAAATATATACATATATATATATTTTTACAGGTACTATGAGCTGCTCACCTTCTAGAAAAACTGAGCCTGTGGTATGGGTGGGTCAGACCTGATAGTGAGGTGAGACACCCATGAAAACCTGCTCCATTCACTGACTACCTCTGTAAAAAAAAAAAAAAGACACAAAGGCTGGCCTTTCAGATTTGTATAATAAAATAAATTACAAGGTTGTTTTCCCCAGCTTTGACAGGATATTAGGTAAAACTCATTTTCACTTTAAAGACTCATAACAATATGAAATGCATATAAATCTTACATTTAGTTTGCTTTGCAGGGTATTAGCAGGAGTCAGGAGGAGCCACCAACCCATCATCTGATGCGTTTTTGCAAAGGAGATTTGCCCTTTACAAATCAGTTGCGTGTTGTCTTCCTTCTGTGCACATGAGAGGTGCAGAAGCCTTGGAGACAACCGCAGCTGTAGCCCCTAATGGGTCGAGTGTCTCTCATAACCACCCCCTCCAGGCACAGCAAATAGATTCAGTTTATGTACTCCCCTGAAATTGCTCCCCTTATTACAGGGCGGTGTCAGAAGGAAGTGCTGGGAAAGAACTGTCGTTTTGTAAAAGTAAGACAAACAGAGATGAAACAATCGCTTTCATTCTTTGTTGTTGTTGAAGATTTTATGTTGAACACCAGGCTCTTGTAGATACGAAGGCAGCAGCACTTCTGAGGGGGAGTCAGCGGATGTTACTGGGTATTGTCTTGTCAGCTCCTGAGGATCCTCTTCTTATGTGCTCATACAGGCTTCTAATGTCTCTGATAAGCTTCATCACTGGACCCACTCCATGTGGAAGGTGCTAGCTGTTTGGCCGTCATTGCTGACCCAAAACTTCACTGGCAAAAAAGCAAAGGGACTCTGTGACCACATCCTAAGAGAACAGAGGGTTAGCTAAAATGGCTTGTGAAGAACTCTGCCCCAAATGCTGCTGCTGCTGCTGCTGCTTTGGGTATGAGAAGCCTCCGTGATAGTGAGGACTGAAACCCTAGAGTCTGGAAACCAGAGCAGCCACTCAAGTGGAAGGTGCCAGGAAACTGCCCAAGAGGATGTCAGTGGGGAAGGGATAGGAAGGCCAGACATCAGTAGGTAGAGATGAAACGGGGCTAAGAGCAGGTCTGGAGGATGCTGGAGGGCACAACACAAGGCTGAACTCAGGTTCATATCCAGGCTGTGAACAATGTGAAGTCCCATCAGAACCAAGCAGTCACCATAGGCACAAGAGTCTCTCTCTCTCTCTCTCTCTCTCTCTCTCTCTCTCTCTCTCTCTCTCTCTCTCCTTACCCCAATTCAGAAGAATGGAGAGACCTTGAAAGACATGACCAGTCTTTTTAGGACCTTCGCTCCTCCAGGATACCCCCAGGAAAACAAGTCCCTCTTGTCTCCCCGTGCCTGTATCTCATCCTTGTCAGGACTATCACTTCATCTCATCATATATGCCATTGCTGTGGTTGGAACCCTGGCGTCTCACCCAGTTTTGACCAATAACATCCGGACGTGACTTTAGAATGCATCCCTCACAACAATTCAGGTGTATCAGCTCTCCTAATTCTAATTGTAACCCTCTGGGATGGAGCAATGGCAGGGGTCGATGTTGTGATTTACAAATGTGCAGGTGGATCAGGTTCACTGGCTGAAACAGCGGACAGGGGTTGTGGACAAAGCCAGAGCCCAAGCTTCCTGGCCCCAAGCTGCAGACCTAGTGCCCAGACCTTCTCCTCCATAAAATCCCCTGATGGACAAACACAGGCAGATGCACAGATAGTGGAAGGGTGACAGAAAACAGATAGAAACCTAGGTCCAAGGGTACACGGGGCTCTGATGTCATGGAGCACATGATGAACTCAGTGGGGAGAAAAATAATGGGCAGATAGACACCCCAAAGTGTGAAGGATACATTTTGTACTATTTCAGACTTCTGACTTTGGGCTTGAAATTATATCTGAATAAGAAGTTTAAAACTTGCCTGCTTTACTTAATGGAGTACTATTGTCTGCTGGTAGCTTTCTGCTCTTCCCTAGACTGGTCTGTCGACAGACAGCCAAACCATAGCTGAACAGTGGCAGTGTCTCCACAAGCCTAGTGTACAATGAGCCACACACGTGTCACCTGAGGGTTTGGGGTGCCGATGAGCAGACCCACTTTTGCGTTGATGAAGTCTCTGCTTTCTGTTCAACTTGGCCTTAGGCTCTCAAGGGGAGCCATGCAAGAGCTTTCTCTTTTCTCTCTGCTCACACCAGTGCAGACCTAACCATGGTCGTCCAGCCACTTTCTGCACTTTTTCCTTGTGCTGCACACAGGCTTCGCATTTGCACAGGGAGTTGGTGCCAGATGCTACCTCAGCGCTCAAGTTCCCTTACCTGGAATTGGGCAATGCCCTCTGTGGGTGAGCATCTGCTTACTTGAGCCACCAGCTCTCCAAAGGCTTGAACACGGCAGCCCACAGTGGGGTCGCAGAGGAGGGAGGCAGTACAGCTCGGTTAGCAGAGGGAGCCTGGGAGGAAGGAGCGCGAGAGAGCAGGGCTGACAAGGGAAGTACCCAGGCCAGGAGGGGGTCGGGGTGAGGCCCAGGGTCTTGCACTTCAGAGGGAAGTAGGGGTGGAAGGAGGGACGTTTGGACAGAGATCTGGTGGACCGGAGTGCCAGAGAGAGACTCCGCAAAAAGGAGAAAGGGGCGCGAGGCGGGGACTGGGCCGAGGGGCGGGGCCGGGACTTGCAGCCTGGAAGGCGGAGAGGGCGATAGGCGCGAGACTGAGGAAATCCGCGCTGGGAGGCCCGGAGCAGGGGACCGTGCTGCTGAGGCGCCAAGGACCGAGGCAGCACGCTGAGCCCAAGATGAGGGCGTCGGTGGTGCTGACCTGCTACTGCTGGTTGCTGGTGCGGGTGAGTGAACCCGCGCCCACTTCCCGAAGAGGCGCATCCTGCAGTGGACCGCGGGGCTCACCTCCGAGTCCCAGCACGAGCGGGCGGAGCGTGGGGCCAGGGGAGACAATCCAGAGCAGAATGCTTCCTACTGAGCCTTACCAAACCCTGGGCTGCTGGACTCAGGGGAATTTTCCTATTCCCACCGCCGTTGCGGGTTCGCCAGAAGTGGGGTTGAAGTTCTCCTCGACCCCCGCCCCTGGGACGACCTGGGTCCTGGTCTGGCAGTGCTCCTGGAGTTGGGAACACCCCTAGCACCCAGCGAGAAGAGTGGCCGCTGCCCGGGCCACCTGCTCTGACTTTGCTTCCGATAGAAACTGCTGTTACTCTGTGGTTAAATATTTCTCTTTCCATCTCCTGGTCTGAGTGTTTGTTTAGTATGTGACAGAAGGAAAGTGCTGTGGCTAAGAAAGTTTCCTTTTGGAAATACTCTCTTTTTTATTTCTTCTTCTTCTTCTTCTTCTTCTTCTTCTTCTTCTTCTTCTTCTTCTTCTTCTTCTTCTTCTTAAGAGAGCCAAAAGAACCCCTGAACCGAAGTTTGTTACATGGGTTGCATTGGTTTTATGTAGTTCTCCGGAACTCTACCCTTTATTTGAAAACCTTTCTTAAGAAAGAAAAAGAAGGGCTTGAGCCTTATTTCTTGCATTTGCTTCTCTGCTCTGAGAACTGTATCCCTGTGGAGCTTAAGGTTTCCACACATATCTAGGCCTCCGGCTGAGGGAGCCAACTAAGCTTAGTGTGTGCAGCAAGAGGGGAGGGGATGTTTAAGGAAATCCATCCGTCATTGTTGATGAAATTTCAGTTTTCTGGAGCATATCTTCTCTGCCCCCACGGGCAGCTGAGGGAAGCTTCCCAAGGATGCTCGAGAATCCTCGGGACTCCAATCACTTTAACCTTTCAGACATCCCAACATTTCATCGTTCCCCATGTTCCAGGAATGTCAGCAATACCAGGCTTTTAGCACCTTAATTTATCATCTCATCAGTTCTGAAATTCAGATCAGTGAGTTGCTATTGCTTGACCTCCGAATCTCTGCATTTTAGTGGTTGTGTAGCAATGAGCTGGTAAATCCAAGGTACCTCAAGTGATTTTAAATGAAGTGAATGTAGCAGAAAAATTCAACATTGAGTTTTGTCCTTTGATTCTATTGGGAAATTGTATTCCTCGTTGGGATGCTAGCTGGCCTAGATCAACAGTAGGATAACTAAACACAGAGATAGCCATACCTAACTGAGCAGGATTCCTTTGCATTACTGTCTTGTAAAAGCAAATTTTTGTTAAGACAGGGAGAAACTGAAGCAGACAGACAGACAGACAAGTAATGAGAGTGAGTGCTCCACAAGGAGCCCAGCCTGGGAGGAAGGACACTGGGTCTTTATAAGAACAGCGATCAGAAAATGCTGCCTTCCTGGACTGCGAGCTCAGATGCTCTCTATACTCTCTGGCTGGCGCTCAGCTTCAGTGCCTAAGGACTCCGTGAAAGCTTTGCAGAAACCTTCCATGGCTCCTTGGATCAGATCTGTTTCTCTCAGCGCTGCCTCTTCCATCCAATCCCTCTCATTCTTAAAAAAGTGTTTCACACCAAGCTGCTCAATGATAACAATGTTACCAGTACGAGTAGGGTTAAGTTTTGAATGTGCCCTGAAGCGTATGAAAGTTCACTTAACCTATTCTGACTCTAGGGTGACCACAGAGAGGATCCCCAGGTACACAGAGTGTCTGTGCACACCCACAGCCACTAAGAGTTAACTTGCTTTACTTAAGCAAACCATAGACTATGAAATGGGAGCTCTTCAATTCTGAGAGATGAACATTTCTAACAGCCCATTGCTCTTAAGTTAGTAATAACAACATACAATGTCAGTTTACTCTCCTGCTCAGAAAAAGTATTCTATTGGATTTTATGTTTGTTTCACAAAATAGTAAAGTTTTTCTTCTTTTTTTTTAAATAACCACATCAGGAAAATGAAATAGCTGATTTGAAATGAATTTCAGCTTCAAAGAAATTTAGAAAGGTGAAGCGTTGGATCTTCCTGTAGATTTTTGCTTAACCCTCTCTTGTGTCATTTTTAGTTACTTCTATTTCTTTCACTTGAACAGGTGAGCAGCATCCATCCAGAATGTCGCTTTCATCTAGAAATACAAGAAGAAGAGACAAAATGTGCAGAGCTGCTAAGCAGCCAAACGGAGAATCAGAGAGGTAGGTTTGGGGATTAAGTCTGGGAGTGGGATCCTAGCTGTCTATACTTCTCAGCCCCTTGAGGGGTTGGAGGTCACCTACACCTTAAAAAAAATTAGAACCACTTGCTACTGTTCTGGTGGGCCACAAGCAAAACTAATGTAGCCTTGTGACAGTGGGGATTTCAGCAAACCTTTTAAAAGAAAACCTCAATGCTTTACACCAACAGTTTCCATGGCTTGCTGAGGTAACTGTTCCTAACATAATGTTATGGCTCTGGAATGCTCTGAAAAGGTGACTCTAGTTCCCAGGGAATAATAGCACATGTCTGAATTCTTGGCTCTAAAATATTAGCTATCCTTGAAGTTGGTCCATCTAAGAATAATAGAAACTTATCAGAAGCAAACAGGAAAATGGGACTTCAGGTTTCTGAAGACATAATTATTGTAATACTGTGAGTTTGTTGAGTTTGTCTTCTGAGTGGAACTGAAAGTTTTCTGAGTCACTAGGCCTTTGATTTGTGCCTCCGTCATGGTCACAGACCCAAAGGCCCCTGAGTATCAGCCTAGGTATCAACAGCACAACCTTTTGTCTGGGATCTTTCTGCTCAACAGTCATGTGTACACCTTTTTCAAGAAAGAAATTAAAGTCCATAGTCTGGTGTTTGTTAGCAAGACTCAAGTCCAACACTCCACTCTGAACCTATTACCTAACAAAAGAGTTACAGCTACATCACTAATGCGAAATTTCTAGGAGCCACATTAAAACAATTTTTTTTAAAAGTGAGATTAGTCTTAATAATGTATTTTATATTAACTTAAATTATTGGCCTAATCATTTTGACTTATAAACAACAAGAAATCATTGTTTCTATGTTCTTTCTTTCTGTTAAGTCTTATAACATAGTACATTTTTAAAGAATGTTATTAGCACCTCACCTTTTGCGATACTTTTCAAGCTTCCAGTACCACAGATTAGTCAGTGGCTCCCACACTAGGCGAAAGGGCTCTAAATAGGCACCTTTTTTTCTACCTGTCTAAGACCCCTGTTTCCTCCTCTGAAAATGAAGGCTTCAGCTCAAAGCTTCCTTTAATGACCTGTGATTTTACAGCACACATGTGGTTCTGGAGCTACATTCCCTAAATTGTCTAGTTGACCTCACAGTCTGTCGACACAAATATAATCAGTCAGTCTCACTGCTCCAATGAAGGGCTAGCACTAAAAAACTGACTTCAGTTGGCAACAAATGAGAGCTATGGGTCAGCACTGTGGTCACCGAGGCTGGCTCTGTTCAGTAAAAACCTCAGAGTTCAGAAAAGCATTCCTGTGGCAAAGGCGCACGCGTGCGCACACACACACCAAACAACAACAACAATAATGATTATAACAATAACAAGATGAAGAAGAGGAGGAGGAAGAGGAAAGGAACTTAGACATGAGGCTGGTGAGATGACTTAGTAGCCATGAGCACTTGCTGGGTTCCCAACACCCATGGCATCACATTTATAACTACAGTTCCTAGAAACCCAGTGCCCTCTTCAACTCCATAGGCTTCTGCATACACGTAATATGTGTGTATGCTTCCAGGCAAGCATTCATACATGTAAAATTGAAATAAGTATTTTTTTAAAAAATGAAATTAAAATGGGAGCTTGGCAGACCACTGTGGCCAGTGATGGCTAGAGCTGCTAATGGTCTCCTGATGAGTGGCCCTCTCAAAGATGACCTCCTGTGACAAGCTTCCTGGGTTCCCAGGGGACAACCTGCATGGACATCCTAGGTAGAGTCTATGAAAACTGCTCAGATTTCCTTAGTGCTTGTCTGGCATGGCCAGGTGGATCAAGTCTGTGGGACTTCACCCTTGTTTGTCATACAGACAAACCTCATTGCTTTTTCTTGCAAGAACGGATGCCTACTTGGACGTTTCATGTTGTGGGCTCTTATTTTCAGTGTTAGCTTACGAGAAAAGTATATGTATATCTGATTCATCCACCTTTCTGTTTTGCAAGAACTTCTTGGTCATTAGCTAGCCACCCTCAGGAGAGCAGAGCTGACCATCAGCCAGCCACTGTGCAGCTCTCAGAAGAGATAGCCTGTGACCCTAGTCCTCTCTGAAATATGCAGAGTTCCAATGCCAAGAGTATAAATAGCAGTAGGTTACCAGGATGAAGATGCTGCAGGCATTGAGAGCCAGAGGCTGTGCAGAGCCAGAGCTGAGAGAGCACTTCTGGTAGGACAAGGCCACAGGACATATCCTCATGAAGTCACAAGTGACATTGCTGAGCTCCTAACATCTGTGAGCGCTACTTTCATAATCGGTGGCAGTGTGTAATTGGTCTAGAAGAACCTCAGAAATTAGAAATAAAGTAGCTTTGATGTTGACAAAATAACTTCCACAATCCTAATATGGAACTCTTCCACTTTGTTTTATGATGTATCAAGAAAACAAAACAAAACAAAACAAAACAAAACAAAAAGATGTAGTAAATCCATACAAAACCAGTTCTAAAAAGGACTCAGAAAGCTGTGGAGGTATTTGGAGTCCTGTAGTTGAATTTTGATTCACTGCTAAGACAAACTTAATCTTGACAATATGAGGATGAGGAGCCTAACGTCACAGATGGTTGAGGGTGGAGGAATATTCTCAGGGAAGTCAGTATAGGAACTTTCCTGTGGCTTTCTTATGGCATCTATGGCTACTCCAGGAATTGGCAGCACAAAAGTTAGACTGGTGTGCTTTGATGACCCCCTCCCTGAAAAAGTAGGTGGTGTTTGCCAAAGGATGTGTTTTACTACAATCTACTTAGAACCAGGTAAAAAAAGGTGCTGAGCAGTGGCCGTTGGTTTGTTTTAAACAGAGCATTGGACTCCTTGGAGGGACTGTGAGGGCCTTGTTATTCCCTGCTGACGAGCTGGACTGAGAGTAGCCAGCCACAGGTTCGTGGTAACAGCAGAAGATGGGAAATGTTGGGCCAGAGACAGACAGACTTCCCTGCTTCTCACACGGCGTAGAGCAGGAGCTTCGCACTCACCATGGTTTACTACTTTGAAGACTCTCAGATCCAAGGCCCATGTATCTGGGTCACAGCCCCACCCTAGTAAATCCACAGCATCCACAGCAGCTTGTTAGGATCCTGACAGCAAGTTAAGGATCCGGGAGTGTGTGGGGTGCCTTAGTTGCCAGACCGCCCAGAGGAACACAAACACGGCCTCTGTTGCCCAAGGCTGTTTGCATGTGACATCCTCAGAAGAGAAGCAGATGCGAACAGTTAGAGTCTTCTTAGAAGAGGGGCTCCGAAGCCCACACTGGAGAGCATTTAGCAGACTGAAACAGCTTCTTTTTATTATCCAGGAATGGTGTGTGGTCACCAGTGACCACAGCACATGGCCACTAATCCTTCTACCCTGTTGTTCTTGAGAGAGACAAAGAGAACATGTTTGGTTCCTGTTACATCTCACAAATCTTACACCATGCCTTTAAAAATATTTCAACTGGCTTTTACAGAAGGAATGAACATTTTTACATCCAAAATTAGTGTTAGAAATTAGTGACTATGAACACAGAAAAAAAAGTACTGCAGTAAGAAGTGTGTCCATGCCTCTCCTGCCTTGCCCTGTGAGGCTGACAGTGCTGGTGCACAGTGCCCTTGAAAACCATCCATGTGTTTGTTCTGTGTCTTGATCTCCCCTCTCTCCTTTCGTTTGGAGACTAGACTGTGTCATCTCTACACTCTCCTTTGAGTTTACGTAATATCTAGCACGTTCTTTTGGTTCCTTTCAGCTATTGAACTTTCAGATGAGTGACAATACGTCCCTATTAGAAACGATGTTCTAAGGAATAAAATAACTCACCATATAGTGACTTCAAGTAACTAATCATGAAATTAAGTCAGTTTCTCATGACCATGTAAGTAGCAAGGTCTGCATGATGCAGTCCCTCTTGGTCAGTGACGACTGGACCCTGAGGAGAAATCTTAAAGCAAGAGGAAAGCCGTGCTGTGTACTCCCAGCAGGTGCTGGGGTCCAGAAACAGTGTCATGTGCCTGGCACAGGCCTGACACAGTGAGTAGGCACTGCGGGGTGTTCAGTACAAAGGAAGATGCGCACTCCTGTGCTACCTGAGGCTTTCTCTGTTTGGTAAGAGTAAGGGGTCCTGGACTTGCTTCCAGAAGCCCAAGACCTCAGGGTAAGGACATTGAGTCCAGACAGGAGGGCTTTCTAGGTCTACACCTGCTGGCTCTGTATCTATTGCTTGTTAGAAACAGAGCAGAATTTTCTAGAAGGACATTGCCTCATTCTTCTGTGTCTGCTCAGAGGCAGGAGTGCCACTTAAATGCTGAGCCACAGATTGCAAGTTCCACCTGCCTGTTGAAATGAGTGTTTTCTTTCTTTGGACCTGTGCTGGCTTATGAGGCTCTAGGCAGCACCCTGTGTTCGTCTCTCTGAGGTCTAGATCTGGCTGCTTCTCTGTGTTGATTTCCACATTATAACCTTGACATAAACCTCTTTCCATCTTTTCTGGACATAAGTTAAGGCTTCTGGGAGCAGCTGTGGCTTTTCTAGATGAGACAACTCGCTGGACAGACACCACACGAGGTGGTACAGATAACCCCAGAGTCTGGGTTGCTTAAGTATGGAATGAGGTGTTGCCTAACCTTCCCTGAGCTGCCCTGAGAAGACTTGAGTATGACAGTAGGCCACAAGTTATGGATCAGAGTGAAACACATGCCATGAAGCTGTGTGGTACTTTGTGGACACCCCCCCCAGGAGGTTAATCTGTAATCTGTAAGCACTCTGTGAACATATACACGCACACATGGTTGCGCCAAAAATGTCCTGGGATTTACAAGGAAGGGGAGAGGGGACTTCCACCTGGGACTTTGGTAATGGCATGAGAGACGTGTGCCAGGCTGATCTCAGATGTAGGAAGTAAGAGGGGGTTGTGGCAGTGGCAGGCTAGGGACATCAGCACAGATGAGGAAAGAGAGCAGAGTGGATATGTGTAGCCCCGAGGGTGGAGATACACTGAGGGCCTTGGAGGGCAGTGTCTCGGTATGCGCTATGCTTTAGGGAGGTCAGGGCATCCTTGGAAATAAAGAAACACAACAAGCCAATAGCATTCTGAAGAGAAATGAAAATGTTTCTTGTGGAAAGTGGTGGGGGACAGCAACTCCCCAAAGCCTTTTCGGGGAGCAAGAGGCCGAACTACAAGGATAGAAGGGCAGAAAGGCCTGGAGGGTACAATGTGCAGTGCTGCCCTACGGTGTCCCACAGAAGAAAGCCACTCAGAGTTCAGGGAAATGGCCTCTGTGGGGTTGGCTAAGCCTGATCCTATGCCTGAGGAAGGATGGTGAAGGAAGAGATCCATCAGGGGCTGTGCTCAGCAGGGAGTGACAGACAATGCTCAGACTCCTTCTGCCTTGTACAGAAGGAAGGATCAAAGTTAGCTGAAAAGAGAATGTTCTAGCTGCACAGCCCAGTCATCTCAGGGACATGTCAGCCCTTCACGACAGAGGCCAGAACAGGAAGTACTTACTCCTCAGAACTAGCCTTGAGGGGTTGAGGGACAGGGTCTGTTCCCAAGAAGGTGGGATGGCATCACTGAATCCTAACCCAAAGCACTGACTGCTGACTTTCCAGGGCCTAGGCACCCTGGAAAACATAGTCCTCTGGTTCTACATTGATACAATTTTGTCCTGGCTACCGCTGGATGGTGGCTTGGCATTAACTCCCGTGAAGGGTTGAAGTCACAACTTCCTAGAGTAGCCACAACTTTGGTCTCCTTGCCTGGGTCAGTTCCTGCCTAGATATGTCAGGGCCTGCTAGTAGATACACTGGCGTGGTTGTGGGACGTCACTAAGTCCTGATCATGAATCTGAGGGAGATTATCTTGAGATCCATGGGCAGGATGTCTCATGCCAGTGATGGATCTCCAGATGGGATCTGTTGCTATGAAAAATATTACCCAGCTCTGCCCAGTCTTGAACTTCCGACGGTAACAGCCAGACCCTGAGCCATGGTAGAACCTGGAGAAAAGCTTCTAGAGTGTTTCATATGGGAGGAAACTACGCCATCAGCCCGAGCACTGTGAATGCCCTCATGAGTCAGAGGGTCAACATTTTGCAAATATTCAGCACATGCATTGGTTAGGTACCCACATTGTGTCCCCTTACTACCCACTGTCCACATGGTACTACATGAGGACCTGGACCTGTCAGGTAGTAAACAGTCTCCTATCTTAAGGGCTAGGTTCTGCACTCAGTCTTTATGTGCCAGTGACTAAGCAGGTCTCTCCACATGGATTATAGTGACTCCTGCTGGAATGCACTGATATTGGGGTTTTATAGGATTTGGCAGAGTTCCCCTGTCAAAAATGTAGGCTCTGTCCAGATCTGCATACTACTTTATAAAACCCTTTTTGTTCATTTAGCAAATTGTGTTGCTTCTGGGTCTGAATCATGGTGCAAACTTAGCCCGTGTTCTAGAATCTGGTTTCAACCTTTGGGATCCACCTTAACCCCCAAATAAACCTGCTTTAGATTCAAAAGCCAGATGTGAGCTGACTTTCCAATGCCATCCAGCAGTAATTCCCTGTAAATGGTCTTTCCAGGTCTTAGCTAATACTTCACCCTAGAGACAGAGGATGAAATTCTAGCCATCCCCTGATTAGGGATGTGAGCATTTTTACCTGGATCCTGTACAATGTCTTGTGGCACTCCAAACACGTGGAGTCCTGGCTTTGAAGAACCTTCTAACCTGGCCTGATTTGCCACCGTTTCTCTAATACTAGGAGTGGTCTCATTCATCAGCATGCTCCAGGCTAAGCTTCTACTACCCTTCCTTGTAGGAAGGGCTCTCTGTCAAGACTGTCCTAAGATAATGCTACTGTGTCCACAGTGTGGCCCCAAGCATAGTAGGTGTTTAGAAACCCTTTGTGAAAGCCTCATGATTCCCAACACATAAGCAGCATGACCACAATACGTTTAAAACTGCAGGGCCAATAGGAAGGAGCAGCGTCCTGACTAGCTTCTGTCTCCATGGGTAACCAGGTTCCTGATGGACCCTAAGCCTGCTCCATGCATAATCTTTGGGATCTCTTATGGCCCCAGTGTGCGCTCATCTATAACCACATTAACTGTCTCCTGAGAGGGGCGTGCTTTCCTTGGGTGCTTCATTCATGAGTCTTGACAGGCTATTGCTTTGGGTATTTCCCTCAAAAGGATTCTTTGCTGTGCTTCTCCCAGTTCAGTTACTGTCATTATTCCTAATTGCAGCTTTCCTAAAATGGCATTTGGCAACATACCTAGATGAGCTAATGCATAGATGGAGTTCTGATCTCACTGGCAATATTTTAAGAACAAACGAAGCATCCTCAGAACAAAAGAAAGGGATGAATCCTCTCAGCAGAGCTCCTGTAACCTCTGTCTACAGTCAGAGCAACTAACTGAGACTCCAAAGCCCCCAGAATAGCAACTGTTGTTACAATTAGCAACTTGAGTAGCCTGCATCCACAGCCATCCACAGAGAGAGCCAGCACATTGCATTCACATTCCTAGGGGCTATGAAATTCAGACCCAGGTGGTCCACTTCCTGCTTTCTGTGTAGATTTATCCATTGCTTTGGAGCCTTGTGTACAGTGAACATTAAGACAAGAAAGTCCTGGTTGTAAGATGTCTGTGGATTCTAGACTTTTACTGGGGCAGTATGAGAACATACATATTTACCCTGGACAGAGCACCAACAACAGGCAAAAGACCAACAACAGGCAAAAAAAAAAAAAAAAAAAAAAAAAAAACCATTGCACAAGGCCAGTTTGATGAACCATTATGCTTATTGGATTACTTATGGTAGCAACACTGTCATCCCCTGTACAGTTTCCTGGTAGCAACAATGAATAATCTTCTCTCCTCCTGCCCCCCAGAAATTATTTACATAAATAATTATATATCATTTGGAGGAGAGACCTCATAAGTCTTTTAATGAGTTTCCAGCATCTGTGGCCTCTCTCCTTCACACGAGAAAAAGTGTTCAGATTTGGAGAAAATAACTACACAACAGTTTGGCAGCTTGTAGAGCAGCTGTTCAGAGAGCATCCACATCTGTACTATGCCTCCTTGTTCAGGAGTAAAAGCATTTTCTCTGCATTGTCAAGTCAGGTGGAGGGCCTGAGTGCCCCACCTAATACTAGGTGTCCAAAAGTGGCAGTAGTTGAGATTTCTGAGCTGCCAGCCAAGTAAAGTGATAATGAAAGCATGCTAAATATCTGTGGGCCTCAGTTATCCCTGCAAGGCTCCAGGACTCACAACTAGGCTGAGGGTAACAACTCCACACAGATCTGATTTGACCTCTAGACTGTGAGCAGCCTGAGGGCCAGGCTAGCCTAGGCCAACCCTATGGTCTTTGGGTGTATGCATCAAGTGAGGAGGCAGCCAAACTGAAACTGCATTACATCCTCTTCCCCATGGCTCCTTCAAAAGACCACTGAGGATTTACTTTCTGTGTGGTCACAATGCAGAGAAGCCAGCATCCTCCTTTACCAAGACAATGTAGCATCTCTGTGGGGCCAGCAAGCAGAAGCCTGAGACAATCCAGGTCAAAATTGATGAGCATAGTTCAGAGGAGGACAAGCCACTTGTAAAAATTACCTTTCCCAATTCAATTTCCAACTCCATCCAGCTCTGTCTCTGAGGCTGATGACAGGCAGAGAGAATCGGTGGATTTGATGGCACGATGATGATTAGTTTTTTAAAAAACTGTTGCTTTAAAACTGTAGCACTTAGCGAAATCACAAAAGTCCTCTTGCTCAACGGTCTCCTGAGCAGAGAAAAGACAAAAGGCTGCACAACTACACCCTGCATATGTGAGGCCTAAGAAGATATACCCTGCACAGGTCAGCACACCTAAGGATTACTAGGTGTGTTAGTGTAGGCTCTGCTACTGGGTTGTCTTAACAGCAGGGCCTCCGAAGCACTTAGCACCATCTGTTTCAGTATCTATTAATGATTCGTACCTGGATTTACTGTTTGTAGGAAAAATATGTTGATTCTCTAACTCTGACCATTTTTTATATAGTCATCAACCAGTGTTCTTAGGCAAGTATTCAGCTGGGAAAGGATGCCAACTCCTTTTTAAAAAGGCAAGCATTCTTTTTATCCCTGTTCATCACTTAATTATTGTATTTCCTATCAATTATTTCATAAACATAGTGGATGCTAAGGTTGCGAAATGGATATTTAACTGTTAAATTCAGACTTTGGAATATCATACTGCCAGTGAAGATAACCATATTATATACACATCATGTGAAAAATGTGAGAGCCCAGCTATATGGGAAGACAATAAATAATAATTCTTCCTTGTAAAAAGAAGTCCCGTGACACCTCTCCATGTAGTGAGTCTGGGACTG
Organism: Mus musculus; assembly: GCF_000001635.26. Lineage (NCBI taxonomy): Eukaryota > Metazoa > Chordata > Mammalia > Rodentia > Muridae > Mus > Mus musculus. The sequence continues at coordinate 116,089,518 of NC_000078.6, forward strand.
TGGAAGCAGGTGTCGGGAGGACCCATTGAGGCCATATCCCTGAGTAGGACTTAGAGGTTGGGCTGAGATTTCTCTCTGCACCTGCCCCAGCGGCTTGTGACTAGTTAGTACTAGTTAGTACATGAAATGTCATGTCCTTCTTCCTCAGCTGGTTAATATGGTGCAGGGAAACTGCCCTGGGAGAAAGGGAGAGTTAGAGATAACAGCTGAATCTTGGTGCTTGTTGAGTAGAGAAGGCTAAGTGGGAGCTTTGTCGTGTGATATGTGAAGATTAAGATGGCTCAGCAAGATGGCCTGCAGGGCACTGCTGAATTCCCGTGGTATTTGGTGATACCAAGGGTAGCACTAAGGCAGCTCCAGGGAGAGAACTTCTGAGCAGACAATGCTGGACCACAGCCACGTCATGTATGAAGTGGGAGTTCCTTTGATAGTTCACTCGGAGGTATGGGCCTGAAGGATTTATCCGGTACTCTCAAGAGGATCTGCTCTGCTCCTGGCTCACCTCTTTGGATCATGACCTAGGAAGCTTGGCACATCTATAGGATCCAAGAGGAACTCTAATTCTGTGTCCTGCCAGATGGCATTTCTGGCCACAGCAAATTCTATGCAGGGAATGGCCAGGGTACAAGAAGTACTTTGTCTGGTTCCTCCTGAGGTAAGAAAAAAAAAAAAACCACTTTCTATAATAAACACTTGACCTTATCTTGTGTCTCCATCACGAGCCAGTTGAGCTGAGCTGTCACATCTAAGGCCCTGACCCCTTTAATTCCTATTATTAAGTTGCAGGGACTTTTTTTCTTTCTCTCTTCTGTATCCTTCCCATCTCCTCACATTAGAACACCCCTGCACTCACAAACTCATTGCTCAGATGGGACCCGATGCCCAAAGGGAATGTGAGATAAGGTGTATAGGATCCCCTCTGTCTGCTACATCAGAGCATGTTTCCCAACCTGATTTCCAAGATATTTGTGGCCAGCTGTCAGGCTTCACATCAGCCTCTTAAAGCAGGAAAACAATATCCAGGGGTGTTCCTATTACCACTGGGCAGTAAAGAATTGTTTGGATAGTATCCTCAGAAGGACTTCTGGACAGCTTGCTTGGACAGCTAAGGGGACTGCAGAGAATGGCCTCTGGAGACTAAGTGACCCATGGGTGGATGGCATTTACATAGGACCCCATCCCAGTGGCTGCTCAGAAGAGCACTCACTCCTTATCCCCGAATCTGTTGTGAGATTTCGAGAACTCATAAGGACTGATAAGGCCACACAACTTGAGCTTGCTATGAGCACTGTCTGCACCAACCTTCCTTGCCTCTATGAGCACTGTCTGCACCAACCTTCCTTGCCTCGCTCCTTGGAGAACTTTTGCCTCTGTGATTTTAAACTTAAGCCTTTTGAATGTGGAAGGGGAGCTGCTCTTCAAGGCTGCTGTTCTGTCAACGGCACGGCTCACACTGACTCGTGTCTTCCTTGGCTGCACATACTGCATACAACCACGGAGGAAAGGGCCAAGAAGCCTCCATACAGCTCTCACATGACTTCCTTGGGTTCCTTCATACTAGTGAGCTCAGCCCTTCCAGAACAATCCGCTCTCCAGCCAAGGAAGTCATGTGGGAGGACTTTAGGGGGAAGTGAATGAAGCTAAAAAGGAAAAACTGCAAAGGTCCTAGTGATGTGCTACCTTCAGTTTTTCAGCCCCTTCAAATGCATGAATAGCAGAATACCTAGATATCTAGAATTATCACACAGGAAGAACCAAATCACCAAACCTAGCAGTCAGCTCAAACCCAAAGGAAAGTATCTGTACTGGCTGGTTTTGTATCAACTTGACACAAGCTAGAGACATCAGGGAAGAAGGAGGCTCATTGAGGAAATGTCTCCATGAGATCCAGGCACCTTCTCAATTAATGATCAGTGAAGGAGGCAGCCCACTGTAGGTGGTTCCATCCCTGGTGGTCCTGGGTTCTATATGAAAGCAGGCTGAGCAAGCTAAGAGGAAGAAGCCAGTAAGCAGCACCTGGCCATGGCCTCTGCATCAGCTCCTGCCTCCAGGATCCTGTCCTGTTTGAGTTCCTGTCCTGACTTCCTTCAATAATGAGCAGCAATGTGGAAGTGTAAGCCAAGTAAATCCTTTTCTCTTCAGTTTGCTCTTTTGGTCTTAGTGTTTTGTTGCAACAATAGAAACCCTAACCAAGGCAGTGTCATTCAATATCCTAAGTGTCTGGAAATGTTTAAGGTATGCAAATAATAACCCCTGTCTTAAGGCTCAGCTCACCAGACTACCAATTCTTGCCTGCGTATTCCCAGACTTAGGTCTCCTCAAGACTTAATGCTGTGAGGAGTCAGGTGCAAATCAGCAAGAAAAATACAAGGACTTTCTTTTATTTTAAAAATGTGGTATGGAAACACAATGGAAATCTTGTTCAACATTATAAAAGAGGAAACTTAGGTCATTTGCCGTAACATGATGGGTCCAGAGGACTTAACACATAGTAGAATAATCCAGGTGCAGAAAGGCAAACACCACAGAACTCACTCATGTGGAATCTAAGTCTGTTTCATACAACAAAAGGTAGAATGGTGTCACCAAAGGCCAATTTTGGATGCTATTTAAATGGCATGAAGTTTTAGCCAGGCAATAAAAACATGTTCTAATGACCTGTTGCATAGTGAGTTGACTATAGTTAATGTCAACTAGAATACTAAAATAATTCCTTTTAAACACTCTTATCACAAAGAAATCACATTTGAAGTGATAGATACACTAATTCATTCATCCTTCAATGTATACATTGTATCAAACATCTCATCTACCCCATAAGTATATATAATTATTAGTCATCCGTTTAAAAATAAATAGGCCTTTTTAAAAACGACACAGTGTACATTGAATTATTCACACGTTTTCAATCACAGGCCTTCTTCAAAAGCAAAAAGTGAGCACACAAGCTGCTCTTACCTCAACAGCGCTGTGTGAGTGTCTCAGGGAAAAGGCTTGGGCAGGAGGCTGTCTAACAGCAGTATTCTTCCTGCGGACTGTTCAGACTTGCTTATTCTCCTGCCACCCTTCTAAGCAGTGAGTTCTCATGGCCCATGATTTGCACCTAATTCTTTGCCTCTCCTTCTAGCCTGCAGCGGTGTCTGGGACAACATCACATGCTGGCGCCCGGCAGACGTTGGGGAAACTGTCACAGTGCCCTGCCCCAAAGTATTCAGCAATTTCTACAGCAGACCAGGTATTTGCATTGATTCCTAGGTTTACAGGGGTTTTCCTCTCAGCCGTCAGTTTTTCCCAAAAGAAGCAAGCTGGTCCTTGCTACTTTTGTAGCTATATTCTTACTCCCTAGTCCCAAGGGACTATGTTGGGTGAGTTCTTTAAGGAAGCAGGAATACTTCAGCCTCTGGAGCCTATGTAGGCAAGCAGGGCAGATACAGAGGGGAAAACGGGATGATAAACTCTCAGGGGACAAAGCAGGAAAAGTGTTCACGAGTGATAGTGGAGATGAGGGGGGAGGGAGAAAGAAGGTGACTGTAAACCCAAGAGAGATTAGCACAAGGTTGTAAGGATTAGGAACAGAATTTGGGCCACTGCACAAAATATGTTCCTGCTGACTAGTTTGCTGTTGCCTAGAGTTTAGAGAATCTGGTGCCATCAGCGCCTCTGTCGTACATAGTTCTTTATGCATGTCTCAGGATCCAGGTTTTCATAACACAGAGGCATCTGTGTAGAAAAATAGATATTAGAAGACACAACTAGGATGAGGAAAGCGCAGTGCTTTGGAGAATTGGAAAATAGTTTTATCTGGTCAGATGCTGAGGGGGGAGGCTGTGAGGAATGATAATGGTATCAGGGACTTGGTCTCTGACTGGAACCTGGGTCCCTAACCTACCTCTTTGGTCATTTGTGGCCATGTTAGGGAATCTCAACCATTCTCAATATTCTGACCTCTAAAAGCTCTCATCCAATCACCAACATCTCCCTCAGGGGCTTGGCCATGAGTGTAAAGAGGCAGTCCACTGCAGATGTCAATGGGTCAGGTGTGGCCTGAGTCCAGGCCTCAGGGAGGATACCAGAAGGTCCCCAGGGAAGGTGATGGGAGACTGGGAGCTCAAGTCCTTTAAGGACTATGGAGTTGCATCTGCCCAATAGTGCTGGATTCAGGATCACCAGCCTGTCAGGAACTGCTAATGTACATTGCCAGAGGAGATGAGCTCTCAATGCCTGGTGACTGCTCACTACCAGTGAACAGGTGACCATCACCATATAGAAAAAATTGCAGGGCCTTTGGGTCAGAAAGCCTATCTCCTGCTCAAGCCCAAAAATTACCCAGTCTGCAGGACCTTGGTGCCCCACCTGTAGAAAGAGAACAGCAATATAAACCACACCTACCTCACAAGTCCACTCCGAAAGTAAAGGTATATATAAAGAAAGGCCTTTGTAAACTGAAACATCCCATAACCTGTGGGTCCCACGAGTAGCCTGGGCAAGGGACAGAAGTGCCACAGAGGATGAGGACATGTGTCGTACCCTGGGCACCTTGAATAAGAATCGGGCCTGGTCAGTTGGAATGACTAATGCCCTTGTCTTTCCCTTTCCCAGCAGGTCTGCCCAGAGCTTCATACTCTTTCTGCTTTGTGTGGTCACCTGCCACATTCTTTGTAAATAGAGTGAATGCCTCATTGCTGGATAAATTTGAGATTATTTAGGAATAAACAATGGGATTTTAAAATCACAAAACTGCTATATTTCTTACTATTTAAATCTCAATCATGTGTTTTCCTCCAACTGATAACCAAGCAGAAACTGCCCTACACTGCTTCTTAAGCATCGAAGGGTGAGGGACAGGCCAAATGGAGAGGGGACCAGGATTAAAAACTAAAGAAGAACAAGAGAGGTCGCTCCAGAGCGCTGGGCCTGGCCACCAGCACTCTAGTAGACGCAGATATCAGAATATGCTAAGGGTTGTCATTCAGCTTCCGAATACCAGCTCTGAGGCTTTAGCAGTTGCGATCAGTTCCAGTCCTGCTTTTTACCATTCTGTGATACAGTGTGTTCACTGGACCCTGTCAGGGAGGTCTCAAGAAGGAAGCTGTGCAGGGCAACTAAGGAAGGACTTCTGGGCAGCCTTAGTCGCTTGCTGATTAGGGCTTCAGCTTGTCATATCTAGCTTCCAAGGACCAAACATGCGAAATTTACTTTCCAGGAAACATAAGCAAAAACTGCACTAGCGATGGATGGTCAGAGACATTTCCAGATTTCATAGATGCGTGTGGCTACAACGACCCCGAGGATGAGAGTAAGGTAGGTGCCCGACCCGCCACACAAGCTCCACTCGTGGGCACTGCAAACAGACAACATTCTCTATGGGTCTCCTTACCTCTGTAGCAGCGCAGCTTCTTGATCCACACTTGGTCTCTGATATGCTCTGGCATTTGCGATTTGCCGACTCAGCATAATTTGGGAGGCCCAGGAAGGAAGGCTTTCCTTACCTGTCAGCATGTCTGGATGGGAGAGACTCCTGTGAGTGGGTTATTCCTGCCACAGACTAGCTCTTCTGGGACCCTCTGAACACCACATCCTTTGTACCATCTGGATCTCTTCATCCCATTTATAGAGTTGCCATTATCTGGATTCCTGGGAAGCAGATTTGATCCCTCAGCACACGAGTCCAATGCCAAACGTCTTTGTAAGTTCTGAAGCTGGGTCTGTTCGTAGCTGCTGGTGTCTTATCTCAGGCCACTCTCAGGTCAACTGTCAAGAGTCTCTCCAGCCATGGCTACAGCACTCTTCATCCATTTCTAAAGTAGAGTACTACACCCATGAGTAGATCTTTCTGTAAGGATGTAATTGTTGGGAATCTGGACATTCCTGACTCAGCCCTGTACCTCTGCCGGGCTCCATCTCCACCCTGGCAGCCTAGTGTATCCCGGCATCACCTTCCTTTGTGCTTGACCATTGTCTCCTCCTCTTCCCCCTCAGCCTGGGTGCCTTTGCTCTGTAAGGAGGACTTGAGCTCCTTACAAACCCACATTCAGTTACGTACAGACATGGTGACCACTAAGTAAGGTACTGAATGTAGGGGAGGCTCTACAGAAACCCAGTAAACAGCCAAGCACAGATCCTTCCACACAGCCACAGAGCACAGTCATTTCATGACTCATGTCACCTCCTGTCTATCACGGTGCCTTCTCTCCATCCGTGGCAGCAGTTCTGCTTCTGGGAGTTGACCCACTTGCCCCTTGCCCCAGACTAATTGCTTTCCTTTCTTCATTAAGCTTTATAATTCAAAGCCAAAAGATTATGAAACTCAAGGAAAGAAAACGCCACGTTGTTGTGAATGCTCCACTAGTTGAGGGCAGCATTCCTGGACAATAGCAGTGTAGCAGCTGCACAGTTGCCTGTGTCCTAAGAACCAGACACACTCAGGCTTGATGGCACCAATTCCACAGACCAGGTACTCAAGCTTGAAAAGACGCTGTGATGTGTTGGCCTTCATCTTTCTGACATTGCAACCTTCCATTTCCTCCCACACACGCTTTGACATTTCCACAAGACAGGGAACCCACTGGTCTCCTACCCTCTTCAGCTGCATTGTTAGAAGTCTCAGCTCTGGACTGGGATGTTGGCTGGGGTTCCAGCCCTCTAGCACACTCAGAATACCATGGAGAGGGTTCTACACTGCATCCTGTGCAGCAAATAGAAGCTGAGAGGTGAACCAATATTGAAGATCACAGCTCCTTGCTTTTGGATAGATGCCAGCTCACTTCTGACCCACTACCCCACTCAGGAGCCCATATACAAACCCCTGGTCAAATGTAGGAACTGGGCACCTGTGTCCTCTCTGTCCCCTGTGCTGCATTGCACACTCTGATGACCTAATTCTGTTGTCTGGTCTCACTTGATGAGCTCCCAAAGAAAACAGGTTTCTTTTCTGGCTGGTGACACTGTGGTGCTGCCTGCCTGTTCCGTTGTGTGTGTAATAACTGCCTTTAGTTTCTCTGTGACAAGTGTATCCCGTGTTCTCTGGGGCTATGATTATTGGTGAAGCTGTGGGTGGTGCCCATCCCCCTAGAATGGCTGCTGAGCACACAGGACAACTGTGTGATCTGGACTTGGTGATTACAGAGTGTACTGAATTTCGTGTTGCTGAACCCCACCCACATATCCTGGAGACCAACTTCAAGAGGTTCACTAAGCTGAGTCAGGCTCACAAGCCTGGAGAATGCAAACAAAAGGCAGCTACTTAGGATGCAGCTGAAGTCAAGGTGCAGAGAGACTATTGAAGCAGAAATGTCCCCACCCTAGGTCACCTGCATGTGTGACTAGGTGCCCAAAATCTCAGTCTTCCCTGCTTCCTCCTCATTTACCAAATCCCTGAAATGGCTGTTTCTGTCCCCTCAGTTAATGGCACCATCCTCGGGGTCACCTTGATGCCAAATGATGCTTATCATTTTACCCTTTTATAATACTGGATCCCCACAAATATGGACCCAAATCCCACAAGGGCCTTTGGTAGAATCACAAAAAGCAAAACTCTGGACATTCTGGCCTGCAGCTCTGAGGGCTGCATTCTTAGTAGCCCCTTGTCTGCACACAGAGATAGGCAAAACACCCATCTGGAAGCTCAGGGCTCTATCCATGTGGAATAAGATCTGAAACATGTTTTTATAGAAGACACGAATGCATTTTAAACTGCCCTAAAGCATTTTGATGCGTTGTCTCTAGGAAGCTGCCCACTGGCCTTCTGGGAGTGAGCATCCCCTGAGCTCAGGCTCCGAGTCTGCAGAGATGGTTCTTAAGTCCCGTTCTGAGTTCTGGTCCAGAGCAGGGATGACGGCCATGGCTTCAACCCCATCCCTTTGAAGCTGGTCAGATGGGACAAGGTCACCTGGTTAGAGGCCGTGGAGACAGATCAAGCAGCCATGAGTCTCGGGGCTTCTGTGAACTGGTGCTGAGCAGTGTCTTGAGATTGCTTCAACACTCTCTTCCTAGCCCTATGTTCGGGTTCCTCAGGGAGGCCTGGGACACACACACACACACACACACACACACACACACACACACACACACACACACACACCTTCACCTCTCATGTGTTCAAAGATCTTTGGGAGCCTGCATTCTGAGCTCTTCCCAGTTATGAAGAGTGACAGGGACGTAAGAAGCTCCGGTGTGTCCATGCAGAACAAGACCTCTCTTTTCCTTGATTTCTCCTAGGTCACACTCAGGGAGCATTTCCAGACACTGGAAAACTCCTGAGGCCCATTCGATGCTTCTGAGGAGACTATAATTAAACCCTGCCTGTGTGAGGCATGGCTTCTGATCCCTCATGCATTCTGTCTGTTTTGAAGAACTATTTTTGTTCTTAATTAAACATTTCAGAAATTCTTCAAATAGCATGAATTTATAATAATGGATTAAAAAAGTCAAAATATTTTAATGCAGAAGGCAATAGAAATGATGGACCAAAGTCAAAATGAGTAATGCTTCCAAATTGCAGTTTACACACTTTAAATACTTTAGATACTAGGTTTCTTCACAGACTCCTTGAAATATAAAACTATGGCAAACACAGTGCCATCATAGATGTGCTGAGCATGGGGCAGACTACATACAGGCTCTGGGCATGCGTACACACACATGACCAAAGCTGAGGCCCCTTGTCAAGGATTGCAGAGGCTTCTGAGAGATGACTATGTGTAGAAGGCCAGCTTTTTTTCTGTGTCTTTCTTAAATTGAAAAGTCAGACAATATATTCTGATGGTGTTTTCCCTCTCCCATCTCTTCCCAGATCCAACTCCATGGCTTCTTTCTATTTTTTAAAAAAACAAACAGGCAATTTCAAAAGCCAAAGAAACCAGATTTAAAAAAAAAAAAAAGGCGGTGAAAAGGTACAGGAAACACACAGGGACAGACAGGCAGACAGAGAATCCACAAAAGCACAAAATTAGAAACCACAAGATACATGTAAAAGGTCAGTAAATAGGAAATTCCCCCCAACAAAGCACAATGAAACAAAAACACTACAAAGCCACCCCTAAGTCCATCACTCTCTAATTGGATTTAGGAACCAGCACACAAGATGGAGCCCATGCCTAATACTGCTCAGGTAGCCGAGAGCCTGAGTCTAGACTAGCCGTAGCCCTGGGGAAAGCCCAGATCTTCTTGCCTGAAACAACTTGAGCTTTTCCTCAGCACTGCACTTTCTTCTCAGATCTGTGTGGTGGGGTGTCCCACTCACATGTAGTCATATTCTCCCATGAGGGTTATGTGGATGGCTATCATTGTTTCAGAATATATTAAGAAAAATAAATACATGTAACAAAACCCATAGGGTTGGCTACATATGGAAGAATGATTAGATCAAATTACAGTTCAAGGAAACTCTTCGAGGAGAGATATTGAGGTCCTTGCACCTTCAGCATACTACCCCAAACTGCCTATATGGCCATAACTCACTTGGGAACAAGGAGCCACCTCTGTTATGCCTTCCCACCTGGATCTCAAATAAAGAATCACTTTGGCTAAATTTAGAAGAGAGCTTTTGGCACTGGTGTCAAGTAAACACATTTCTTCCATATTATTTGATATTCCTAAAAATATTTATACCGTCTCCTCCCACCATCCTCCACACTAGGCCACTCTCCCTAATAGTGTTCCTCATACTTACCACGCTGATGGCACAGACCACACCATTAACACTCTGGTTCCATGAAGGCACTTGACCCCTAACAGCCTAATAATAGGCAGGGAGTCCTAGGAGGGGAAGGAGGAACTCACAGGGAGCCTCTGTGGCAATCCAGAATTGCCACCTACAGGGATATATCAGGATGTGAGTTCCAGTGCTCTCCAGATGACAGATTCCAGCAGGAGCTCACAGGGACAGAGGCATTTGCTCATTTCAGTATAGGTTATACTGACTCCATGTTGTGGTGTCTCTATTTTTCCGTGCATCAAAGGGCTTGCGTTTCATAGTGTTTAAGGCATATTGTGGGCCAAGCTTAATGACAGATAGTAGTGAGAAGAAAAAGGTTTAGAGAAGGCAGAGTGAGATGAGCTGTGGACAAGATAGGCTTGGCAACTCGAAAAGGCTAGGCAAGGAGCTACCCCACAGATGATGTGGCAGAGAACGGGACTTACAGTTACCCACAGGGGCCTGTGGCTGACCTTGGACTCACACAAGGGTGATCAAGAAGTTGCCTTGTGAAGACAGACTGAGTTATCAGACATGCTTACCCCTGTTTTAAGAGAAGCTTCACACATGGGCTTTGATGCTTTGCAGTAAACCATTAAGGCCAAAGGAGAAATAAGACACAGAAAGGCTGCCCAGGAACATTCAATGGCTTTCTAAATTCTTAAATCCCCTCCACTAAGAAATACTACCTTAGAGCTGGAAATTGATGAAAACCAGAAAATGAAAGGGTTGAGAAGCAGTCTATGAAGATGGCCACCCAGGGAAAATACAAGCTATAGTCATCTCTCTGTCTCAGTCTTCAGAGTCCCCTCTTTCCTTTTTAAGAGCCTATCTTGATCCCTCTGAGATCTTCAGTCAAAATAATTTTTTCTTTAATAAAAATAAAAGCTGATCTTGAGATAAATTACCAAGAATTATTGCTGAGATAGAATAAGTGTCCCACACAGATTAAACACAATTTTCTAGATGACAGCATTCAATGAGTTTCTTGGCCCTCTCCTACCTGTGTCATCTCTCTGTGGTGGGTGCAGATCTTTCAAAGAAAGGTTATAAATCTTGAAGTTTCATGAGGACAGATAGAACATCTCACACTTCCAATGTGCTAATAAATTCCCAGCTCTTCTTCACCTCCCTAGAGTGGAGAACACATCTACTGAGGAGAGCCTAGTTCATGCCAGACCAAGCGACCCTAGGTTCAAATCCTAGAAAACCATTTGTTTTCCTGTCAGGACACCAGTGTCTGGAGATACCAGATACCCCCTGTTTGTGTTGGTCTTGATAGGGTCACATAGCAATTACATTTGATAGTCTTCAAGGCACAAGCTTAAAATTAAATGTCAGAATTTTTTTATAATAAAGCAAAGACTGCCAGCTCTAGGTCAGCTGCCTTCTTGTTTTAAAATCATAAACTCTGCATATGTATAAAATGCTCAGTGGGACAAGCTACCAAATATCTCTGACTATCTTCTTACCTCAGAAATTCTACATTGGGGTTTTAAAATAAATTTCTCTCCTTGTTCATCTTAGCACTAGAAAGAAACACTAAATTCTATTTAAAAGATGTACAAGTTAGGAGAAAGGATGTCACGCTGATTGTGGGCTAGCTTCCCAATAGCTCCTGAGCATGCCCAAAATCACCCTAGAGATACACAGAGGCTCAAGTTCATGCTGCATCCACCCTTGAATTGGGCTCATAATCTCCATGGGAACTGTGACCACACAGAAGACCTCACCACTAGAAACCAGCATTCCCCTAAGCTGGCTACATGGATTTTTCCTTTCCTGGGATATCTTTGCCGTCCTCAAGAAAAATTATATCCGCAGGAGGATGTGTATCCCCAGGAGTGTCTGTGTCCTCAAGGAGAGGCCTTGTCTTCAAAAAAAGCTTAGTCCTTAGGAAAGACGATGTCCCAGTAAGAAGACACCATATCTCCATGAGAAGTTAGACTCTTCTTGAGAGGCTTGGTTCCTGCAGCAGCTGAGCTGGTAACCTAGTAACCTCTGATCATGAGCAGCCAACATTCATGTCTGCCCCTGAATATCTAAGTGACCATTGACCTTCATCACCCCAATGTAGCTTGGAGCCTGTCCCAAAATCACCCAAGAGCAGCCCCACTTCCTCTGATGAAGAGGTAAAAGATTGGAGGGTAAACACATTATGAACATTCTTGGGCTGAGGCTAAAGGAGAAGCCACTGCTACTCTGAGAGCAAGGAAGGTGAATTCAGCCCTGATTAGAAGATACTATTCAGGGAAGAGCCTCCTCCAAGAAAGACTAGGGAACATGGTCTGCATCTTACCTCTCATTGCCTCTTAAATGACAGAGAAATCTCCCAAGATTTTGGAATTATCTTCCATTGACAGGTAGGAATCCAAGCTCAGAACCCCTCCCCATACCCTAAAACACCCAACCAGATTTAATCAAGACCTCGGAAAGAGAAGTTACAGAGTGGTATCAGGACTCCGTTACAAGAAGCCAGTGAATATACAGATGTGACACTCCACCCTTCTAGGCTTGAGGTCTCCTGCAATCTGTGGGAGGAGTAAAACATTTCAGACTCAAGATTCTGTGTCTGGGGCCACTCAGCACTAGAAAACCTGTTGTCTGAACCTCCAACTGAGAGAAGGGCTCGTTGTGGAAAATAAACTTTTCCTGAGTAAGGTAAAAGGTATCCTTGACTTGTGGATGATTTAATCATCCTGGGTACATATTCTGTCCTAGTATCCACGTGTTCTTTGCCCTTGCATTCAACTAGACTCGGATGCAAAGCAGTGTCCCATGGCTGTTGTGCCGCACAACCATGATGCCTATATTGAACATGGACAGATGTTTTTTAGTCATTTTCCCCCAAACAGTGCCTCATAACAGCTATTACACAGAGCTTACATTGTTTACATTGTACTAGTTAGCACAGCCATGTGGATGATGTAAGTGTGTGAAAGGATTGCACAGGTTATAAGAAGCAAATACTGCAACACTTATACAAAGGACTTGAGATCTGTAACTTATTATGTCTTGAGATCCTGGAAGTTGTCTCCATGTGTACTAAGGGATGATACAGAGCCTATTTCTCCAGGTCAGTGCTTGTGCCTGCCTGGCTAATCACCCATTCCTATAGTTCCAGAGACTGTGACCACCAGAATCTCAGAAGCATCTGTAAGATGAATTATTTTAATGTAAGTGTAAACAGTTTATTAATCTGGTGACTAGATTTCTTTACCTTAGCTGGTCCCCAATAATCACACAGAGAAACCAAGATTTATTTCAAGCTGCCCCTCAATACTTGGGCAGTTATATGATTTACCTTAACTTCCTACACTAATCTAGCTACTTCCAATCCCCATGATACTTGAAGTTTAAAATTGTTCTAGCTATCTCTGCTTCAGATGGTTTCTTCACATGGTGTCTTCTTGAACACTGTCCTCTGCATGGCCAATCCAAACCTCCTCCCCTCTCTCTTTCTCCTTTCCCTGGATGATGGAAGTTATGCCATATTCTCTCTTCTTCCAAGCCATTCGGTGATCAGCATTTATTGACAAAACACAGAATAAATGGTAAGAATTGTTTGCACAAACAAGAAGGGCTGGGGGTAGTTTATTGACCTAAGCATTACAATGCCATATCCAGATTGAAATAAGAAATGAGGGCAGGGAAATAAGCATTTGAATAATACAAGGACAACCTTTACGCAGTGCACAAAAGCCTTATGCCTACAGGCTTCATCAGATTTGAAACAGTGGCTATGAACAGTGGTAGACCTCATCCTCTTGGCTCCAGTCATCAGCACCATGGCCAGTTCTGCCTGTAGACTATCTCCATCAAGCCTCAGCGGAGCTAAAAGTGCTCTCTCTTCCATTTTACTGTGTGGGAAACAGTTGAAAATAGATTTTTAAGCCACATACTCCTCAGTAACTGTGGATTTGGACCACCAGTGTAAGGCATTAAGCAGCAGAATAAGCTCCGAGAAGGGTCATTACACTGACTGATGGCTAGTGATAAACATGTATCTACATTTAGATACATGTTTATCAGTGCAGAAATCTGAGATAAGTAGGCAACTCTCTGTTTCTCCATCTATAAAATGAATTCAGCAAATGAACTATTCACTTCTTCAAAGTATAATTGGGATCCTAGACCTCACTTCTGATACACTGTTGTAGGCTGCTTTCTATGCCACATCTGAGACTGTGTTCTTGAGAGTACAGTGTGGTCCACAGGTAGATGATGTGACTGGTAGGGGGCCTTGTTGGGAGTAAGGGATTACCTGGGGAGGGGCATAAAAAGAGACTGGGACCATGGGTGTTGCTGTGGCTGTTCAGCTCTCCTCTGTAGCTTGTTTGGATATAGACACAGTCCAGAACAAAAGAATAACAACCTGTAACACAAACACAAGATACACTTAACTCATGGAAAATTTCATGCCTCCTTGCCACCATCTCTGAAAACCCACCTCCCCAGCACCATGCTTGAAGAAGTGGGTACCATGACTTTACTAACCCCGGGAACCTGGCTAGGATTCCAATACCAGGCATGATTTCCCTCCTGACAACTGGGCTGTAAGTCCAATTATACAGCTGTTGTTTGGCAACATTATAAGAGTGCTACTGTTCGCACATTTATGCATATCTTGCCATGCTGGTCATTTCTGTGGTTCATAGGTTTTACAGCTGAGAAGGACAGTTTAATTGCTTCCCTCCCTTGGAAGTTTCCTTGGATATTATTTTCTGAAACGGTGGAGGCAGGACCACAGGGAAGAGGCTTTCAGCCAGATCCAGCTTGAGTCATACAAGGCTTATATCTGTCCTTGTGGTTGGAATCTTTGGTAATAAGGGCCAAGCCTCAACCCTTGAGAGACACACAAGGGCTACATGACTACTCTACCAAAAGCAATTTACAGATGCAATATCAACCCAATAAAAATACCAAAAATGTTCTTCACAAAACCAGGAAAAAAATCTAAAATCCATATGGAACCAGTAAAGACTTTGATGGCCAAATCAATCTCAGAAAAAGAAAAAAGAAGAATACTGGAGGAATTGCTATTTTAGACTTCAAGATATATTGGACAGTTATTGTAATAAAGATAATATGGTATTGGCACAAGACAGATATGTAAGTCAATGTAATAAAATAGAAGACACAAACATGAGTATTTATAACTATAGCTACCTGATACATGACAAAGAGGTAAAAATTTATAAACTGGAAAAAAGATGGCATCTTCAAAAATGGTGCCAGGAAAACTATATTTCCATCTGCAGAAAAATTTAAATTAGACCCATATCTATCACCCTGCACAAAAATTAGATCCAAGTGAATCAAAGACCTCACTTTGAAACCTGAAGAATTGAATCTGCTACAGCATATAGGCAGTATCCTATGAGATATGGGTGTAGGAAAGGACTTTCTAAACTGGACTCCATTTGCCAAAGAGCTAAGACAAGCAATTGACACCTAGGACCACATAAAACTAAAAAACTTCCATACAGCTAAGGAACTAATCAATTGAATGAAGAAGAAACACACAGAATGAAAGAGAATCTTTGCCAGATATACATCTAACAGAGATTTAATAATCCAGAATATACAAACAAACAAGCAAAAAAACCAGAGTCAGAAAAACACACAACCAATTTTAAAATGGACTAGGGATCCAGAGAGTTCTTAACAAAAGAAATAAAATGGCTAATAAGTACCTCAAAATTATTCATTATTCTTAGCAACTAGGAAAATGCAAAATAAAAGAACATTCAGAGTTCATCTTGCCCCCAGTAAAAATTACTAAAATCAACAAAATAACTGACAACAAATGCTGATGAGACTGTGGAGAAAGGTGGACACTCATTCCCTATTGGTGGGTATGCAAACTGGTATAGCATCTCTGAAATCAGTATGGAGAATTCTCAAAATTTTTTAAATTTAAAAAATTTCTGTATGGCCCAGCTATGTCATTCCTTGGTGTATGCTCAAAGGACTCAACATCGTACTAAGCAATAGTTACTCAGCCATGTTCATGGCTACTGTACTCACAATAGCCACGAAACAAACAACCTAACTGTCCCATGACTAGATAATGAAACTGTGGTATATATACACTATAGAATACTATTCAGCTATAAATAACAATGAAATTTTCAGGTAAATAGATGGAACTAGAAGGATTATATTGAGTGAGATAAAGTAGGTCATCAGCTTCCTTTCTTATACAACCGAGTTGCATACAACCAGCCCAGGGATGTCCCTCCCACATCAATAACTATTCAAGAGAATACCCCACAGATATGCCAAAAGCCAATCTAATAGAGCCAATTCTTTAATTTCCATTTGTCTAGGTGATTCTAGTTTGTGTCAATATAACTTTTACCAGCATAATTGTCCCACTATCAGCATAACATACAAACACATCACTATTAAACCATAATCTTCCCTTTTTTATTTATCCCCTAATATTTAATGTTACTGCCACAATATAAAATATAATATTACTTTTAAAGTCTTTAAAAATCTCAAACACTTTAAAAGTTTAAAGTTTCTTTAAAATACCCAAAGTTTCTTAACTGTGGGTTCTTATAAAATCAAAAGCAAGTTAAATAATTTCTTACTCCAAAAGAAAGTACCCACGAAGTAGAAATAAGAACAAAATAACACCATTAAAAAATGGGGCTGAGGAAAGGATGGACCATATAAAGACTGCCATATCCAGGGATCCATTCCATAATCAGCTTCCAAACGCTGACACCATTGCATACACTAGCAAGATTTTGCTGAAAGGACCCAGATATAGCTGTCTCTTGTGAGACTATGCCGGGGCCTAGCAAACACAGAAGTGGATGCTCACAGTCAGCTATTGGATGGATCACAGAGCCCCCAATAGAGGAGCTAGAGAAAGTACCCAAGGAGCTAAAGGGATCTGCAACCCTATAGGTGGAACAACATTATGAACTAACCAGTACCCCAGAGCTCTTGACTCTAGCTGCATATGTATCAAAAGATGGCCTAGTCAGCCATCACTGGAAAGAGAGGCCCATTGGACTTGCAAACTTTATATGCCCCAGTACAGGGGAACGCCAGGGCCAAAAAGTGGGAGTGGGTGGGTAGGGGAGTGGGGGGGGGGAGTGTATTGGGGACTTTTTGGATAGCATTGGAAATGTAAATGAGGAAAATACCTAATAAAAAAAATTAATTCTAAAAAAAAAAGTGGGGCTCAGAACTAAACAAAGAATTCTCACCTGAGGAATACCGAATGGCTGAGAAACACCTGAAAACATGTTCAGCATCCTTAATCATCAGGGAAATGCAAATCAAAACAACCCTGAGATTCCATCTCACACCAGTCAGAATGGTTAAGATCAAAAACTCAGGTGACAGCAGATGCTGGCAAGGATGTGGAGAAAGAGGAACACTCCTCCATTGTTGGTGGGATTGCAAGCTTGTACAACCACTCTGGAAATCAGTCTGGTGGTTCCTCAGAAAATTGGACATGGTACTACTGGAGGATCCCGCAATACCTCTCCTGGGCATATATCCAGAAGATGTTCCAATTAGTAAGAAAGAAACATGCTCCACTATGTTCATAGCAGCCTTATAATAGTCAGAAGCTGGAAAGAACCCAGATGCCCCTCAACAGAGG
Organism: Mus musculus; assembly: GCF_000001635.26. NCBI lineage: Eukaryota > Metazoa > Chordata > Mammalia > Rodentia > Muridae > Mus > Mus musculus. The sequence continues at coordinate 116,106,842 of NC_000078.6, forward strand.
AATGGATACAAAAAATGTGGTACATTTACACAATAGAGTACTACTCAGCTATTAAAAAGGATGAATTTATGAAATTCCTAGGCAAATGGTTGGACCTGGAGGCCATTATCCTGAGTGAGGTAACCCAATCACAAAAGAACTCAAATGATATGTACTCACTGATAAGTGGATATTAGCTCAGAAACTTAGAATACCCAAGATATAAGTTACAATTTGCAAAACACATGAAACTCAAGAATAACGAAGGCCAAAGTGTGGACACTTTGCCCCTTCTTAGAATTGGGAACAAAACACCCATGGAAGGAGTTACAGAGACAAAGTTTGGAGCTGAGACAAAAGGATGGACCATCTAGAGACTGCCATATCCAGGGATCCATCCCATAATCAGCCTCCAAACACTGACACCATTGCATACACTAGCAAGATTTTGCTGAAAGGACCCTGATATAGCTGTCTCTTGTGGGACTATGCCGGGGCCTAGCAAACACAGAAGTGGATGCTCACAGTCAGCTATTGGATGGATCACAGAGCCCCCAATAGAGGAGCTAGAGAAAGTACCCAAGGAGCTAAAGGGATCTGCAACCCTATGGATGGAACAACAATATGAACTAACCAGTACCCCAGAGCTCTTGACTCTAGCTGCATATGTATCAAAAGATGGCCTAGTCAGCCATCACTGGAAAGAGAGGCCCATTGGACTTGCAAACTTTATATGCCCCAGTACAGGGGAACGCCAGGGCCAAAAGGGGGAGTGGGTGGTTAGGGGAGTGGGGGGGTGGGTATGGGGGACTTTTTGGATAGCATTGGAAATGTAAATGAAGAAAATACCTAAAAAGAAAGAAAGAAAGAAAGAAAGAAAGAAAGAAAGAAAGAAAGAAAGAAAGAAAGAAAGAAAGAAAGAAAGAAAGAGAAAGAAAGAAAGAACAAGCAAACTACAAGTCCAACAATCAACAATATAAATAGTTCAGTCCACAATCTAGAACACACAATCTTCTGGGTTCCAGCGAGTTTGTGAGCAGAACCTTTCCTCCGGCTCTGCCATCCACAGCACACACAACTTGTTTACTAGACTCAGGCCAGCTCCACTCTACACCTGGATGGTCAACCCACAACCCTGGCATCTCAAATATGCTGAGGTCTTGACTTCAGCTGATCCTACATCTTCAACAGTGTCTTTTCTTAGTCTTTTCAGGGATATCTATCCTGCCACATAGTGTGTTGCCTTGGCTTCTCCCCAGAATTCAATGCTGGTGTTTTCACTACATCACTGACCTCTCCTGACCTCTCACTGTGCAAATCCCCAAGCTTCTTTCAATGACTCTTTCAGTCCTGTAGCTTTCATACCACTGAAGCACATATTGCCAACCACATACCACATGGAAGGCACATATTGCCAACGTCAGCTGCCAGCTTGAGGTGCAACTGTGGCTCCCTTTTCGACCACAGTTTCATTGTGCTAACCCTGAGGAAATTCTTCCCAGGGTATTTCACCCAAATGAAGCTGGTCTCTTGTTAATCATAGCTGATTCTTCATCTCTAGCTAAGCCACATTGATTGCCTCCATTGAAGCAAAGATTTCGTTTCTTTCGGGGAGAATCCTGAAAGTGGGAGTGGAGTTGTCTCTGACTCTTTTGCCTGCTCTTGGGACCCTTTTCCTCTGACTGGTTGAATCCCCAGTCTTGATGTGAGGGTTTGTGCCTGACCTTATTGCATCTTGCTGTGCCATGTTTGCTTGATGGGAGGCCTGCTCTTTTCTGGTGGGGGAGACAGGTGTAAACTGTATCTGGGAGACGGGGAGGGGACTGGAAGGCGTGGAGAGAGGGAAATCTGTGGTCCGGATATATTGTATGAGAGAGGAATAAATAAAACACTCTTTTAAATGATTGTTAATCTAAATTACCACTTGGAGGAGCCTCACAGAGTCTTTGTGATTCTCTGAAACTTCACAAGTCAAACCTCTACCATACTCATTTTTCTTAGCATTATATTCCAAGTTTCCTCAGTAGCCCATTAAGCTCCAAAAACTCAATGACTTTTCCAACCCAAATTTCCAAATACTGCTACAATCTTTCCCCAAAAAGGGCAGCTCTACTACAGCAGTATTCTACTCTCTGATACTGGTTTTTGTTCTACTTTGTTTTTTCTTACTGGGAAAAAATATAAGCAACATCAACTTAAGGAGGAAAGGAGCTATTACATCTTACATGTCTTAGTCAATAATCAAGGAAAGCCAGGACAGGAGCTCAAGACGGAGGCTTGGAGGCAAGAACTGCAGCAAAGACCACTGAAGAATGCAGCTTGCTCACCTGCCCAGAGATGGTACTGCACACGGGAGGCTAGGCCTTCCTACATCAATCAAGAATCAGTATGCCCGAAGGTATCTGATAGAGGTAATTCCTCAGTTGAGGTTCTCTTTTTCTAGATGACTCAAGTTTGAGTCAAATCAACAAAACTAACCAGCCTGCTGGGGGTATGGTAGTTATAGAGTTGTAAATGTCAGCTTTCTGTCAGGAACAGTAGAAAAGCTACACACACGGTCTTCAGGAGAAAATAGAACTAGTCCACAATAGTAAGTAGCAACAGCACATGCAGAAAATAGGCCAGCAGTGTCAAAAGAAATCCAGAGAGATATTCTTGACATGAAAATTTTGTTGAGTGGGAAACCATCTGTTGCTGAACGAGGAAACAAAACCAAACACAGCCTCACAGGAGTGGCCAGCAGGCTTCTGAGATGTGCTGACAACGGAGATGCTTTTCTCATTGGTTAGGGTGGTTAGCTACCTAGCTGGTGCTAAGACATACCACGCAGTCATCCACGACTTGAAGCTAGAGCTACCACAGCTGCTGGGAAGATAGCTCTGGGAGTTTCTCTGCTGATGCAGCTGCCAACTCAGTCAAAGGTCAGTCCTGGCCTCCATGGTTAATTTTATTTTCATTTAATAATCATCTCTCTCCTTTGGACATCCTCTCTGTTGATTGAGAACATCCCCAGCTGTTAGGTATTACTGATGTTCACATCACATTCCTTTCCTATGTACACGGACGTCAGAAACCAAAATCCCTGTAGATTCTTAGAGTGGCTGTGGTCATGTGGTTTTGGCTGCCTGGTTTTCATGGGGATCAGTGACAGCAGAGGTTCTGTGAATTAAGAAGGAATCGTCACAGGACTGCAGCTCAGGTCTTGGTGCCTAAACTTAATGAAAAGAAAGACCAATGAGCCAGCATATGCTTCTCAGCCAGTCTTCATTTTCTTAGATAAAGTTAAGCTGGGTTTCAGATTTTTCCAGACTGCCACTGGTGTCGAAAACACCACCTCTCATTTATCCAGTGAGCAGCCTGTGGCCCAATGATTGTGTCATACAAATCTAGCTAAAGAAGCCACAGCTGTGCTGCTGCAGATAAGGCCTCTTCCAACAATGCAGAAGTGCATCCTCTCGTTGACATCTTCTCCAGTAAATTCTGAGATGTGGAGAACATTGCTTACCTCCAGAAAATATTGACACCAGTTAGAAACAGTCTGTGAACAATTGCTTTAGTTGAGGAATCCGTATTCACTTGATACAGGTGTCGATTCAGAAGACAGCACTATAGGGCTTCCTCCCAAGTTAACTGTCTGTATGGTGCACTTAGAGACTTAACAAATGTTTCTATGGAAACAAAAGACAAACAAAGGTCAATAGTCAGTGCAAATGGCATACTGGGAAAATCCCTGGAAAAGGCTTCCAGCACCTCTAAGTTGCATGGGGTGGAGGGGCAGTATCAGCTGATAGTTATTGTAGTTTCGGCTAGAATATCCTTGGTGGTGGCATCATGTGTCCTAGAAGAGTGGCTATGCAGCACAGCCTGACAATTGCCAGCCAATGTGGGAGTGGTGATTTCTTCAAAGCTTGAAGTAGCTTTTCTAGATCCAATTTTCAGGCTTAGAAGAAAGGGGCAGCCCCATTTTCCAGTGATTAAAAATTCTAATGGAATAAAAATGGAAGGTTATCTTGAATAGTCATAGGAAGATGTTGGAAGAAAATGGTTTAGAAATAAAATGAAAGTTGAAGATACTAAGTAGGGCTTGAGTCATTGTCGGGGGCATCGGTGTTCTCTACTAACCAGGTTTCTCCCTGAGATCACCTACTCCTGCCAAAGGCAGACACAGGTGACTAAGCCGAGTAAATCTAGTTTCATTAAACCAAAGTATTTGCCCAGTCCCGCAAAAGAACTTCAAGTCAGCACCAGTGATGTCCAGGGAGGCCCACTGGCTCTATAAGGTCAACCATACCCCATTAGAACTTTCTGGAAACAAGGAGTCTCCAATTAGGCTTTTAAAAGCTCCTCTGGGCCGAGGACCCACCACTGTGTCCTGTTAGTGAGAACAGAGCTGCCATGAATTTACACAAATCACAACATTCCACAAACGTTAGACTATGCAATAAGAGCTTCTCGGCTCATTTTGTTTACAAAAGCATACTTTGCCAAAGTTTCAGAAAGCTCCAGGGTAAAGAGAACATGGGTTCTTTGAATCTAGGAAACAGAACATTAGAAAGACCAAAAAGTTATTTCCTGGATCTGTCAGTTTGGTTTTTCTGAATATTCCCATCCAACTGAATTCACAACATTGAAGCTGTCCAAATGCTGTGCTTGCCCAGCTCCCATGGATCCTCTTGCAGCCAGTATGATCACTCCTTGCAGAACCTATTGGGAAAGCATCAGATGAGGAGAACAGCTGTCAGAGGGCTGTCATATAGACTGAGGAGGACTCACTATAAACAACGTGTTACTAGAACTGGCTTGACAGTATGGTCTCGGGATACACTGGGTTTCCAAGAGTCTCATACGCTTTCTGGCAGGCCTAAGCTAATGCATCTCGCCACACAGTTATCAGGTAAGGGAAGTAAACCATCATGTACTGAGAAAAGCCTAATTAATTCAATCTCTCTGTGTTTATAAACAGAAAGAACAAATTCTTTTGAGCTTGCTAGGAGGCCTCTGGAAAAACTCAATTAGTTTGAAATCAAAAAGCTTCATTGAAGATTCAATTTACAGAAGTTTGTCAAAAACATCAAAAATGTGAAAGCATTGTTTAAATAGGATCAAAAGCAGTTGACAGATTTCAAAGCCAAATACAGGAAGTTACATAGTTATTTAAAAGACAGAAAATGTAACTTTTTAATAGTGAGCCATAGGAAATTATTTTAATGAAAAAGAATCTTTCCTAGTCAGATTATTCAAAAAGCAAAGAAAATCGTTTAGAATCTTCCCTCAAGAGTTGAGCATTTTCCCTGAGCTTGCATGTCACTGATAGAGTGCTACCTACATGCTTACAAACTCAAGACCATGGAGTCCATCAACAATGAACACAAAAATGAGCAAGGTCAAGAAATGGTGGAGCATGCTAGTAAAGCCAGGACTGGACCAGCAGGAGGGTCCTGAATTCAAGGCCACCTTGGCTAGATACCATCTCAACAAACTCAAAGAACAAGGAGAAAGATAGGAAAAGAGTGATAATTTAATCAGCATTATACTTTTTAAAAAAAACAACAACAACAACACTTTCTTGGGCTGGTGAGATGTCTCAGCAGTTAAGAACACTGGCTGATCTCCAGGGGTCCTGAGTTCAATTCCCAGCAACCCACAGGGTGGTTCAGGACTATCTGCCAAGGGGTCTGATGCCCTCTTCTGGCATGCAAGTGTACATGTAGACAGAGCACTCCCACATTTAAAGAAAATACAGAAATATATATATTTTTAAAAAAGTAAAAGAGCAAATTCTTGTTTTACATTCACATTCATATATATATATATATATTTGTAGTATATATATATACTACAAAGCCTTATTGTGCATTGTTTTATAATAATGCTAATTTTAAAATGTTAATAGTTTCATATATAGCCTTACCACAGAAGGTCCTCTGTCCCCTTCTCTGTCTACTCTCCTCTGTCTTTTCCTCTAGCTTTCCATGTGTCCTAATTGTCACACAAGCCCTCTGTAGATTGGCTGGCCTGTAAGCAATTCTTTTTTTTGTTTGTTTGTTTTGTTTTCTGCTTTTGGTGTGGCATAGGAACATTGACTAACAAACCAATTCTCTTCAGTTATCTGTCAAAAAGCAAAATAAACATAAGCTGGACAGCTAATTCTTCTTATTGGAAATGATGCTGACTTAATCCATTTGGGTAAATTTTTCTTGTTGAGAAATTTTGTAACACAAAGACAGTTTGACTGGTTAGAAATAGTTATCTATGTGCAACATGTGACACTGCCTTCTGTAAATGTAAATCTTTTTAAAACTAAACACCAGAATTCTTATTTACTGGGATTATCCAAATCATGGAAACTTGTACATTTCTGAGCTAATTTGATTTTTCATTTCTGATTTCCACTTTGGGGGATATTTACATAATTAAGTGCTTATTTTTCTTCAAGCTAATTAAACAGACTGTTTTGCAGATTACTTTTACCCTGGGTGAATTTTCATCCGGGGGTAAAAACATTCCTTGCATACAGACATATAGACAGAAACAGAGTTCTCATAACTTTCCATTTGAAACATCAGGCATGCGTCGGTAGTATAATAAAGAATTCGGCGATTTGCCCTGAGTAGCTGGGTCAAGGCTGTGCTTCTGGAAGCTGAAATGTACTATCATTCCAATGCCCAGCACTCTGAACCGTGGATTTTTTCATTTCTGCATCCTATTGATCCCTTCAGAGTGACTTTATCTGTAGGAGCTCTATCCCCAGGACACTTCAACACTCTCTCAAGCCTCCCCAGTAGTAGTCTTGACTAAGCTGACAGTTCCTCAGTGCCTTGACAGGTCCAGGTTATCCCTTCAGAATTTACCCATTTTTCCAAGAAGGCACAAGACTCTGTTGTGTTGTAGACTCCGGGACAAGGGGCCCCATCATTGCCTAATAGACCCTAGCTCAGCAGTTAACCAACCCAAAGCACAAAGAACTAGATACTTCATCCACTTCTATTGGGATGTTGGTTCAGGGACCATGTCAACTTGACCCCAGTTTTACTAGGAGTTAACTGGAAAACAGTAGTTCCTAAACTCTCATAAGCGCCTGCAAAGGCCATGTGTGGAAATCATAGATCAGGCTAACATGAAATAAGCAATTTGTTAGTGTAGCCTGGGTTGGATTGTAGCCCCCTCTTGCTCCAAAGTCCAAGCTACTGGAAATCGGCTGATTAATGCATCCCTGGAGCTAGCTTAGCGCTGTGTCCTTTACCTGCCTCCCAGTATCTCAGCAACAATAGTCACTATAAAGGCTTTAAAAACAGGTGGAATTTGGAGCAGCAGGCTTCCCTTTATCTTTTGTTGGTTCTAATAAGCCAGTTTCTGTATGATCAACATATTCTGTATGATCAGTTTCTGTATATACCAACAGCAGAAATTCATTTCTCCCTGATATAAAAGCTGAAGTCCAAGGTCAGGGCACTGGAAGATTCTGGGTGTGATGAGCACCCCCGCCCCCAGACAAGTATCAGGTGTGGATAAACTGGTGGATCCCTTTGGAGTTGCTCTGAGGAAGGACGCATCCCCCACTCATAACCTCATCCCTCAGGACCTAGCAAGGCTCTGTCTCCTTATTGTTAAAGATTCAATACATGAATTTGAGATGGGGACACAGATACTGAGGCCACAGTACCTATGAACACAGAATTTTATTTATTTTCCAATAAATAGCCAATTGGTAAGTAAAAACAAATATAACAAGTCTGATTACATTTTGCTGATCACTGATGTGGCTCAAAGATGTCCCTGGTTGATTTTTATGTTGCTTTCTTATTTGCTTCTTCCCCTTTCCAGTTTTCCTGAAGACATGGCTTTCCTCCTTACTGACTCAGCACTTCATCCACTAAGAACCTTGACTTATTTTTCCCAATGTATTTCCCCACACTGGTCACCATAGTCTGTATAATGTAAGTTTAGCAGTACAAATCACAATCTACTTGCCTTTTAGTTGATGAGTTCTCCTTCCCTTTATCCTTGGCCATTCCCAAGCTTAGGCCCAGCTATCTTGTCTCTCCTCTTAACAACTTTTCACGCCAGCTAGCTAGTATACGTGAAGTGTATTTGCAGGAACTCTGATAAATCAGATATAATTTCTCACCAAGAAGTTCATCATTCTCCCAGAATCATATAAATTTTCCTGCTCTCTCCATCCTGTGGAAGCCAACCATGGAATCTGGCAGCTCATCCTCACTCTAGGCAATCACAGCTGAGTCCCACCTTCAACTGTCTTAGTGTCCATTCCCTAGAAAACCCAGATTTCCTGACTCAAAGTGGGATTTCTTGGATGTAATAGGAGTCTTACCTGGGATGAAGGGTAGTAACCATTGTCCTACAGTGGAGTCCTCACACTGTATGGTGTCTTATCTTGTGTTTAGGTCCTTATGATAGGGAATTTTCTTTTAAGTTTACTTATAGACATTTTGCCACATGTGTGGATGATGGTTTTATTCTTTCTGCTGTTGCATCATGGCTGTATTTGTGTATTAGCCCATCCCAAGCTGCAGTTGTGTGTCTCCTTTTCCGATGTGTAAAGTGTTTTTCTTCTTCGTGTCTTATTTCATGAGTAAAAACTAAAGAAAAACAGTTTCTTACAAGCACCAGCTTTTAGATAAACTGTGGTTCTTGGTATTTGGATCTTAATTCAAATCTAACCTGGTGACGTCTACAGCACAGAGTGTTACTCAGTTCTTTGAAGACTTGGTATTGTTATCACAGAGTTCTTTAATTAAAATGTGTGATTATGTGCAAGCTACATTGGGTATTGATTTCTCATTTTTCACTGACTTAGTGCTTCATAAGTACTGTGTTGCCCTATTCCCAAACCTGTGCCCTTGTAGACTTCTTACAAGTACAACTGCTTTCTGGCCTTTGTATCTTTAGGAACATCTGTTGATTATTGATTAGTACAAGCTCTGCTCTAGGTATTTCCACTTATTAATAAATGAAAACAAAAGCCCGATGAGTGTAGCTTCCAGAACAAAAAAGCCACCTTTCTGGTCCTCCCATTGCTGTGATTTTATCATTGCTTTCTTCTTCTGGCTGTTAGTCAATGTCTTGTTATTACTAGAAGGGTAGTCATGAGACCATCACCAGCTACTAGCCACACATTCAGGCATAGATGCCACAGAGAGTCTCTCTTCCCAAAGATCATGGTTTACACTGATCAGAAGTCCACCATTTGAGATGGCTGGAGATCTCGAAGAAAGAACTTTGGGCTCAGACTGATGGCTCTGTCAACCCAGACCTGAATGTTTTTAACCAGATCTAGTTTCCTAGAGGATGAACAAGTCATATAAGAAGACAATGGTTGTTTTTTTTACAGAGCCAGGATTCATCCCCTCACTTCAGCCATGGTAGCTGACATACTGAGCACTGACTGCAACCATGGGTGGATTGTAATACATCCTTGAGTCAGAAGCAAACATACTTAATACTTTGTAGAAATGTGGTCTATCCCAGATGTCCTTGCTTGAGAGCCCATGGGAGATCACTTCTGTGAAAAGCTTCACCCTGAGTCTTCTGGGTCAAGCTTCTGAAAGAGGAACCCACTTCCTTACCCTGTTTTTGGTAACACTCTACTTATCCAAGAGCTGCTGCTTCGTGACACCGTCAGAACATTTGCCTTTTCTTAGAAAGGACAAATATAACATTAAACTCCTGGAGTTGTCGTTTGTTGCTGTTTGCTGTGTCAGGACCCCAGCTCTACAAAAAGACCAGACTCCAAAGCTTTGAAAATGTTTCCTTGCAACGTCTAGGCCAGCATTTGCTGCAGAGACTTAGCTGCTGCTTATGAACTTCCGCAGCCTTCTCTTGCCAGTTGCGCCATTCCTGCAAGGTTCTAGTGGGCAATAACCATGATGCAAGGGTTTTTTAGGATGATAGAACCTTTCCTAGCTCCATTACCTGAGCCTGATCCAGGGCTCTAAGGTGCCAGATAGTCAACAGTCACCAAAGGGCAACCTGATACAATAGCTCTGAGTGTATGGTCTCACATCAATGAAAATTTAAAATGTGGGCACTGCTGGGAGTATATAAGGCTGAAGCAAACTTTATTAACAGAAAATGAAAGAAAGGTGATAAATTAAGAAAAACTGGTCCAGGGGTTTCCAAGACAGGGAAAGGTATCAAACCTTTTTTTGTATGGAGTCTTATGGGACAAAGACCAAGGTGATCTCTATTAATTAGTTATTTGGGACCCACACCCTCTATGCATGTCCCTTTGGCCCAACCAGGAGATGATCATGCTCAGTTGGTGTACCCTCGTTAGGGGCGATGGATGCCCCTGTTGTCCATCTCTAATTTGCACTTCATTAGCTGTTGATTTTAATGTTTCTAGCTGTTAGTCACTGGCTGCTGTTGCTCCCTCCGACCTGGCAGCTGTCTAAAATCTCCTCAGTTGTACCAGACCTTCTATGCTCTCACAGACACCAAGAGGTAGCTGCCTTTGATTTTAGTTAATTCCTTGTCTATGGGATGGCCTGGGTCATCTTTCCTAAACTAGGCAGAGGCCTCTTGTTAGAAGCCAAGTTTGCTTTGGATTTAGTCTATTACAATTACCTGCATCAGAAACCAGGATGTAAGAGGGAATAATGGTCTTTAATGTGCTCCTCAAGTGCTGGGGCAGGAGGGCAGTTAGCCTGCTTGGACTGGCCCAGAGCCCTGTCACTTCTCATATCTGTCTAGTTTGGTTATCTTACACCTAAGTACAAGTTCTCTTATTTACTTTTCTCAGTGTCCAGGCCTTGATGTGTTAACCGTTAACCTTTTTAGTTTCCACCACGACTCTCACTTGTATGTGTATGAGCAACGTGTGTGGCCCTTTCCCATACTTGCTACAAAAAGCCCTTCAGAGTTCCCGTCCTCTCTGCCGATGTAGGTACTCACACTGAGCTCATGTCCCCTTGTTGAAAGGCTGTGGTTGAGGTAATGAGACCAGCACCCTGTTGCCTTGGGACTGTATCTCAGCAGGGAGAGCTCTGCAACCTGTGTAACTTCTCAGAGGCTCCAGGTCAGGAAAGAACTTGAAAACAAACAAGGAAGCAAGCTCAGGTGGGAGCAAATGTCTGCCTAGTCTGATGGCAGTCGGGTGGAGGTGTTCATGAGAACCAGATAACAACTTAGGATGGTAGCTAGCATTCACTGTCAGGCCTTCCTACCAGAATGGAAAAACTCTTCCTCTGTTGGTCCAGGGTGGAGGCCACTGACAACTGGTACTCAGAGCCCTGAAATGCAGCCAGGGTAACCAAGTAACTGATTTAAACCTTATTTAACTTCAAATAGGTTAATTTAAAGGCCTCACCCAGCAAGAGGTAGGCAGAAAGCACCTGCATATTCCTTACCACAGGAACCATGGTAACAAGGAGACATAAAGATTCTTTTAACATCTCACCTAATGCCTTCATTTGACACACCAAAGTGTACATTCACCTTGATCACATGAGCCAAGTGATGCAAACTGCTTGCTTTTCTTACAAAGTATTTACCACAATGATCTTCCCAGTGCTGACCTCTGTCCTTCCAAATATAAGACAGAGGAACTTCCTGTGGAAGGCAAGTTCTTGGTCGAGCTTAAGATAAAGATGTGAGACAGACAAAACAGAAGCAAATAAGCCTGGTGTGTGGCACCACCAGTCAAGGCTGCCTAATCCTATGGCCTCTGGAACCCTGAGTCCAGCCAAGAGCCAGGACAGTGAGAGAGCCTGCTCCCAACAGCTGTTGTCTCAGCTCCTTGGGCCAAATGATTGCTGCACTAACTGTCCAAACCTCACAGCTCCCAGATCTGTGGGTCATCTTTCATTCACTGGTGAAACACAATGTACTGGTGCCTACTGGGTTCCCAGAGCCTTATGAACTCTGTAGGAACTGTATGCTGTGATGAGGATGACAGGTGGGCTGAGATGCCAGAGAAACTCCAGAGCCAAGAGTTCCAAGTAGACCAACAGAGAAACTGGGACTTCATCAGAGGGCCTTGGGGACTTGGCAGAAGAGATAGCTTCTAGATGCAGGGGCCGGGGGGTGGCTGGAGATAATCAGGGAGTCTTTCTCTACTGTCTACGTCTTCTAATTAATGTTGAGGTTGGGCTATTTTGCTTGTTTGCTTCATTTTGTTTGGGCTTACTTGTGTGTGTGCTTTCATCCACTGATGCATGTGTGCATTGACACGTGTGTGCTGTGCATGTGTGTGTGCATGCATGCATTGAGTAAGTCCATACTCACATGTATAATGTTGGTGGTGCTGAATATGGAACACGGGGGCTTATTTCAGCAACTGAAATGCTGTGAGAGCACACTTCTCCTACACCTCCCTCCCATCCCTTTCAGCCACAGTGCCTTTGTACTGCCCATTCCTTTTACCAGATTGCTCTCCTCTTTCCCAAGGCCAGCTCTAATCACAGTGTCTTGATTGCAACTGGCCTCAGTCAGTGCAGCTGGTGTGAACCCTGGTCTACATTCTTACTTTCTGTAATAGGCTGTAACATACCGTGTGGTTCTTCTAGCCAGCCTGGATGTTGGTTTGGGTCTCTGTGATTCCTGTCTCTTTTCATTACTGACATCTCTGGCTCCAGTGGTCACTTGATGATATGTGTTCGGTGAAGGAAAGTAATGGATGTCTTTGCTTTGAAACCATAGTTGATTAGCCAAGTGTGTGTGTTCTTCCACTTTCACATAATGAATGGCATGATTTTAGTACATCTATGTTCAGATAATATTCATCCATTGCCTTGGACAGGAGTCATGGAAGCTCAGCTACAGAAGTGATGACATTCACAGATTTCTGGCAATCCTATTATAATGTGTGCGATACTTGTACTGCATGCAGCTATGCTGAAATGCCCTCCTCACCAAACTATGTTATGTTTTCATTGGCTCGTTAGAAAAACTTGCACATTGGTTTTCCTTGTCATTATCCCCTGCTCTAGTTGGAGCCTTTCCTACTGCATGAGTCCCTTCCATCAGTAAGTCACGCATGCATTCCCACATCCCCACAGGGAAGACTGAAGTGTTCCCAGGTAACTGCTGTGTTAGGTTGTCCAGCACCAATGTCAGTGTGTTTGCTGACAGGGCTCCAAGCTCAACTTTCCCAAGCCCAGACTTAGCTAATCACATGGCCACTCCAGACCTCCCAGACTGGACACCATGATGAGCCAAGAGGCCACAATAGCAACAGCATTCCAGAGTTCTGATCTGCCAATTTCCAAGGCCAGAAGAGGGTAAGGAGGTAAGGGTGAGGTAAGGGATGCTTAATCACAACAGAGTTTTTCTAGAAGCACTAAGAACTCAAGAAGAAGTGTACATACTTAGAAAATTACATAGGCCAAATACAATCATGGGTAAACTTAGTAAGTACATGAGCACCAGAATTCATGGAAAGAAAGCTGACTGTGGTGATTCGAATGAGACAACCCCATTGTCCCCAGTTTAAGGCCCTATTCGGGTAGGCTGAGTAGGTGTGAACTTACTGGAAGAAGTATGTCACCGAGGGAAAGCTTTGAGATTTCAAAAGCCATGCACCATTCCCAGTTTGCTCTCTCTGCCTCATGCTAGCCCTCAGCTTCTGCTCCAGCCTCGTGTCTGCTGCTTGTTTCTAAAGTCCTCCTTCATGGATGGACTCTTATCCCTCTGAAGACATAAGCCCAAATAAATTCTTCCTTCCGTAAGTTGCCTTGGTCATGATGTTTGATCACAGCAATAGAAAAGTAGCTACGACAGTATCCAAACAGGGCGCCACAGGGAAATGATCATGAAGTGAAAAGGTAGGTGTGATGGTTTGAGTGAGAATGGCTGCCAGAGGCTCATATATTTGATCACATATTTAGGAGGGAGTAGGGGATGTGTCACTGGGAGGTAAGTCCTGAGGTTCCAAAAGCCCATGCCAGGCCCAGACTTATCCTTTATCTCTCTGCCTACTGTTTGTGGAAAAGATATAAGCTCTCATCTACTGTTCCAACACTATGCCTTCCTGCCTGCCTGCCTGCTTGCCTGCCTGCCTGCCTGCTCCCTACCACAGTAGTCATGAGTCGCCCTCTGAAACTGTAAGCAAGCCCCCAATTAAATGCTTCATTTTATAAAATGCTTTAGTTATGGTGTCTCTTCATAGCAATAGAAAAGAAACTAAGACATAAGACAATGGGAGATGAGAACAAGAGGTCAGGGATAAGTGGACAGAGGCAGGATGAGGGCAGTAATGAGGATGTAAGCTAAAGGGGATGACATGAGGATCATGGGGATGAGGGTGAAGATAAGATGGGGGTGGGGAGAGAAGAGGAGCATAAAGTGACAAGACCTCTGTGGATTCCATAGAAGGGGAGAGGAGGGAAGGGTGAGGATGAGGTCTGGAAATGGAAAGATGAAGCATGAGGGCAGAAGGAAGGAAGAGATGAGGCAAGGATGACCACCCCGAAGATGGAGGAAGATTGGATGAACCCCTGTATTCTCTGCTCTTCTGTGGCCTGCCCCCTTCGTGGTACAGCTCCAGTACCAACAAGGAGAATTCCTGAATTTTAGAGTGAATAGGGTGATGCTTTCAAACATGACTAGACTGTGATATATTACAGGCAAACAGGTCCCTGCATAGCTTTTTATACTGTTTTTATTTATTTAATAATCTTATACATTAGAAATTTTATTTTGATTATGTCCATTCCTACTAACCTCTCCTTGACTTTTTCCAAACACCCTGCCCGATCTCCCTGACAATCTCATGTTTTCTTTTTTTTTTTTCGTTATCTATTATTATTGTTGTTCTTAGACCCTGAGTCAAACTAATGCACACCACATGCTCATGAGTGTGTTGCCATGCACTGGAGCATAAGCAATTAGCTTACCAGGATCCACATGCCCAAAGAAAAGTGACTCTCCCTCTGTCAGCAGCCATCAGCTACCAATAGGCTAGGGTGGGGTCTTGGGAACATGCCCCAGTCCATGATGAAATTTTGGCCAGCTTGATTTTTTTTTTTTTGCAAGGCATGTACAAGCAACCACAGCTGCTAGGAGTTGATGTGTTCAATAGCTATTGTAATATCCAGAAGTCAGTATTTCACAACTTTCCTACTCATCCTCTGGCTATTACATTCTTTCCTTCCTCTCTTCCCTAATGTTCCCTGAACCTTAGATGGATAGAAAGATGTATAGATGACCTGTCTACAGCTAAACACCCACACTTACTATTATTTCCTGGTTTGATACACACACACACACACACACACACACACACACACAGTCCTTGTATTTGTAGTGTCCTATAGAAGTAACTACTGGCTTTCTATCCCATATCCAGTGATTGCATGGATGTTAGATTCCAGCCATGAGGCTGAATAACCTAAGAAGTATGAGAAACAAAAATTTCAAGATGTAGCCCCTCTATGAGGAGAGACCTCTGAGTAACTGGCCGTGTACCTTTGATGCCATGTTCTTTTCCATGAGTTCAAATGTGTATATCACCTGATCTTATTTGGAAACACATTGCCGGAAAACTGTATCATTCCTCTTCTATCAGGGACTCCGTCAGTTCCATTCATCTCAGCCTTCCTTTGTCTTGGCCCTAAAGGTAGCCAATACAGTTCCTTTGGATAAAAAAATTTTAACAGAAGTCTTCCACTCGCTTATAGTGGCTTGTAAGAGAAGATAGGTGTTCAAATATTGAAGGTCCTTCTAGGCTCAAGATGGAGGTAGAATTATAAAATGACCCTGTCTCCTGTCTTCCAGCACTTGGCATGCAAGAGAGAGAGAGAGAGAGAGAGAGAGAGAGAGAGAGAGAGAGAGAGAGAGAGAGAGAGTCCTTTGTGATTGAAATCTCAAGTGTCCTGTGCCCCATGCATTTGGCTAGCAGCTTACACATGTGTTTTTTCATTTCTTTGTAGATCTCGTTTTATATTTTGGTGAAGGCCATTTATACCTTGGGCTACAGTGTTTCTCTGATGTCTCTTACAACAGGAAGCATAATTATCTGCCTCTTCAGGTAAGGAACAAAAAAAATGAGCAATTCTGCAAAGATGATGAGAAGAACAAACTTCACTAGAGGTTATTTGGTAACTCAGAGGTTTAGACTCTTGACCCTCTGTGTACCAACCTATAGAGAATCCTTGGGGCTAGAGAGATAGATCAGCATTTAAAAGTACTTGCTGTTGGACATGCTAGGATTCAGTTCCCAACACCCATCTGTGTCACATGGTCATCTGTAACTCCAGTTACAAGGAATCTCTTGCTTTCTTCTGGGCTCTTTGGGCTCCCATGCACACATGGTACACATAAACTCACTCAGTTACACATACACACGATAGATAGATAGATAGATAGATAGATAGATAGATAGATAGATAGAAAGAAGACGGATAGATGAGTAAATAAATAAATATAGAGCACTCTTGAAGAAAGGTAGCATGTTGACTCTAAACATTTTGCATTTCTTATGTAAACAGGTAATCCTGCTTTTCAGCTCAATGTGCTCTCTCTCTCTCTCTCTCTCTCTCTCTCTCTCTCTCTCTCTCTCTCTCTCCCTCCCTCCCTCCCTTCCTCCCTCTCTCTCCCTCCCTCCCGCTTCCTCCCTCTCTCTAGATAGGGTTTCTCTGTGTAGCACTGGCTGAGCTGGAATTTGCTTTGTAGATCAGGCTGGCCTCAAATTTAGAGATGCTCCTGCCTCTGCCTCACAAGTGCTGGAATTAAAGCATGCACAACCACTGCCACAGACACATCCCCTTATTCATGACCTCTAACCTGCTCTTCACCACTTTCCCAGTCAATTCAAGAGCATCTTATCTTAACTCCACATGCTGTTCATGCTTGTTTGTTTTTTGTTTGTTTTGTATGTTTTAATTCTATAATGAGATCCCACAGACGTTGCTGTTTAAGGTTTAGCATGCTTACATATTGCCCTTCATTTTTCTGACACTTTCCTCCCTGCTGGGGCCATTGCTCTGCTTCTCATGAGCCTGCCTAGGCACCTCTGATCATATTGTAATGGCACTGAATTCTCAGATTCTTTGCTTGCATAAAACAGATACTTTTGACTTGCTTTTTAAAGGAATATTTCTGAGTACTGAGGATAAGGTTGTGGCTCCTGAGGAGTTGCTTGTGGCTCGACTCTGTTCCTAAAAGTATAGTCTTTTCCACTTTCAACTGTCTCTCCCTGTGTTGCAATAAGCGAGTTTTTATTAACTTTCTGAAGCTGACGTTCATGGGCTTAGTGTCATTACTTTTGTATCTTTCTTATGGTTGTGAAATGTCTGACCTGTTACTCTCTTTGATCAGTTTCAGAAGTCCTTGGCTGGTGCCTCCTGAAATATTGCTTCCCATTATTCTCTTCTCCTGGATCAGCATGCTCAGTGTGTTCTGTGTTTTGGCTGTTCTCATATATTTTCTTACCATCCTTCCATCTTTTCTATCTTTTCCATGTCTCTCCACTTTAATCTAGGTATGCTCTATGTCTTAGTCAGGGTTTCTATTCCTGTACAAACATCATGACCAAGAAGCAAATTGGGAAGGAAAGGGTTTATTCAACTTACACTTCCACATTGTTGTTCATCACCAAAGGAAGTCAAGACAGGAGCTCACACAGGGTAGGAACTTGGAGGCAGGCGCTCATGCAGAGGCCATGGAGGGATGTTACTTACTAGCTTGTTTCCCCTGGCTTGCTCAGCTTGCTTTCTTATAGAACCCAGGACTACCTGCCCAGGGATAGCACCACCCACAATGGGCTCTCCCACCCTTGATCTCTAATTGAGAAAATGCCCCACAGCTGGATCTCATGGAGGCATTTCCTCGGGAGGCTCCTTTCTCTGTGATAACTCCAGCTTGTGTCAAGTTGACACACAAAACCAGCCAGTACATTCTACAAATCCAGTTCATGGCACTGTCGTTTACAGAGTTTGATCTACTGTTGGACATCTCTTTTATTCTTAAAATCAGAGAAATTTGTAGGAGCAGAGATTTCAGATTGTTTTCTTTTTGAAGATGATTTTAATGTATTCTTTGAAACTTCGTGTATAAAGTGCATTTTGATTACATTCAATACCCTCCCCACCTCTGATTCACTACCACACACCTCTTAAATTCATGCCCTTTGCTTTTTTTTTTAATGAGGGTATGCTAGCTAGTTTTTTATTGTTAATTTGACACAATAAAGAGTCACTTGTAAAGAGGAAGTCTCAATTAGATTGTTTGGATCAAATTGGTTAATTGTCCTATCTGTGGGGAATTGTCCTAATTGTTGTTTGATGTGGGATGTTCAAGCCCACTGTGAGTGGCACCATCCCTAGGCAGGTGAGCCTGGGCTATACAAGAAAGCTAGGTGGGAAAGCTAGAAAAAGTGAGTCTATAACCAACCCTCCTCTATAGTTTCTGCTCCAAATTCCTGCCGTGAGTTCCTGCCCTGAATTCCTTCAGTGATAGATTATTACCTGGAAGCATAAGATTTAATAAGTCCCATGTTGCTTATGGTCATGGCATTTTATCATAACAATATAATTTAAACTATACAAGGGGGGTTAGTCAATTGCTTTCTGATTGGATTTAAGATCCATTACACAGGATGGAACTCATGCCTGGTATTTTAAACCTGGCCAAGATCTTACAGTTGCAGAGTTTACAAGCCTTAGGGGTAAACCTACTTTACTGTTATTTTGCAAAATGGACACTTATAGAAATCTGTTCTAAATACCTATCTTAATACACATAGATTAGTACAATTATTAGCCCTTACCACAGAGGTTTCTTTCTGCAGTGAGTATTGGTTAATACAGAGAATTGCAAATATTCAGAATGCAGGCAGTAAGTGACTGTAGAGTGAGGTGGTATCTGATAGTCTCATGTGCTTTGTGTGCATGGTATGTGCACCTATTTGTGTGTGTGCACAAGCGTGTAAGAGCTCATGCATGTGTGTGCATGTGGAGGACAGAGGTCAATGTCTAGTGTTTCTCTCAGTCATTCGTCACTGTATTTTGAGATGGTTTCTTACAGAACATTGAGCTTACTGATCTAGCTACACTGGCTAGTCAGTAAGCCCCAAGCCCCAAGGATCCTCCAGTCTCATCCTCCCTGGGGTTGCACCTGACTTCTTCACAAAAGAATCCGACTTGTGTTCTAACGCTCGTGCAGCAAACACTTCACCAACTAACCCATCGTTCCTGCCTCCTCCTGTGCTTTTTGACCATCTTTATATCTTCTCTAGTCCCATGTTTGTGCAGTTTCAATTGTTTGGCTTCTTATGATATTTTTAAAATGTTTTATACCTTATAGACACTAACTTTTATCATAAGTCTAGCCTACAAATGTTTTCAGCCATTAGTTAGGTTTCTCTTAAGCTTTGTGATATGTACTTAATATGTTAAAGTTTTAAATTTTGATGGAGTCCACATTGCTGATTTTTTCATTATGTTGCTTGTGGTTTTGGTATAACATTTAAATTTGTCATATCCAAGGTCATGTTTTTCCAACCCAAAATAGTTTTATCCTTCTGGCTCTTGTGTTTTGGTCACTGATTCATTTTCAGTTAGTTTTTCATATGCTATGAAATGGAAGAGTCTAGCTTTTTTTTCTCTCACAATTCCTACCCCGTGGTTCAACACCAACAGTTTAAAAGACTATTAAATGTTCTTGGCTTCATCAGAAGGCAACCGGCCATAAATGTGAATGTTTTCAGATTCTCAGTCAATGTACTGGGCCATTTGCAGAGCCATACAACTGGATCACCAAAGTCTCCAGAAAATTTGGAATCCAGAGAGAGTCGTTCTACTTTTGTTCTTTTAAAAATTGTTCTGGCCATTTGAGATCCTTTGCAATCCCATGGTACTTTTCCATGAGCATCTAGGGCCCTGTTATGCAATCGATAGGTACTATTCCATGTCTTTTGGTTTTTTTTCCATCTATTTATTTTTCTGCTTCTGACATCTGACTTTTTCTGTAGAGGCATGAACAAACATGTATTTAACACATAAATAGATGTAAATAAATAGTTAGTAACCTACATCTGACCAAAGTCCCCTTAAGTCTAAATTAGTGAACCAGTGAGTTTACTAGGGCTAATTACAACAGGATATTTACAGAGACATGGAAGACTCGAAAGCAATTGCATCACTGGAAAACCCACTCGAGCATAAATGATAATTCACAAAAGCTGAATCTCCTGAGTTCCCTTTCTCAACTTTCAGGCTGCTAAACAGGTTGGTGAGTCTCCTCTACTCAGAAGTTGTTATTGTTTGAGAAGGTTCCTTGTCAATAACATAAGTTTCAGGAACTTCCTAAGACTTGTGAGGTGTTTATTTCCTGAGCCTGGTAAGTTTTGTGTACGTGCATGGCCTTAATGACTTCACTCCAAGAGGAAATGTTTCCATTTCTAAATTACTACATTACAGCTTCTAACACTGGGTAATTTTCTTTGATCTTTATATTTACTGATTCTCTCTTTTGCTTGCCTAGATTTTCCTTGGCCATTTCTAGGGAATTTCTAAAGCCAGTTGCACATTTTAAATCCAATATTTTTTTAGTTACTTTTTCAAACTTCATTTATTCATTGAAATTCTGTTTGTCAAAGGATTGCTCTATTTCATTCTGTTTTTTGAACACATTCAAAGCATTTGGCCTTGAGCCTCTGTCTACTAAAGCTGCTTCACGTGGGTTGTTGGTTTTTTTTTTTTTAGCTTTGTATGATTTTTTTGTTGTTGTTGTTTTTTGTTTTTTGTTTTTCGAGACAGGGTTTCTCCGTATAGCCCTGGCTGTCACTTTGTATACCAGGCTGGCCTCGAACTCAGAGATCCACCTGCCTCTGCCTCCCAAGTGCTGGGATTAAAGGTGTGCGCCACCACGCCCGGCTACTTTGTATGATTTTTAAAGAGAATGTTTTATTTCTTTCTTTTTCCTATTAGTAATCCAGCTTTCTTGCATCTTTTAATGCATCACTATCTTTTTGTTGAAATTGGACATTTTTTTAATAATATAAGGTGATAACTCTGGCAATCAAATTTTGTCTCTCAGTTTTGTTGTCATTTGTTATGAGTTGTAGCTGTTTCTGTATTATTTATTCTATTTTATTATTTTTGTGGTACTTGAGATTGTTGAACTCAGTGCTATACAAGCAGTCTACCACTGAAGTGAAACCCAACCCTTTCCTTCACTTTCATTGTGAGACAGGGTCTCTCTGAAATACTCAGATTGGCCCTGAAATCCCTCTTGGTCCCAGGCAAATCCTGAATTTACAACCTTCATGTTTCGTGCCTCTGAGTAGCTGGTATGACAGCTCTGTGTTACGAAGGCCCAACTTGTAATCATTTATTTAGTAACTTTTCTAAGCTTTTCTATTTTGTAGAGATTGTATTGCCCCTGTTAGTCTCTGAAGCCTATATATTGTTAGCTAGCAGTCAGTTACTTACTGATGGAGATTTCCTTAGACATCCTCAGTCAGAGGAGAAACAAAGGAAGAAAAGAAAACATACCTTCCCCAGATGGGGAGTCTGGCTGTGTTAGAAGCCCTCCTCTAATGCTTGGACAGGCTGTTTACCACTCTGCCTTACCTTCATTTTGCTCATGCCAAAGAGCAGTAAAAGCTCTTTGCGAGCATATGACCTGCCCAGAGCATGTATGCAGGTTTCTAAGTTCCTCTGCATATATGAGAGGTTTTCAAAATCCTGTTTCCCCAGAGAGCCTCTCTCCTCAGTCTTTCTTCTCAGGCTCCAGATTGCCTGTCATTTGCCTCAACTGTTAATGTTGGCCTTAGGCAGCATCCAGAAACTGTGGCTTTCTTCACAGCTGCTCCTCAATCCGAGTGGGTTCTGGAAGGTCGCACCCATTCAATGAACTTAAAAATTTTAAAAAAAAATTATCTTGTGTCTGTAGGTAATTCCTGAAACCATGAAAAACATAAGCTATAGTCTTCAGGATAATGCTAAGCTGGGCATGTACCATAGAACAAGGCAAGGCTGACCTACAGTGTGCTCATCTGGGATCGGAGATCACATAGCTATCAACTCTACTATTTTCCAGAGCTCCAACAGGGTTAGTTTGAGTAGTTTTGCCAGGTTTCAAGGTTTCTTGGAAGTGCTGGACAAGGGCCCCATCCCACTGTTTCCACTGGCTCCTTTGTTGGAATTTTAATTCTAATTTCAGGTGACTAACTTTTGGAACGTTCTTGTTAAATTCAACAAAATCTCTCCACCACAGAAAAACGGCATCTGCTGTTCATGACATAGCCTCATCTAATCGTTCTCCTTTTCATGTGCTGCTATGTCAGTAGTATGCCTCACTTTACATTCTAAGGTTCACCTACACTTATTTTATATAGTAAGAAATACTTACAACTAAAATAACATATTTCCACAAATAATTGAATATGATTTTTTGAAATTATTACTAGAATTCATTCAGTCTCCAAAAATATTAACATATGTTCCATTTGTGTACAGAAAAGAAAATAACTGTAACTGAATTAATCTGTTAACCTACCTCAGTGTCACATTTGTGTATAACACTAGAGGGCACATATGCCTGACACTGCCATAGTGTATATCACACACATACACACACTACATATATGGTGAATATGTGAAAATGAAATATAGCTCTACCAAGACAAGAATACAGTGTACAAAAGAATATTGGTCCATGCTGCTCTTGCTTTTTACTTTAGATTAATTAAAATACATAAAGGTTTAAATCAGACCACATTTGGCCATATTTCAGTCTCATTTGTTCATGTGGCTCACAGCTAATGAGTGGTCTGCCCAGGTCCAGGACCATGAGAGAGTCAGAGGGCAAATCAAAGCTTGTGTGGCCAAGAAAGGGGGTCAATGGAAGACATCAAACTACCCTTACTGTGGATATAGAAAGGAGAAAGTTAACTTGTACAGAAGGCAGTTTCCCACTTAATTCAGAAAATTATACATTAGAGTTGAAGCCTTTGAGACCAAGTTTCACCTGAGAAATGGGTGAGGTCACAGCTGTGGCTCTGTCTCAGAGTATAAGCATGAAGACCACAAGCTACAGCAGAAGATGAGGATAATGGGACACCCACATTCATGGGGGAAACAAACACAGTTGACTGCAGGCTCAAAGCAGCTTCTGGGTGGCTTTTGCATTATTTATTCATACTGAGTTCCAACCTAAGGGAACAATCTGAAAAGAAAGGAGAGCTCATGTGTGTCATGATGCAAACTGAAAACGAACAAAAAACTGTGATAATTGAAGTTAAATAAATGGTAAACTTCACGAGAAGAAAGACCATAGATGATAATTAAACATCAGTTTCCGACTCTCCCACTTCAGGAAGCTGCACTGCACAAGGAACTACATCCACCTAAACCTCTTCCTCTCCTTCATGCTGAGAGCCATCTCTGTGCTGGTCAAGGACAGCGTGCTCTACTCCAGCTCAGGTCTACTGCGCTGCCACGACCAGCCAGCCTCCTGGGTAAGACTATCCTGAGGGCAAGATCTCTGGGTATGGGGAGACCCTAGTATCTCCCAACCTCTTTGCTCTCAATGGGGCAGCAGGATCATAGTCCTTCTCACGCCTGAGCAATGGAAAGAAGCTGGATGGGTTCAGGCCTGTGTCAGCTCGCAAGACCAGGGGTCCACCAGAAGGCTGACTGGTGTCTAGCCACTGTGTGGGGCTGGGAAATTAAAAGACTCTAGGCCCTGGTGGCCAATGCTCACAGCAGGAGCACGTGAGAAATCCTTTCGTAGATGAGCATACACTTTAGTCTAAATCTTCCAGATTCCAGGGAATCCTTCTACCCGTTTCCTACAGAAAATCAACTCAGATGGGACAGGTATTTAAGAGCCTTCTGCATGCAAGTCTTCCCAGGGTTTTCTCCGCTAGCGTATAATGCTCCACATTTGGGAATTTGGTGTACTTCCTGATCAGGGGTCTCAGTAACTTAAAGAGACAGGACACTGAACTGCCCCACCTTCCCCACCCCCACTGTATGTGAGTCGATTCATCTGCTAACATCGTTTGGCCTGAAGAAAGTTTAATTAGTTTAGTTTTGACACTGCATAGTGCCTTGTAGCTGTCTAGCATGTCAGCTATGGCAAGCCCTCACCATCTACCTACACATACGTGCATCCTCCAGGCTCATGATGTAGAAGTGGGCTTTAAAAGAGATCTGTTATAATAGAAAAGTCAAAATCGGGATCCAGCACCTGGAAAAGTCTGCCCCTGGGCATACCTTGCTGTCTCTGTCCAATTGACTTGAGTAGGTAGTAAATTATCACCATTATCCCCACAAGCAGAGCCAAGGCCGAAGGGCCAGGCATGTGAGAGAACCCATGCCGCGCTGCAGAGACTAACCAGCCTCTTCTGTCCTGAGCTGAGGGTGTTAGCCAGATGTGCTTGCCAGATGTGCTTGCCAGATGTGCTTGCCAGATGTGCTTGCCAGAGGTGAACACTGAGGTGTCGCACGTCAGTGCCCAGGGCTCCCTTTGACTCCTTAGCTCGAGACACCCAGGACCCACCTCTATCTGAAGCATCCCTGCTTAACTCTACCTTGAGGAGACCCCAAACACCTGAACTCTTCATGTGGAGAGGCAGAGAGAAGGCAGCAGGCACCCCTGAAGGAGAAGAGGGTGGAGCAGCAGTACCACCCAGCCCACCCTCTTCTCCATGTTGCCAGAACCTACAGGGGAATCTCCACCTCACACTACAGTGTTGAGTTCCTTCTGACAAGTCTCTTTCCCTACACCACTGTGAGTACTTGCTGAACCAGGACTTAGCCTGCATCACAAATGATGAGATGAGGCTGAGGAAATCCTGCAGTTTTCCCAAGGTGCTGAAGATCCACCCTGAGTATGCGCTTCTCTCCCGAGGTCAGGCACCAGCCAGCATACCCAGGCTACTGCCAAAGGCTGGGCGTGAGAGCTGAAAACAGAGACAGGTGCCCTGAGCCTGCTTCCCAAGCTATTCTTTGGGGAATTGAGGATCCAGTACCTAAAGGCCCTGAGGTTCAAACACAGAGGAGGCAGTCAGGAGGGGGAAAGATGCAAAGAGGGAACCAAAGAAGAAAGCCAGAACCCAGCATGGAGGGGAGAGAGGAAGAAAAGGACGGTGCTGCCTGAAGAATGATAAAGTTATGAACACATTAGCAAAATAGAGTCAGACTGCAGAATGAGCCACGGGAAACCTTTCTCCTTCCAACTCCATTTTTTCCATTTTATTCCTGGATGTATTTCACTAAACCAACATTACTCTCCCAAGCAGCCCACCAGAAATGCTCCCCACGATGTGACAAATTGCTTTTTCCAGGCAGCAGAACGATTCCACACATGAAGAGGCCTCTTCCTGGCCGGGGAAGGCTGGCAGAACAACTCTTCCATGTGGCCAGAGGCCACGTAGGTTCCTCAACTTCTGGGCAGCTTGCATTCCGCAGAGCAGTTTATCACTAGAGATCTGAACAGATTTCTCTAGAGGTCTGCAGATTCTAAGAATCCTGAGTGCTGCCTGTCTGGATGAGGGAAGTGGATAAGCCGCAGTCCCAAACATTACATCAAGTCCCAGACAGTCACCTAGACAGAAACAGGCTCTGTTTGACTATTGAGTGTCTAAGGGAATGAGGGGATAGCAGACCAAAAGTCCAGGCTGGAAGTTCAGCTAGGGGTCATCATCACACACAGCTAATGTCAGAATGGAAGAGGGAAAAAAAGCAGAAACAGTGAATGAGTTTGCCCACATACATATGCAGAGCATATACAAAACCCTGTACATGAACAGTTTTTCACTCATTTTCAAAATGCTCATATGCTAGACATTGTTCAGACATGTGTACATGCATCCCAGGTATGCCTGTGTGCATATATGAACCTCAGACACATGAGTATTCACATGTGTATATACTCAAACAGAGACTCCCAAACAGAGCTTTGGTCTCTCAGGATCCTGCTAATGATCTGCTTGGCCTTGTTAATCCCTGTACTGACCTAGCAGGGGAACAGCAGACCCCTCCCCCTACATGCACACACACACACACACACACACACACACACACACACACATACTGGACGGACTCCAGTGTTACGTGATTCTGTGAGCATTGCTGTAGAAGGAGAGGTCAGAGAGGATTCCATGTTGCTCAGGCCTCTGGTCCTCCTCATAGGTCATACTTGTTACCAATGAGCTAAGGGACAGACATGAGAAGCAGCATTTCTGGTGGCATTTAGCAAGACCATGGAATCCTCATAAGCATCCCTCTGCACCTTTTCCTATATAGATGCCCCCAAGTCAGCTGTGCCCTGTTGTCTGTCATAGCCACCACATGTCGTGTCATGGCGACCACGTGGTGCAGCATGATTCATCTGACTAGTTTCCCCAGCATGGGGAACCATCCTGGTTTTACCCATTGCTGTCATCTCTCTAGGTGTTCTCTTCCACACACTGATGTGTTCCTGTTCCTGTGGGGTGGAACTCACAGGCAGAGCAGTCAGCTCAAAGAATCTCAGCAACCTAAGCAGACGCACGAGCACAGACACCACTTCTTATTGTTCTGGAAGCCAAGGTCCAGGACCAAAGCACTGCCAGTGTGGTATCTCTTAAGGGTCATAGAGAAAGGACCTACTTTTCAACCACCTCCTCATCTCCCAGCTCCACTCTGGGTGACCTTGTTACCCAGCAAAACACCTCCTCATGCCATCGCCTGGGGCTAGTGCCATGCAAAGAGCGGGTGTATTTTAAACTGTAGGCAAATTAACTGATTGCTTTTGGAGAGGCACCGGGAGGACTATCATGTGAAGCTCTCTCCTTGGTAGCCTGTGTCCCCTTCAAAGACACTGCCAAGAGCAGCCATCCTTCTGGGATTCTCTCCACCTCCCAAAACATGGTCTTATCTTTCCTTGACAAGTTTGTCTAGATTGTTGTCTGCTGAAAGGAGACTTTTATATTTCTGTTGCAAATGTGTTTTCAGATTCACCACTTGTCAGTTGCATTTTGGTGGTCTGCGACTTGGTAGAAGTTTTCAGGGTATTTGTATACTCAAAGTTGTCTCCTAGCCTTTTAGCATTACATTTGTTTGGGTTTCAGGTTTCCTATCTTTATTAAGGGATATTTGTTCTCAGTTTTGTTAATTTATGCCTTTAATGCATTTGTAATTTACTCATTTTGTGTTCTAAAATAGGATAGTCTTTATCAAGTGTTGAAAAAGAAAGATATATTTAAACAGGTTATCAGCTACCAGATTGTCTCTCAGAGATTTTGTACTTTGTTTCACTCACTATCCCAACGAGTGATAACAAGTTACAAAATTTTGCATCTTTGTTTTCTCATTTTCAGGGCTGGGTTGTTGGGGTGTTTATGTGCAGGATTCCATGCTAAGATCAGAAGCTGTAGAATCCTCACTGATGGAGAAGATGGACAGTAGTAGGAAGTCTTTGGGTCTGACTGTTCCTAGAAACAGGAATTGTCCTGTACCTTACTTTAATTTGAGAAAAAGGAGGTGGCAAAGCTTAAGACTATAGCTATGAGAAAGAGGCTGGGGCATGGGTGAAGTGCAGCATGTTGAGAGCAGCCCCTCAGACTCATGGAGGCCCTCTGGAAAGGCTTCCGTGTTTCTTGTGTGTGATGTAAAATATATAATCCTTTAAAATTAAAGGTTTAAAATTTAAATCTTTGGTCTCATTTCATATAGCCAGGTATTTAATAAATCAGGATTTCAACTTTGTGCATAATTAGGAAATCAATGCTTTTAAAGGAAAAAGAATATCACTTTCAACTCCATTATCATTTACCTGCTTGTAAATATGCGCATCTACAGATACATAAAATAAACATACATGTGTGGTGATCCTGGTATTGTGGATACAAGATGGAATACACATGTGGGATGGATATGTTTTATGTATAAGATGTGTATATATTCAATATATACATATGATATATATTCATATATGTGAATATAAATATATAATATACACATTCATATATGTGTGTTATATCTTTATACATGTGATATAGGTGAATACATATATCTGTATGTGGGGTGGGTATAGTTACAATGCATGGACATACATGAAAAAGATTATAAGAGTAGGTATGTAAATTTTGAGTAATCAATTAGAGTTGCAAATAAAGTGTAAAACAACAGTAATATAGCAAATGAACTATTTTTCCTAGGATGTTTAAAATGATCATCAATGGAGGGAAAATGACATATGAAATTAAAGGTTGTCAAATTTTTTAAAGTCTAGGAACCTAACTTTGGCCCATTGTTTTTTTCTCCCCGAATCTCTATCTTCTCTTAAGGAAATGATCACAGTCTGCCAACCTTCTCCAGTGTTAATCATTTGTTCAGATGCAGGAGGTGAGGCCAGGTAGCTGCAGGTTCACTGGGTGAGCCTACCCTTCCCCCAGCATCCAGACACTGACAGCCTCCCAGATATCCTAGGAAATGCCCCTGCAAGTACCTCAAGTGTCCATAGCATCATTCCAGCTAGTTATGTCAACTCAACACAAGCTAGAGTCATTGGACAAGTGAAAATCTCAGTTGAGAAAATACCTCCCCCATATTGGCCTGTTGAGGAAATACCTCCACCAGAATGGCCTGTGGGCATTTTCTTGATCCATGTCTGATGTAAAAGTGCTCTGCTCCCTGGCCGAGCAAACCATGAGGAGCAAGCCATTAAGCAGCATTCCTCATGGCCTCTGCTTCGGTTCCTGCTTCCAGGTTCCTGCCCTGACTTCCCTCAGTGAGGAAGTGTGACTTGAGAGTTGTAAGATAAAATAAACCCTTTCCTCCCTAAACTGCCTTTGGTGTTTTATGACAGTAATAGAAGCCCTAAAACAGTGTCCCACTGCCACTTTAGCCAGCACATGCTCTCCACTGCATGTCCCGGAGAGAGTGAGCCACCTAGGTGTGCAGTGTAGGAAATACTGAGGTAAGGACATGTCAGAGGGCCAGGAATAACACAACAGGAAGGAGGACTGAGGAGGAAGAGGAGGGGGGAGGGGGAGGAGGAGGAGGAGGAAGAGGAGGAGGAGGAAGAGGAAGAGGAGGAGGAATGTCTGAGCCTGATATCCAGGAAAGTGGCCAACAAATGGCTGCCAGAAACTCCTTGCCTATACTTTCATCAGAGAATCAGAGGCTCCCTGCAGATGGTCCCTGGCATTGTGTATACAAAGGGTTGTGCCTCAGTATAACACATTTTTGGCCTCTGCCAGGCCAAGATATTAACAATGTCTGTCCAAGTCAGCACGCTGGCTTTGCTTTACAACTTATCCAAACAGATCGCTGCCCCGCCTACCATAACTATTTTTACCAACTGGCATGTTCTCTCACTGTCTCTGGTTCCAGGTTGGCTGCAAGCTCAGCCTGGTATTCTTCCAGTACTGTATCATGGCAAACTTCTACTGGCTTCTGGTGGAGGGTCTCTACCTGCACACCCTCCTGGTAGCCATCCTTCCTCCCAGCAGGTGCTTCCTGGCCTACCTTCTGATCGGATGGGGTAAGGGCTTCATATTCTCCATCTTGATTCCTATCTCATTTGGCCAAAATATGTAGGTTTCTGTGCAAAACCCTACTCCAGGGCATACTCCATGGTCACCTTGGGTGCACTGAGGGTTCCATTGATGTCAACAAGGAGCTGGTTTTATGTGGGTTTTTTTGTTTTGTTTTTATTGGATATTTTAGTTATTTACATTTCAAATGTTATCCCCCTTCCCAGTTTCCCCTCCAGAACCTCCCTATCCCATCCTCCCTCCCCCTGCTTCTATGAGGGTGCTCCTCCACCCACCCACCCACCCACTCTTGCCTCCCGACCTTGGCATTCACCTACACTGGGGCATTGAGCCTTCACAGGACCAAGGGCCTCTCCTCCCATTGGTGTCAACAAGGCCATTCTCTGCTATATATGTAGCTAGAGCCATGGGTCCCTCTATGTGCACTCTGGTTGGTGGTTTAGTCCCTGCGAGTTCTGGGGGGTCTGGCTGGTTGATTTTTGTTGTTCTTCCTATGGGGCTGCAAACCCCTTCAGCAAGGAGCTGGTTTTAAGTCCTTTAGAATTCAACTTCCATTTGCATCCCCCTTACCTTAAATGAAACGGTTGCTAATAAGTAGCAAAATAATTGTTCCTCTCCCTTTTCCCAGTCAGCTCATATCAGCAATGAAAAAAATCAGAGGAGTAGGCCGAAGGGCACACCTACCTCCTGCTGGGAGCCCAGCCCTTTCCAGAGCAGGAAGGGATGAAAGCTTGCATGACTTAGGGAGTAAAACGCACAGCCCCTCAGACAACAATAGAGCCAGTGAGCGTGTCTCCCTCTTACTTGGCCTCTCTGTCTTCAACAGATAGGTTTCAGATTCTTGGCTTTCAGACATATTTGTCCTGGCTGCTTAGTAAAATATAAGTGCAAACCTTCACATATTGATGAAGACATTAAGTGAGAACTTCCATATGGTCCTTTGATTGAAAATTCCTCTTTACATGTTCTGGTTCATGAGTACCAGGGGTGGTGCTTCCCATTGATGAACAGGAGCAAATCTGATGGGGGTCTCTCCACAGGCATCCCCAGTGTGTGTATAGGTGCATGGACAGCAACTCGCCTCTCTTTAGAAGACACAGGGTAAGTGCTATATGTGCATCCATGCCTGTAAAACAAGGCCTGCTGGTACTGGTAGAATATCTGAGAGCTAAAGAAACTTGTACCGTTAGAGACAAAAGATTTCCAGCCAGTCAAGGCATTTCTAGGCAACATTTAGCACCCCGTGATTAAAAGACATGTAGATGATGGTCATGGGCAAGACTCACTACAAGTCTCAGTATTTAGAAGATGGCCCAAATGAGAGGTGAAAGTTAAGCCATTTCTAAATTTAGCTAAAATCGGGACAAGCCAGGCAGAATGAGTGATATTTTGCATGACTTTTTGGTGTCCCCAAGAGAGCCAAGCAGAAACAAGCAAGTTTATGGGGGGGGGGTCCAGGGGGGAATGCATTAAGATCAGGCTATGTGGCTGCCTGGATAGCCTCTGTGAGCTCCTCCTCTGAGAACTTCTGAGCCTAGAGGTAGTAACAGGCATCCCTAGCCTAGATGTATCTCACAAAAGACCCCAGGGTAACAACTGTCCACTGGAGAGTATATCACTCTGAGTGGTTGGCCTAAGCCAATCTTTCTCTTTAGTCTCTGACTTTACACTGACAACAAAAGTGAAACTCCATCCACCCACCCAGCAGTTGTTCCTCAGCTGAATTCAATGGCCCGGTCACCCTTCGGTAAGCAGGACTGACAACTGAGGTAGTGTCGGCTGGAAGGCACTCTTTGCTCTGTGGTTTGGAGGTCTCAGAGCCAACTCAACTGCCCATGCCACATTGCCAAACAGGCTGGGGCCCTAGGCCATGGAACTCTGCCCTTGCTGGAACAGTCAGCACCTACTGTGAGCTGTAGCCTTGCAAAATCACACTTTTTGCTGGAGATAAACCCTACTGAAAGTCAAGACCACTTCAATCACTCTCAAGGCACATTTTTAATTCTTTGAGACAGAGATATAAACAATTTGGAGGACTATGTTTTCAGAAGGAAGAAAAGAGCCTTCATGGCATCCAGAGCAAGTGAGAGCACATGCCTTGAATTAACTAACATCACAACTGTGAGACTTACCAGCCCAGGAGCTGCACTCCGTGCTACCTCGCCATTAGCAGACTGTCAGGTTGACTCACCCAGGAAAGCCGCTTCACTCTACATGCAGGGCAGTTAGATCTAGTTGGAGGTGACTGTGCAATCAGAGTCTGATTGGCACATTGAGACCGAGAAAGGGGAAAGTTGGTTCTGCAAGCTTCATCTGAGAATCAATCCTCACCCAAACAGTTCTGCCCAGAGCCTGGTTTATATGCTGAGTCAGAGTGACACCAGTTTCTTTCTCTCTAACAGTTGCTGGGACACAAACGACCACAGCATCCCCTGGTGGGTCATTCGGATGCCCATTCTAATTTCTATTGTAGTAAGTAGCTGCCTTTGGAGAGGCTATGCTCTGCTTTTCTTTTGTGTACCTGTACCATACAGAGTATAGCCACCCTGCTTCACTGTGTGTAAGTGGCTACCAACTTCCTACAGGGCCCCATCACCTCCAGAGAAACACCCAGGGAAGAGTGGACTCCAAGGCAATAAGACCAGAAGGATTCTAGACTTGGAGGAGATTAAAATAGTCTGCTGCCCATTTCCAACTGCTCAGTTAACCACAACTTTATGCAGTAGTACCCTCAATGCCCACACGAGGTCCTCTTTGGTGCAGTGGGCAGACCTAGTGCCTGGGGTAGATGGTGGCAAAATCCTATAGATGGGTGATCAGGGATAAGATGTAAAGGTGCTCACAGATCACACAGTCCTTTCTTGTCTCTGTGCAGGTCAACTTTGCCCTCTTCATCAGCATTGTAAGGATCTTACTTCAGAAACTAACTTCTCCAGATGTTGGTGGCAATGACCAGTCACAGTACAAGTGAGTATCTGCTTGTCCAGCATGATATGCAGCAAATATGCAGCAAAGTTCATGGAGAGTAGAGCCTAATGCCAGGATACAGAAGGTCCTCAAGGTACCTAGGTGGCCCTCTAAGGCTCAACGTGCACTGACACTGGAGTCTGCCGGCCCAGCACTCACAGGGGCCAAGAAACCACACTGTAGGATGATGGTGCTAAAAATAAGAACATTCTCTCATGTTTGCCATCATGCATAGAGCCTTCATGTGAGAGTGTTCCTTAAATGTGTGTCCTTTTCTGTGATATCACAGCCTGACATCTAGCTCCCTTTAACCACACATTGTTCTTCGTATGTCTGTCCTCCCAACCAGAACTTGGGGCTGGTCCACACAAGCACAGCTGGCCCTTTGTGCCTAGACCTGCTTTTAGCAGTAATCTGACAAGTGGTGTGTCACTTTGACTGGCACAGACTCATGAATTTTACCAGCTAATTTGTGATAATCCAAGGAATCAGTAGGTTACCCATAATTCACAAAGGAAAAATATATCCCAGCTCAGGTGTGATGTGAACATGATTTCAGCGATGTTGTATTTGGTGCAGCTCAGAGCCTGGGCTCAGTTTGGTGATGCTGTATTTGGTACAGGTCAGGAGCCTGGGTTCAGATGATCCTGTGCTGGCTAAGATCTGCATCACCCTGGGAAGTGATCAGCTCCCAGCCAGTTGGAAGTTAACACCTGCACCCAGGCTGCTTTTCATAGAAAAAAAAAAAATGCAGCGTGATGTGGGTGCTGAGCCAGCAGGATGGCTGAACAGAGAGGGGTCTTCCCTGTATGCTGTCTCCTCTCCTGTAAAATGGAATGGATGTTTGCCTGTTGGGTTTGAGAAACAACTGAAAGACATTCAGTGCCTGGCACAGAAGAATAGAGAAAGGACTTGGTGGGCATTTAAGTCTTAGTTGTGTCATGCTGTGCACAAAATACAAGAAATAAGTTTCTCTTTGTGGAAGAAACCTGCCAGGCCACACATAACAAGGTATAAGCTGCCACATGGTGCCTGATCAGACATAATGGGTCTCATGCATCCCCTCTGCAGCCCTGGAAAGCAGGGCGGGCATTCTTAGTCGCCTTTCAATTGGATTTGGATTTTCGGCAAATCCTGTTTAGTGTCTGTGCTGACCTTTTCTCTGGGCTCCTGGGGAGTGTTAGTGAAGAAGGTCTTTGGATGGATACTTTTATTTTGGAAACAATTATATAGGGTAATGAAGTCTGTGCTCTTCCAGGGTGATGAGAAGGGCAGAGGGCTGTTTCACCCCTTGGGTTGTAGCAAAGAAAGACTAAAGTCCTTCCTCTCCTATAGGCTTTCCTAGGACAGATGTGTAGATAGGTCATGTAAATGTCAGGACCTGGCAGCTTCCATATATAACCTTAGCTAAAGGAATTGTGCTCAAGAGCCTGCTGACCCACCCTGCTGGGCACAGAGCCTTGAGTGTGTGCATTTGCAAGGAAGCAGCTGCAGTGACATCCGGTTGGTAGAGATACCTACCACTTGCACCATGACCATAACAGAAAGTACCAGGCTTCTGTGCAGGTTATCAAATGGGAAAAACCCTGCCCTTGATCCCCAACCTGATAGAACCCAACATGTGGAGGAAGGCACACATCTCTAGAATTTGCATACTCTGTGTCTTAGAGTTAAGACTGTGATAAAACTTCACGACCAAAAAGCAAGTTAGGTAGGAAAGAGTGTATGTGACTTACATTTCCACAGCACTATTCCTTACTGCAAGAACTCAGGATAGGAGCTCAAACAGGGCAGGATCCTGGAGGCAGGAGCTGATGCAGAAGCCTTGGAGGGTATGGAGGGTACTGCTTACTGGCTTGCTCAGCCTGCTTGCTTGCTTGCTTGCTTGCTTGCTTGCTTGCTTGCTTGCTTGCTTTTCTCTTCTTTTCTTTTCTTTTTTGTTTGTTGGGTTGGGTTGGTTTGGTTTGATTTGGTTTTCGAGACAGCGTTTCTCTGTGTAGTGTAGTCCTGGCTCTCCTGGAACTCACTCTGTAGACCAGGCTGACCTGGAACTCAGAAATTTGCCTCCCAAGTGCTGGGATTAAAGGCGAGTGCCACCACGGCCGGCCCTCAGCATGCTTTCTTATAGAACCCATGACCATCAGCCCAGGGGTTGCCTCACTCACTGGGCTGGGCACTTCCCCATTGATCACTAATTAAGAAAATGCCTTACAACGTGATCTTTTGGAGGCAGTTCCTCAATTGAGGGTCCCTCCTTTCAGATAACTCTAGCTTGTGTGGACTTGGAAGGGAAACATTTGAAATAAGTGAGAGAAAGTTTTCTCCTGTGTTAGAAGGTATCTTAGTTAGGGTTTTACTGCTGTGAACAGACACCATGACCAAAGCAACTCTTAAAAAGGACATTTAATTCGGGCTGGCTTACAGGTTCAGAGGTTCAGTCAATTATCATCAAGGCAGGAACATGGCAGCATCCAGGCAAGCATGATACTGGAGGAACTAAGAGTTCTACAACTTCATCTGGAGACTGCTAGCAGAATACTGGCTTCCAGACAGCTAGGATGAGGGTCTTAAAGCCCAAGTTCACAGTGACACACCTACTCTAAGGGGGCCACACCTTCTTATCCTGCCACTCCCTGGGCTAAGCATATACAAACCATCACAGAAGGTAACGAAATGAAAAAGAGGAACAGGAACCAGGAGGAGCCTCATGCCTCCCCTAGCTGAATCTAGAGGAGATAGGCTGTGTGCTTAGTGATAGTAAGAAGCCAAGAGAGGGCTTCCGCATGCCTGTGTACCCTCCAGCTGGCTGCTAAGATGAGCACTCACTCCTTAGCAGTTGGAGGCACCTGGGGATGGTAAGCTAGATACCTGGTCCCTAGTGTGGGGCTAATAGGACAGGATAAGGACAGCAGACATCACTAGCAACTGGACAGAAATTCAGATTTTCAGACTGTTGCCCAACTCTTCCTGTTTCATAATTCTGATGAGGCCTGGAATCTGAGCTGCCACAAGGCCTCCACACGGTTTCAACTCAGTAGAAGTCTAGGAAGCTTTGGCTGAGATAACTCAGATTCCAGGAAAAACTGATCCATAATGACTGGTGCCTATATCCGTAATGGAAGAACCCCCCTATATGTTTTTGGGGATGCTGCATGCAATCCCCCCCCCCCAGTTCTGAGAATGGAATCCAGGGTCCTGCTCCTTTCCAGTCCCACCAGAACTATCTGTCCAAGAGTAGTGTGGTCCAGCAGTTGGCACTTGTGACAAAGAACAGTAAATTCCCTGTAAGCTGGTGAGCCATACAATATGCCCTGTAGGAATCTCATCTTCATGAGTAAACTTGCATGTCCACATGTGAAAATTCTGCCCAAGCGTGCAAAGAAGCGGGTTCACAGGCACAAAAAGAGAGTAAGCATTTGTATATTCCCTGACTGAGTCAGCCTCTCAAATCTCTCATGATCTTGGGTGGGAGAATTGAGAGGCACAAGGCATCATGTCCTTCTCCTTCTACTAGGAGGCTTGCCAAGTCCACACTGCTGCTAATCCCCCTGTTTGGCGTCCACTACATGGTGTTTGCTGCCTTCCCTATTGGCATCTCATCCACATACCAGATCCTGTTTGAGTTATGTGTTGGTTCCTTCCAGGTAAGTATGGGAGGTGCTATGGGTGCCGCAAACTGTGGGCAGCTCTGACACTCTGTCTCTTTGCAGGGCCTGGTGGTAGCAGTTCTATACTGCTTCCTGAACAGTGAGGTAAGTCCTTTGTCAGCTGGAATTTGGCACTGACGTTGGGTCAGGAATTGGCCCCATCATCAACCTCTGCCCAGCTATGCCCCCATGCAACCAAGTCCAAACTTGGTTTCCTAAAGCCCCTCTTAGCAATACTTCCAGTCCTTCCAGCAAAATTGAGCCTCTGTCCTCCACCCAACTGCCCCTTCATGATCAGGTATTTATTTAGTTATTTAGTTAGTTACTGTATATGAGTGCTCTATCTGCATGTACACATGCATGTCAGAAGAGGTCATCAGATCTCAGTATAGATGGTTGTGAGCCACCATGTGGTTGATGGGAATTGAACTCAGGACATCTGGAAGAGCAAACAGTGCTCTTAACCTCTGAGCCATCTCTCCAATCCCTATTGTCAGCATATTACTCTTCAACCCAGAACTGAGTCCAAGAAGGTGTGGTGCTGGTGGGAGAGGCTAGGCCTCGTTGAGAGATACATCACTGTCCCATGACACACGAGAGTCTAGTTCACCTTATGTAAACTCTCCTTCCATAAACTTCCAATCCTTAGAATCTACCCACCCTATGTGTTGCTGGCTCTCTCTGTATGACCTTCACTTGATAGCCAGCCCCTTTTCTAGTCACTAAGGAAGGCTTTTACAGAATCAACATCCCTGTCCCCTCCCAACACTTTTTTCACTCAGAGTCTTTAAATGGGGAAGGCATTGATGAAAATCCTAAAGGACCCATGGGGCTGAGCCAAGGCAAGACATATTCCATACTAAATCAGACTCGCCAATATCCACAAGGCCATATCCTTTCTGTGTACCACCCCTATGTCCAGCCCCATGCTACATCAGTGTAGCCTGCTGGTGCTTGGCATTCATATGCATCAAAGCCAGATCTATATCCTCCAACTCTCTGTTCTGCACACCCCGCCCCCAACCCTGCACACTCATCCAACACCTTCCTGAGGCCTGAGGATTACTTCTCTCCTGGAGCCAGGAATGGGCATGGGCCAGACTGCTCATCCTGTGGCTACTAGAGAAAAGCTCTAAAAACCACACCAGCTGTTTGCTATCTAGTGGTTGAATACACGCTACGTGCTGCTTTGGAGGATTCACGAGTTCCTGCATTTCAAGCTGACTCTTCACTAACACGCTCATCCCCAGGTACAGTGTGAACTGAAAAGAAGATGGCGAGGCCTGTGCCTGACCCAAGCTGGGAGCCGGGACTACCGGCTGCACAGCTGGTCCATGTCCCGGAATGGCTCAGAAAGTGCCCTACAGATACACCGTGGCTCCCGCACCCAGTCCTTCCTGCAGTCAGAGACTTCAGTCATTTAGCTGTGTCCCTTGTACAGAGCTGTCAGTGCTGCTGGGTTTGACATATGTTTGCTGGATTCCTCTGCTGCCCCAGTGTCTGGTGCCTTATTGGTTCAGCCCTGGTCCTTAACTCTGATCCTCATGTGTAACTTGATTGAAACACCAATTATTATTGTCAAACTCTAGCCTTTAAGCCATCTTCTTCATAATATGGCTCAGCCATATTCTACTTTCAAAGAGAGCAAGGAAGCCAGGTGGCTGTGAACATCAAAACTGGATTCTAGTACCTATGAAGAGAACAAGGAGGAAGATTCCAGTTCCCCTACTGCCTCCTGTCAGGGGGAACCAGGTCCAGAAACAGCTGAGCATCACCACCCTGTGACACCCAACGCATGCCTATGGATGTCTCTGAAATTCCTCCTCAGTCTATGGCATACCATAGAAAGCAGTTGAGAGCAACCTTCTCATCCTAGAAGCTTCCTGGTCCCCCTAGCCTTGAGTTGTGTCCTGTGGAACTACATCTGGACAGCCACACCCTTGCCATTCCCTGGACCAAAGATAAGTCAAAGAGGATATTCATGTTTCATTGGCCAAACCAGGAACTCATATCCTCCTGAGGCACTTAGCATCTGCTGCTTCCTACAAGTGGTGAGCAGCTCTGGATCCCATGTTGTCATGAAGGCCCTTGTGACTTGTCCATTCAGCCCAGGGTTTGTTCTCTAGCCAATAGAAAACTGTTGCATTGTTAAAGAAAATCGCCATCTTAAAAACTGTTTAAAAAGAGAATTGTTTTATCAAAGTATAAAACAGCATCAAGTATTCCTACCCGATACTTGCCAATAACAATCCATATTTTTCCGATGTTTTTGCAACTGTGGGCAAGCAGACCTGAGGAAATGCTTGTCGTGGTTGGAAAAGCAGCTGAAGACAGAGAGTGCCTTTCCCTGCAGTGCTCAGAGACCCTGGAAGACTATGTCGTGGTCCAGTGCAAGGACTGTAGGTTCTGTACCTAGTGTTCTGGCACAGCCTATGTAACTTCCCCCCAACACACACACACACACACACACACACACACACACACACACACACACACACACACCAAGGAAACGAGCTGCAAAATGTGTTTCCTGTGGTTTCTGTGGCATGTAGGCCCCAGCTAGTATGAATACAAATGATCTCAACCATTGTGCCAGAGCCAGAGGTCTTGGCGGGGTCAGGAAATCACCAAAGTAGGGGCCCCACTCCCAGTACGTGGGGGCTTTAGTACAGAAAAGAAGTATCTAGAGACTAGCTGAGGCCCCGTGGCCTGACATGTGGCCTGAATGTCTGTCCCACAGAACTGCCCCTGGACTTTTGCCTCCATCAACGCTTGAAACGCCTCCAGTTTGTCTGCAACTGCATGGGGCAGGCACCTCAGATGATTTAGAAAACACCACTACCCTGCTGCCTTCCAGGGCTACAAGGCTAGAGAACAAGTCATAGGGAGTAAATGGCTTAGCTCAGGAACACTGAAAAGAGCTGTTGGCAGTGGCGATAGGTGGATGCTACAAGCCCTGGTGTCAGCCATGGCTCTCTTCATACAGAGCTCACTGCTTAGTCAGCAGTTCTGAGGACACACAGTTCTCCCATATCTGAAAGAGTCCTATCAACAACTGGGTATGACTCTGCCATGACCCTGAAGAGACATGTAGAACATGTGAACACAAGCAGTCACTGAGTGCACAGGGAATATTCAGATGTACAGGGACACCATTCTCTCAGCCCAGCATGTGCTAATGCTAAACAGAGCTGGGTCCTTTCCCTGGTAAAGAGATGGACTGATCATAAAGCGGCCACTGCTGGAACTCACCAATAGCAGAGGTGTAGTAACCATATGACCAGCATGTGACCTTACATGTTATATGTGGAATATCTACAAACACAGAGTGGAACTTAGCTGTGTATATACTTCAATAAACCTTATTTCATTCTGTGTGAGAGTCTGCTATGGATGATGCTGGGGCCCTAGAACACAGCTGCCTGCTGCTATACTCTTGAGTGCCCTGACTCTAGGCCATGCTGCCTACAATTACTCATAGAAGAAGTTGTGTCTGAGGTACCCAAGATATATAAGTGGCAGCCTGAGGATGTGTCCAGCATACCTGGCAATTCCTGCCCTGCAGCCATAATCTGCTCCCTTAGCTCTACAGAATCCGAGCCTTGTCATCAGAGCGAGCAGAAGTGTGTGTGTGTGTGTGTGTGTGTCTGGGTGTGTGTGTGTGTGTGTGTGTGTGTGTGTGTGTGTGTGTGATGTGCACATGCCTGTGTGCATATGTGTGCTTAGTATGCTTAAGTACATGTTATACTCATGTGTATGTGCTCATTTGTAAATGGTTGTTCATGAGCAAGCTAAAATGTGTCTGTAGATGTGCACATGCCTGTGCACGTATGTGTGCTTAAGAAACAACATGTTGTACATGTAAGTGCATGTGCTCATTTGTATATGGTTGTTCGTCGATTTTATGTGGAGTTCACATCTGTGTGCATGTGGAGGTGCTCAGATATAAATCTGGTGTGTGTGTGTGTGTGTGTGTGTGTGTGTGTGTGTGTGTGTGTGTGTGTGTGTGCTTATTTGTGGGTGCTTGTCGATACTGACCATTAGCCACTAGACAGATAAAAATCTGTTTCTGCTCCACACACCACACTGCTTGCTGCTGGGTAGTCAGGAACACTGGACCCTGGTATAAAATTCTCAAGAGCATGAACATAGAAGTCATCCAGACAGCTTCTGGGAAATTTCCTCAGAGAAAGCAGCAGGATGGGAGAGGAGGGCTCTGCTGGGCCCTCTAGGATCACAGTTGTCCTATCTAATTAGGGACGCTTGGAATGAGGTGCTTGAAACAGGACAGCTCTGCAGATGGGCCCAAGGGAGTCAGCCTGCTGGAACAGCTGGGAACTACACTGAGAACCAGCCCCAGCCCATCAGTATGAATATACGCGCTTGCTTTTCTTTCTCATCAAATGCCAGCCATTTTAAATCGGCTGCTTCAGATTATGGGAACTTTAGGAGATAGGAAACCTCAGACTTTCAGCTAATTGTCATGCAGAAAGCGGAATGCTCTGAGCTCAGCCTCCTGCCCCAGAGATAGTCACTGTGAACTGGATGCGGGTCCCAGGCCTTTTTTGTCACACAGACAATTCCTTCTCTTTCTCCTCTCTTTTAATCATGGAAATTAGGTCAAGCTGCATACAGGTTTTTAAGCCAGCTTTGTTCACGCAAGCCAGAGCGGAGGTCTTTCCCTTATAAACATAGGGAAGGTCTTTTTTTTTTTTTTTCTTTTTCAGGCCAAGATCCAGGCTCTGTTTCAAGTCCTCATTCTCCTGCTTCAGCCTCCAGAGTATCTGGGATCAGAGGTGCGTCTTCCACTGCCTAACTCAGAGCTATATTTTCAGCAATTGCCCAATAGTGGGTCAGTTCCTTAAGTAGAACTGAGGGCACTCATCTCTGGGCTAGCCTGAGAACCGAGGCCTGGGGTGGCAGAAGGCTGCCCCTTGCCACACTTTAGAGGTGTACACCCTTGGTAAGCCCAGTCCTGTTGATTCTTTCTTTTCTTTCCCTGGCTGCTTGGACAATGTTCACCAGGGCATTCATGTCTCTAATCATCTCTACAGCTTTCCTCTAAATCTAGTTTAAAGCAGAACCTGGGCCTGGATGAGTGGGCAGCCTCCCTTTGCTCCCTCTGCCATTTACAAACGAACTCCTTTATTCTTGGCAAATGGTAACAAGGGCAGGAGAGGGAACCCAGTGGAAGTCACAGCTCTTCCTTCAGGCTGTCATCATCACTGCCAGCAGGTGCCTCAGCGTGGGCTACAGGGACTTGGCCCTTACAAAGGATTTGGGACGAGTTTTATATAGAAAAGTGTTCTTTTTAGATGGAAAGAAAAGGGACCCTCCCTTTGTGTTCTCTGATGAATTAACAAGGGAAGTGGAGCCAGTGGCCATGTCAGCAGGTGGCCACCTGGCTGATGAAGACAATGCCCCTTCTAGACCTGCAGGAAGGACACTTGGTCCCCAAGGCTGCTTAGGACCTTTTTCAAAAGCAGCTTCTGTTGAACAGCTGGAGATAACACTGGAGGGTAATTACAAAGCAGAGA
Source organism: Mus musculus (assembly GCF_000001635.26). NCBI lineage: Eukaryota > Metazoa > Chordata > Mammalia > Rodentia > Muridae > Mus > Mus musculus. The sequence continues at coordinate 116,148,424 of NC_000078.6, forward strand.
CAGACTGCTCTCCTTTTAAAAGTCAGGGTTTTCATATCCTCAGTGTGAAGTTTTATGTAAAAATCTCCAAAAGGAACAGAAATTCAATGTCCTTTCAAAATTCTAGCTATTGTGGCTCAAATAATGTAGTTACAAACACAAAATATAAACTGAATTTTTTTAATCACAAAATAAATGATTACCCTCCTTTCAGATTTAAAGACACAGCACTATAACTCCTCGCTCCCCCAACTCCTGCTGCTGATGCGCTGGCTTTTACATTGCAATACAGATACTCCTTCCACTTGGGTGATACCAGAGAAAGTGTTCTTGAATCTACCAGCACTGAAGGTTCATCGAGGTCCAGTGTATGTGAGTTGATAGATGTGGATTCTGAACTCTAGTACCTGACGCCTGTGAGGGCCGCTCACCCTAGTGCCTCCAGTTCATTATCCCTGGACCCTCACCTCCTGCACCTGCCTCTTCCCTCTCTCCAGGGCTCTGCTTTGTCAGGGAGATGCGTTGGGAGATTGAAAACCCTCCAAGAAGTGAGGGAAAGCAGCAGAAATGGGCAGGGTTGGAGGGCAGCGGGTGAGACTGAGTGGTTAGAGGTGAGGGGCCATGTGGGGTTATGGGAAAGATGCAATAGTGAGTGACCCAGAGGGCTAAGTGGGATTGCCAGCAGAGCCCAGTAACACAGAACCCAAAGTCCAGGTAGTCATTGATGTGTTAATTAATATCAAACAATATTAATCTATATTTATTTTGAGTGGATAAACCAAACAGCAGACCAGGCCAAGAGAGGTTTACGTGGGAGAGGTTTATTGTGCAGTAGAGGGACAGCGAAACGGGTAGAAGGGCAGAGAAGAGGAAAAAGAGAGAAAGAGGGGGAGAGAAGAAAGAGAAGAAAGAGAGAGAGAGGAGGGGGTGATCTCCTAAGTTATACAAAAAATGAGGTCACACCAGTGAGGGTGGGAACTGAGCCAAGTGGGTTGTGGGATTGAGGGTCATTGGCCTGGTCACATAGTTAAACCGGGGCATGGAGTGTCCTGGTACTAGCAGTCATGGGATTAAGGATCTGTCTTAGTTAGGGTTTTACTGCTGTGAAGAGACGCCGTGACCAAGGCAACTCTTATAAGGACAACATTTAATTGGGGTTGGCTTTCAGGTTCAGAAGTTCAGCCCATTATCATCAAAGTGGGAACATGGCAGCATTCAGGTAGGCATGGTGCAGGAGGAGCTAAGAGTTCTACATCTTCATCTGAAGGCTGATAGCAGAACACTCACTTCCAGGCAGCTAGAATGAGGGTCTTAAAGCCCATGCCCACAGTGACACACTTACTCCAACAAGGCCACACCTACTCCAACAGGGCCACACCTTCTAAAAGTGCCACTCCCTGGTTGCCAAGCATATTCAAACCATGACAGGGCAAAGTGGGGCAAACTCAGTCCCAAAACATAAGCAGGACCTCTACAGAGCAGCACCAAGCACAGGGTGAGCGGTGGCAGGTGCCAGGAGTTCAATCCCAAACCAGCCCTGGCTTCTCAGAGGCCCCATCCAGGTTCAGAATGAGACCCTTGTGGCTGGCAGTCCCCGCTCTCCCTGGGGTCAGTCACACCTGAATGTGGAAGCAGCTCCATTGCTGGGAGCCACAGTGGTCAGAGCAGCATGTATAGGACAGTACCACGGCTAGGTCAGGTCATTGGAGTCAATGACCATCATCAGGAATGACAGACTCCACAAGACTCTGGGTCCAGTGAACCAAGCTCTGCTCCGGTGACAGCAGTTCCCTGACCTCCCTGCAGGGTCTCACTCCGATAACCACTGTACAGGGGCCAACGTGACTTATGTTCCAGAGCAGATGAGAGACCTTCACCCAGCATCCTGCAAATGTACCCTACACTCGGTCACCACCAGGACCTGCCTGGTAGCTCCAGAGCCACTGTGTGTGCTAGAATAGACTCCTTGATAACCTTTTTACCAAAAACTTGAAAGGGCAGGATGCAAACTCCAAAAAGTAAAAGTAAATTAAAGCTAGGTGCTCTGGTAGCCTACAATAATGACAGTAACCGTAAGTTCAAGCTATGCACAGCATGATGAAAAACATTTGGTGGTTTTAATATAGTGAATTATCATAATATAGAATAATATCCTCTGTATCCTGCAACATATTAATTCCCAAGTTTATTCACTCTAATTTCTTTTTTTTCCTTTTAATTGGGAGAACAATTCGTTATAATGAACCAGAAATACAAGATTCCACTGAAACTGAGCCACTGACAAAATACAGTTGGACTTAAATCTCAAGAGGGTCAAGTACAACCAGTTAAGTGGATTAGACCAGGATTGGTTCTGGATAAACACAGGTAACTGCATTTCCACATTAACAGCACATGACTTCTTCCCAGCAGTTTGTAAGCAGTCTCCCATCCTGTCTCTTCTGCCAGTCTGCCACACCAAATGACTGCTGCTTCTATTCTTGAGGGCACAAGCCTTTGGACATGACACAAAGCCAAGAGGAAAGCTGAAAAATCTTATTTTAACGTATAACTTGTACATACCATATTCCGTATGTCAGCTACCATTTATGTGGTGTCCATAGGCAGCACTAACTTTGATCAAATCAAAGTTGCTACCATGTGTAACCATTCGATGGCCCATTCACTATATTAAAACCACCAAATGTTTTTCATCATGCTGTGCATAGCTTGAACTTACGGTTACTACCTTCACCATCCACATAGCAAACACACCTCTGGCTCTAGCTATTATTAACAAGTAGCTTTTAAGAAAGATGTAGAACTCTATCCCAGAGACCACCCACTAGTGAGAAAACTAGGTCCTTCTGGGATCATAAAATTATACATAGGAATTATTTTTAAAATGTCAGAGTATATGACATGTAAGGCAGAGGATAGAAACTTGTTCTGTTCACAAGCCAATGCATTCCCATTCAAACAGAAGTCTGGGTAAACAACAAAACAAACTCCTAATTCAGGAGAAAGTGGGGTTTCATATAACACTATCAAAAAGTAGATGGAACTGACTAAATGCACCAGTTGGTTGCAGGTAAGTCCACAGCCTACTGTGACAGGTCCTTACAGCGTCAATCGGTGTCTTCTCTTGTTTTCTCAAGGCTGTTTTATAGAAGTGGTGACTTTAACTAGAGTCTAACAGGCAGGCAGGCAGGCGATCAGGCGTCAGTCACTGGTTTCAGTCTCTGTCTATGCCATGTAGACATCAGATTTCTACATGTATGCATCCAATTGGTTGTCCCGCTGTTTCTTGTAAGGGCTCCTCTCCTCCTCTATGACCGCAGGCTCTACCTCCAAAGCCCCCATTTCTCTAACCTATCACACCAGAGCTCTTCCACCAATTCTGATATGACCCATACCTCCAAGCCCTAGGTTCCCCTCTCCCAGGACCCACACAACCTTGAACACTGTCTTAACTTGAACCTGGTCTTAAGCCCATTCAGAGAGCTACAGCTCCTCCACTCTTGAAGTGGCAGCCGGCTCTAAGGAGTGTTTAGGCCTCTGCCTCCAATTGCTCCCCTGTCCAGGGCACCTATGGGTTGACCTAAATGTGCCTGGATGTTACTCTTGCCCAGGCTTTAAGCTCTTCTTTCTGCTTAAGTTTTAATGCTGCCTGCACAGAGGGTCTATTCTCCAACTTCTGGGCCAATCTTGTGTTTCTGGCACTGGCTAGCTGCTGCTGCTGCTGCTGCTGCTGCTGCTGCTGCTGCTGCTGCTGCTGCTGCTGCTGCTGCTGCGTCAAAACCCATTTATTACTGGCATTAGCTGTTGCTGCTACATCAAAGCTCGTTGTTTATTACTGGCATTGCCTGTATGTTCTTCAGCATTTCAGTAAAGCACTCATTTAGAGGCGTTTTGGTGGTGCTTTTTAGCACAACTTTCACCGCTGTCTATGCAGCCACTTTCAAATCCAGGGATTTAAGGAGCTTCCAGCAATCCTGGGGCTTCTTCTGCCCACCAATTCAGCTGTGGTCAGGATAGCACTGGCCAAACCTGGGCTGACAGACTATTGCTCAGATTAACTACTATATGGTTGGGTTTCATGCTTAAAGATAGGATACAAAGGTTTCCTCATTGTGGATTGGGTACCTAGCTGGTGATTCTACCGCTTGTCAGGCCTGCCCTTCCTGACTTTTGCCTGTGCCACCTCAGCTGGCTCCACCAAAACACCAACAAAAATAGTTATAAAATAAAAATAAATGAATAAATAAATAATCTATTTACTCTAATTTCTAAAAATAAAACTTTGAAGTGTACATTGCACTTAACCCAGTAATTTTATTTCTGGAACTCTTTCCTAATTTAATACTCCAAGTTAAACATAGTCATAGCAATGATATATTTTTTAAAAAACTAAAAATAATCTAATGTTCCATCATTTAAAAATGGATAAATAGTTATTAAGAATATAGAATAAAGACTCTGGCTTTGCAGCCCACTTGGAGAAGGTGATTCCAAGGACTACGGTCTCAGTACTATGGGAAGCACTGTCCATACACAGAAGCACCAGCTCGCTATACTGTGTCACCTGGGAGCATCCAGTAGCATGGAAACTGCTTGCCCAGCCTGAAGCCTGAGACTTCCACCACTGCATTCTTCATAGTAATTAACTCTGTCAAGCAAACCATGAGTAATGCAGCACAAATTACATGATCTAGTTACTCACCTAGCAATGATATTATGTAACACAATGAAGGACAGCCACTTTGGATCAGATAAACTGCAGAAGGGGAGAGCATGGCTTATTCCACACGCAGCATTGTAATCTTTGTGCGAGTAGACCATACGGCTAACCAGCATGGCGTCTCTTTGCAGTACAGACACCATCCTGCCATTGGCATCTTTCCCTTTTCAGAGAGATAAAGAGCCAGTTCCCCAAGTGTGTGTGCACAGAACTTCAGTACACATGATTGGCGTTAAGGTCTGTCTTACCACTCACTTTCTTCGTTGTAACACATGGGCTTCCTATAAGCATCAAGGACGCTACACAATCAGGGAACAATGGTTAGGAAGAGGTGTGCTCTTTATCTACCTCTGAAAATAAATATCTACACTTTTTATTTAGGTCTTTCTGAACTTGCATTTTAACTAAGACCGAACAGTTGCTTTGGCCATCTTGTGTACCAAGAACTTGTGCAATGAGTCCTTGCCCCTGGTTCAGAATGGATTCAGAGTGAGGCTGTGTTTAGAGAGACCTTACAGAAATCACTGAGTCACAATGACCTCATTAGGGTCCAGCATCATTGCTGTGCATATGGACACTGGTTTTCCCTGCACCAAGCTGAAGAGGCTGTTCTTTCTCATTGGATGGTCTTGGATGTCTGAGGAGCACCTGACCACTGACCATGTATGTGTGCAGTGTTTGGGTCTGGCCCTGGTCCTTGTGTCTATCCGTATGTCAAAATTTCACTGTTGATGACTGATTCCTGTGATAGGTTTGAAGTTCAGCTTCCTTCTTTCTCAGTTGCTCTGCCTCATTAGGGTCCCTTAGTATTCCACAGGAATTTTTAGAATGAATTTGAAAGTCCGATATTAAGATCTTCAGTCAGTATTGCCTGCGTCTTCCATTCTGTGAAGATCCTCTCTCCGTACTTTATGGTATCCTACTGTGTCATAAATTTTTATCTTTTATATACTGGACATTAATGAATTGATATTTTGTTTCTGTATATTTTTCTGACTTAAAGTCAACCATGTCTCATTCACATATTGTCCTAGGCTTCTTATTTGTATACAGCATCTTTTGTATCCTTTTTCTCTTGGTCCCATTTGTGTCTTTAAACCTAAAGCAAGTATCCTATAAATAGGCCTTAGTTGGAGCATGGACTTTTCAAAAAAAAAAAAAAACTATTATATAAACCTCTAACTTTGATCAGAGAATAGATAAAATTCCTATGTATTTAAAATAATTACTTATTTTAAAAAATAATTTGCTTTTTCAGATAAAATTTTTAACGAATCAGTAGGTTAGTTTCTCTGTTAAAAGGCACATTTTTAGATTGCATCTAATATGAAACTATGCTAATTTTTAGAAATTACACCTAAAAGAATGACACTAGATCATTCACATAATTTAAGAATTTCATCATTGTATCAGATTAAACTAAAATCTTAAAACATTTCATCTGACAAAGAAGGGGGTTTTGTGTCTGTTAACAAAGGTCATATTTATAAAATACTTAGTAAATGCAAAAAGAAAATATCAAACAAGAATGGCAGTAGTAGATTCTTTTTTAAGATCCATGACCTCACTAGGCCTGGGAAGTCAGTTGGGTCTGTAGTTACCGGGGACTGCTCCCTTCCTCTTGAGTAGCCCTCAAATCCACCAACAAATTGCTGGTCATTTTTGTGGTTTTTAGATGTCATAGTTGGGCAGGACTATTAATTGCTTCTCTCCCTTGACAGATTTCATAGCATTTTCTGGTACCATGAAAGGTAGACCACAGAAGGAAAGCTTTCAGGCTAAGTCCAGCTGGAATAATTGAAACCCTGTATGCTAAAGTATGCAGTGCCTTCAGCAATAGGTGTTTACCTATGCAAGGCAACCAAGGGCTAGAACCATAGTCTATATTGTCGTGGAGCCACTCTGACTACCCTGACCAACCATTCTCAAACATGGTACTGGGGACAAGAATATGGTGTGAGCACCCTCTCATCTCTTCTCTTCAAGGACCTTGGGCTCTATGGAATCCCATAGCCAAACAGAGCAAGTGTGCCAGCTCAGCCTTCTGTTCCTCTTCTCAAAAAGCTGTAATGTCACCCTTAGGATTTTATCTAGTTCAGTCACCTTCCAGAAGCCCTACCTCCAAACATCATCATGACTTCGGGGAATACGTTTCTAAAACATGAACTTTGGGGGGAACATATTAAAAGTGCAGCACCAAGAAAGCCCATGGAGAAGCTGTCTATCCTGGTCAAGTATCTGGGGAGGTAACCTCAGGGCTCACCTTCCTGTTTTTCAGGCACCTTTGGGTCATTTGTTTCTATAAGCAGCACCCTCAAGGAGAATCTGTGATCATATGAAGCCACAGAAGCGCTGGCTCTTTCCAGCCTTCTTGCTTTAGCCTATTGGGAATCCTGTGTTCAGGTGTCCCTGCCCTGTGCAGAGTCCTCCTGGGCAAGTAAGGCCTTGACTAAAGCATCCAGGACTGTTTTAGAGGATGACGGGGTAAGAAAGCAGGCAAGGGATTGACCCAGCCATGCTACCTGTAAGAGATACACAGGAGGTATTGGGACTGCGACCAGCAGGTACTGTGAGAGACAGAAACAAAGCAAGCGATTCCTATGTTCTACTGTGCCTGGGGAATATGGCACCTCTGAGACAGGGCACTTGCTCCCAGACACATGCTGCAGATGTCACATCACACAGCAGAACAAACCGTGTCCCCGGGGGTCAGCAGACTGGTGTGAATAGGCAGATATTAACTATTTTAGGTTCATAACAGTCATAGGCCTTGGGATGGTGTGGCTGGGCTGGTCCTGTCTGCTAACCCCTCATCACAAAGTCCGACGATGTCCGAAGATGTCCGAAGGGAGGTGTGTACTGGCTGGTTTTGTGTGTCAACTTGACACGAGCTGGAGTTATCACATAGAAGGAGCCTCCCTTGAGGAAAGGCCTCCATGAGATCCAGCTGTAAGACATTTTCTCAATTAGTGATCAAGGGTGGAAGGGGGGAGGGGGGAGGGGGGAGGGCCCCTTGTGGGTGGTGCCATCCCTGGGCTGGAAGTCTTGGGTTCTATAAGAAAGCAAGCTGAACAAGCCACAGGAAGCAAGCCAGTAAGTAACATCCCTCCATGGCCTCTGCATCAGCTCCTGCCTCCTGACCTGCTTGAGTTTCAGTCCTGACTTCCTTTGGGGATGAACAGCAGTGTGGAAGTGTAAGCTGAATAAACCCTTTCCTCCCCAAGCTGCTTCTTGGTCATGATGTTTGTGAGGAATAGAAAACCTGACTAAGACAGAGGTGTTACCCTGTTTTGTGAATGAGCCTCATCATAAGCAGAGTTGCTTTGAAGTAACTGAACTTTTTCTTTCTTTCTTTCACTCCCTTTCTATTCCCCTTTCTCCTCCCTTGTAATTCTTATTCATTTGTTGCCTGGCTTACACTCTATCAACTCAGACTTGGGAGAAACTCATCCATTAATCAATCATGTAAAGGAATCCATACACATTACCTAGCTTTATACTCCACCAACCTGTGGAATGTGTGCCCCGTGGGACAGTTTTCAGAGCCTCTTGTGGGCACAGGCTTTCTGATGTATGGGGTCTTAGTCCTGAAAGGATGTCTTACTTCAATTCTCTTTTCTAGAACAATCTGAAGGGTGCCACATTCTCAGAATAGGCATGTTTTGTTGGAAGGGCCACATAGAAGGAACATTTCAAGGAGGGGAAACTGCAAAGCCCTTGACTCTATGTGCCTGGCCAGAGTAGTTACATGCTGGTACACGTTCACTATAATTCACCCACCTGACACTTGGGTTAGACCTGAATGTCGTTTCTTTAACTCACACTGCTCATCCCACTGGCCTTTGCTGTGCTTCTCTGTGCCTCCTCAGAGATACATGAAACTGTCCCATCCCCCTAACGATGCTGGATGGATGGCTCCAACAGCTCACTGCTCTCACCTTGACACAAAGTCCTAGCGTCTGCATCTGTGAGACAAGTTGGAATTTATATATTTCCAGTGGAGATTAATAATTCATTAGATGCTGAAGTAGAAAAACAAAGTACCGATTAATCAAGGCTCTGCTGAGGCCTGCTTTGCAGCCACCAGTCTGTGGGGATTGGCAGTGCTTTTACACTGGAAGTAGGTCAGGACCACAGAAAAGCAGCTCTCATGCACTAGCATCTGTTCGCACTAATCACTGTACACAGCTTTGGGTCTTACTATAGTTTTTATTAGTTATCCCAGCTGGGATTTATGTCTCAGGAATAAAGAGCCAAGAATGGGAGGAGTTACCCTCGAAAGATCCAGGTCATGTGGTGCAGGGCAGGGAATATGGCTGACTCAATCTCTTTGCCCATAGAGCCTCAGAGTATCAGATCTTAGCACTCTAAGGAGGGAGACTCAGAGGGTACAAGTCTTAGAAGTCTCCCTAGGGCTTGGTGCCCAGCAAATATATGCTGTTTGTGACTTCCCTAATACCAGGTACAGGCCAACACAAAGGACCTGTCCAAGGGAAACTCACGGCTCAGACCTGATCTATTTACAGGTTGAGTTTGGGTGAAGCCAAGAATAATTCTGAGGAGAAGCAAATTCTGAGATATACTCCAGAAAAGAGTGAAGCCATGCAGGACCTGCCCAGAACTTGTAAGGCAAGGCTCTCTCACCCACCCAGTCGTGACTTGCAACAGGCACCACTGAATGTTCACCCATTTTCTCCAAACATAGATTTCGTTTAAGTAGGCCACTCGATGACGGTGGAAACTATGAGGGCTACCTGTGTGTGCCATAGTGTGAGTTCTGTGAGAACCAGACTATGGTTCTCCTGGTTTTAAGAGTACCTGGAAGATGGTAAACATCTCCCCGCACCACCACCACCACCCATCCTGGTAATTGTTCGACTATTTATTTAAGGACCTAAAGCACAAGAGAAAAGACACATGTGAATATTTGAGTAAAAGTAACAACCAGCTGTGGCCTGTTTTGAAAGAAAGTGTTAGGTATGGAGGAAAAGAATGGGAGCCTCCCCATTCATCTGTTGGGCTAGGCATCAACTCAATTCCCCTGGCTCCAGCTCAAAAAAGATCCTTCTTTACCCTGGTAAGACAGTACTTGCAGGTGACATTTTCTATAACACTAAAGAGTGTAAGCCACTGGATTTGTCTTCTGTGCCCTGTCTTCAGAACAGACCCGCAAGTGCAATCCAGAAAACTAGGCCTAAAGGAGACCCCTGATTCCCAGAACCAATCCACTAGATCAAGAAGATCCTTGCCCCATTGGGTCTGCAGACAAGCAGAAATCAAGAAACCCTTGATATACCTTCTCCCTCTGGCCCTGTAGAAACTACACTAGGCATCTTACTGAGCTCAGCTTGCAGTCTCCTAAGAGACTGGCTGGTAAAGAGAAGTCAAAAAGGCATAGGAAGGTTAATCTGGCTCTAGCTAGCAGTCTTGTAGAGTCACACGCCACTGTGTTATAGCCAACAGGATCAGCTGCCAGGTCCAAACTCACCATTCACATAGAACACTGTGCATTCACTAAGCAGAACGTTAATGTAATATTTCACAGAACCTGTAGAGAATGTCCTTCTAACTCATTATCTAAACTCAACCTTTTTCTCTAGCCTAGCTTTTCATTTTTAATCGCTAGGCTCACAGCCCAGTATTTGTCAGCTTACTCTGATCGATCAGCAGCCATACTGAGAAACTCAAAATCCTAGCTGCTGAGAATACAAAGGAATTGTATCCTCTTGACCTTGACCTTTTGATTCTCAAAAGTCTCTTGACCTTGTAAAGACAGTTCCTGGGGCACATCTACTCAACCCTCAGCGTCATCAGAATCAAAAGCTCAGTTGCCACACATGAGCCATAGCTGAGGTTAAGCGTCTTGAAAGTTCACCTAGAACACAGAGACTGCCCGGGGACATCACTATCACTATGAGTGAATGTTTTGGAAACCATGCAATAGGGGAGTAATGGGAGATCATGGGAAAGGGGGTCTCAATCTATCCTAGCAAAGTCCATTCTTTTCATCACATGGCCTTTGTCTTGGCCTTCGAAGCATATGTTTTCTACTCTGTTCAAATATTATTTCAGTACATTGACCGAGTTTTGTGGTGTGCGTGGATTTTTGGATTAGTGTGTCCTATTTTGAGGACTGTAAATCACTTTTAAACATGCATAAGCTGTTTATAAAATAATTTACTAAAGTGGGACTCAGCCTGCATTAACAGCTGAAAAATCACTCCACAGAGACAGCTCCATGAAGCTGACGCCAGAGGACAAGCTAATGAGAAGTGTGGCCCCTCCTACAACTGCCTCCCTGAGTGTACAGCTCATGCATGCCAAGATGACGACGAGGCCGGCTTACTCCCATAGCCCAAGTTATCTAAGATGTATCTCAGAAGACCTCCAGACTAGGGCCATGTCAGAAGTTGACAAGGTTGGCATAATGCTGAGCAGCAAGCAACCTAGCCCCAAACACAGATTTCAGATCCCCCGAAAAGCAGCTGCTCCATGGCAACAGGCCTCAAAAATGTATGGAGATCTCTGAATTTTGGCTGTGTGAAGCAGGGCAAAGCAACACAATGTGTATAATCCTTCAGCGTCAGCTACAGAATTCAAGCCACCAAACGTGCATGACCCTTCCTACTTATTTACCCACCATGTACAAGATAATTTCATATTAATTGATTTTCATAATCCACTGTGGATCAGTCAGCTACACAGATAGATTCAGGATTGACCACAGATTAGCTAACTGGCTTCTGCAGTTGTCATCCTTAGACTGTCCAGCAGGCCAGGCCAGTAGGTGGTGTTTATGTTCCAGACTGCAACAATCTCTTCTTCATGGAAATCTGTGTGTTCTTTTAGGCTCTCTGCATGAGTTGTTTGCTGAGACTGTCTAAGTTTACTAAAGTCAGCCTGTTGGAAAGCATATCAAATCCACAAATGCCTTCATAGCAGCATCTGAATGGGGCTTTGAGAGGCCTAACCATATACTGGCCATGTGACAGCAGAGCAAACCAACACTCACTGTGACACAAGCATGTAGACCCAAAATTAACTTCTTTCTGCATAAGTCATGGTTTGGAGCCCAAGAGAGCTGAAGGGCCCGTTTCTGATTACTATTTCCTACAAGAGCAAAGCCTGTGAGAAAACATGAATCCGTTGAGAATTCAGCAAGTCATCCTTTTTTTTTTTTTTTTTTTTTGGTTTTTCGAGACAGGATTTCTCTGCGTAGTCCTAGCTGTCCTGGAACTCACTCTGTAGACCAGGCTGGCCTCGAACTCAGAAATCTGCCTGCCTCTGCCTCCCGAGTGCTGGGATTAAAGGCATGTGACACCACCGCCCAGCCCTCAGCTGTCACATCCTTGATTGCAGTGAAGATCTGAGCTATTTGCCTTTAGCATATGAGTTTCATTCTTGATCATCCAGACACTCCCATTTGGATCTCCTTAGTTTATGCTTTTCACTACAAATCAGAATGCAGCTTGAAAAGACTAAGACCAAGAGAAAAAACGCGAGGAATCCATCAAACTTGGCAAGCGTGGCACTGCTACCCAATTTCTTCTTTAATAAAAGACCACTTAGGTCACAGCAAGATGCAATAGCCATAGTAGAAAGGTACTCACCTCGGTCCTGCCCCGTAATCATGACTGTCTATTGGCTAAATGTGACCACTTCACTGTGGTTTTTCTGCACAGTTTTTTATTTTAATTTTTTGAGATTATAATATAATTACATTATTTCTCCTTCCCTTTCTACCCTCCCATCTCCTTTAAAATTCATGGATTTTTTTTCACTAATAGTTGTTAAATGTGTGAGTGTGTATACTAGTATCTAAATATAACCTGCTCAGTCTGTATAATGTTACACATATGCATATGTATGTATATATATATATATATGTGTGTATATATATATATATATATATATATATATATATATATAGCCATACAGTGTGTTCTTCCCTAGGAAAACTGTTTCTCCTGCTTCCAGCATTCACTAGTTGCCTGCAATGCTTTGAGTAAGGGTTCAGGCCTTAGATTTCCCCCATCCACCTTAGCATAACCTCTTATTGCCAACCTTGTTCACCTCATGTTAAGGCAATAATGTTGGAAAGATTATAAATGGATGGAGCCTCTGACACTTCTAGAGAACACAATCTCACAGCAAACTTCCTGTTCCTCTGATTCTTATAATCTTTCTTTCTTCTTCCCCTTCCACAATGTTCTCTGGCCTTTAGGCTCAAGAGTTGTATTGTGCGTGTGTCTTTTTTGACTAAGCTCCACAATTCTTCATTTTGATTGGCTATGGTTTTGTATACATCTCTATCTGTTTCTAAGAGAAGTTTCTTGTTGAGTGGTAAAGACTACACTTATCTATCAGTATAAGGGTAAGTATTTAGTATGTAAATAGGGATCCTGCTAATTGAATAAAGTGGACACAGTCGGTTCTCCTTCAAGATCTCTAACTTCACTAGCCCTGGGTAGTTGGCCAGGTTTCCTGTCCTAGGCATGATTTCCCTCCTATTGTGTGAGTCTTTAGCCTAATTAGAAAGGTGTTGCTTACCAACAAAATATGTGTGCCATTGCTTTACCGTTAGGGCTACCATGCCATGCTGGTCATTGCTGTGGTTCAACAAACTGTTGCTTGTTTCCCTGGTTTGGGACAAGCATCTTCCAGCCCATCAAGGCTAACCCTCAGGGAGGAAGTTTTCAGGTCAGTTTTAGCTCAGGGGCCTGTGAACAATATGCCTGAAGTGTGCATGATGTTCTTCTGCAGTAGAGACTTACCTTCCAACTCTGGAAGACAACCTAGGGCAATAGCAATTCCCTATAACATTTGGGAGTCTCTTGGACAGCCCTGACCTACAATTCCAAAGAAGGATTCTTACGCCTTGTATTGGAGATTTTGTTAAATGGTCTATGGCTCTTGAAGGGAGCATGCTCATACAGAACATGAAATGTGTCCCTTGTTAAAACACCTACCAATGGGAAGGATCACACACAGAAAAGACTCTCTTTGGTGGCCCAGCCCCACAGAACAGGCCTTTGTCATTGCTTACAGTAACCTTTAAGGACCATTGTGTAGAGACATCAACCTTTCCATTCAACCCTATCAGAGTACCACTTCAGATGTCTTGTGGGCCCTTGTCTTTCTCCCATGAGCACCTGTGTCCCCAGTTTGCTGTGGCATTCACTCAGAATACCACCCTGTCTTTGTCCAGAAATATAATGTGTGTCATTATTCTACAACCCCATGCTTTTCTCTCTTTGATTTATAGTCTTGTTTTTCTTGGGTATCATTCCTTAGGAACCATCCTCTTTGTTTTGCTGATACACGTCTGTCAATTGACCTGGAGATCACCAATTTAGCTAGGCAAGGTAGCTGGCTGGCCAGGAAATAGCAGGATTATAAGCTTGTACCATCACACCTGGCTTTCATACACAGGTTCTGGGAATCTGACTCAGGTTCTCACAGCTGCATGGCAAACACTTTACCAACTGAGCCATCTTCCTGAGCCCTGAAAAACATTTAATCTACAGTTGCACCTTGATAACCTATAATTTGGCTTATTTCCCTATACCTCCCCAGGATCTTAAAGATGGTCTCTTTGACCCTGGTATTCTATGCCCTTTTCCTTGGACCTTTTCTTTCATAATCCTGGGCATTTGGTGAGTATGGTGGTCTTGGTTTAGCATCCTCTAATTCTGGGATTTTTTTTACAAGTCTTCAGTAACTTCCACCATTCGTGTTCTCTCTCTCTCTCTCTCTCTCTCTCTCTCTCTCTCTCTCTCTCTCTCTCTCTCTCTCTCTCTCCCTCTCTCTCTCTCTTTCTCAGTTTTTACGATTTTATTTAAACACAAAACATGCACACTAGCCATCTATTCATTTTCTTTGTTGCGTAGCCTGGCGTTGGGATTGGTGACTCTGATTGTTGTGTCCTGCCAGCAGCTCACATGTCTGGGTTCTAGTCTGGAAAGCCATCTTGGAAACCTGGAAGAGAAGAGGGGGGCTAGGCGGCGTGAGAGAGAGACGGAACCAAGACAGTCAATCTGATCAAGGTTCAATTTTAATGTCAGCAAACACGCTTTATAAAGAAGAGGGGAGGCCCATCCCTAGCCATGCAAAGTTCCTTTGAAGTAGATAGGTCAGCCTTCTAGTGGAAACTCGCAAAGATAACATTTCGGTGCAAAATCCGGAAAATCTTGGAAGAGAACCAGTTCGGCCTCAGGCAGGTTGGGCCTCAGGCAGGTAGTGGCACATCAAAGGAGCAGCACAGCAGATGGCTCTGCTTAAGCGGATGGTCACAGCTAGCCTTGCTAGGCTGGAAGGAGATAACATCTGATGGTCAGCTGTGCTGTTCTTTCTACAATGGCTTTTCAGTTCTTAGAGGACACGTTGTGTGCAATCTCAGCACAGTAAGATTTGTTGCACAGCAGCAGCACCTCCAGCTCCTTGACATTGTGGACCAGGAACTTGCAGAAGCCGCTGAGCAACACTGCTTGGTTTTCTTGTTACTCCCGTAACCAATGTTGAGCATCAGGATTTGGCCCTTGAACCTTCTCCTCACCCTGTTGTTCATGCCTCTGGGTTTCTGCCAGTTTCGCTTAATTTTCATATATCAGTATGACTGGTGTCTGATGAACTTCTTGGTCCTCTTTTTGATGATCTTGGGCTTCACCAGAGACCAGAGGGCAGCCATGATGCCGCAAAACAGATGGCAGCCACCTCGTAGGCAGCACCGAGGAAGAAAACCATCATTTTCTCTTTTTGTTTCTCCTGGTTCCCAAAAGTCAGGATTGTGAATGACAACTTTTTTTTTTTTTACAACACTTTGTCATTTAGTTCTGCTTTTCAAGGTATTTCCTAGTGTTATTCCCAATTTAATACTGAACTTTTCACTTTGTAGGTTATGGGTTCTTTTTCCTCTGGATCCATTTCCAGTCTCCACTGGTTTCCTGTGGGACCTTTTCTCCCTGTAACATCCCCACCTGCTTATTTACTCCCTCAGCATCACATCTTCATTGGTATGCCTGGCTCTTTCATGTGTCAGGACCTTCTTTATATGTTTGCTACCAAACACAGAGCACAATGGTACACACCTTTGATCTCAGCACTCTGGAGGCAGAGGAAGGTAGATCTCTAACTAGTTCAAGGCCATCTTGGTCTACAGATTGAATTCCAGGGCTCATAGTAAGACCCTTTTCTCAAAAAAAAAAAAAAAACAAGACAAAAGAGTAATAACAAAAACATACATAATTTGGTACCGATGTCCAGCACAGAGGTCTCCCTCTAAACTTTGCTTTCCATGTGAAGAGTCTCCCACTTCCCTAACAGCAGCCAGATGCCTAAGAATGAGTGTCCCATGCCAGAAGACACAGACACCAAAGTCTTATTACACAATATTGCAAGAGGTCCCTATATAAAGAGCAGCCCTCTCGAATGAGAAAGAGAAAAGATGTGGAGCAATTGCAATGCTTCGGAGCTTGCGTTTCTATCTGAAGGAAGCTGAGTTCTTCACAAAGTCAGAGAATGTATCCTTACAGAGCTGGGCAGGACCAACGTGGTCTCCATAGAAACACCCCTCTAATACTGTATGGAGACATCTGTGCTCAGAGGAGAGCACCTCTGTGGACTCTGTCTAGATTTCTCCTCTTCAAAATACCAGCTCCTCATACTTGGGTATAAGCCTAGTTCTTTACAGGACCCTCTCACCCACTGCACTCGGAACCCTTCCATCCACCTGCTGTTTGCATTGTTTTCTTATACTTGAGCACTTGGCCAGCCACAGAGGACAGAAATTCTCAGTAAGTGGGTGATTTGTTTATAAAAAGATAAGGAGAAATGGGGTATGTTCTATAGGGGGTGGTGAGGTATCCCTTCCCCATGAGGGACCAGTCACAGGACTGTGTAGTATAGAATAGAGTTTATTCAGGGCATGGGGAGGGGAGTTAAGAGGGTAGTAGAGGCAGAGAAAGGCAGAAAGAGGAAGACAGTAAGGAATTAAAAGCCAGCCATGGCCACGTGGAGAGAGGGGAAAGAGAAGAGTGAAGGGAGGGAGGAAGGGAAAAGCCCAAGAGAGCAAGAGAGAAGCAGGAGAACAAGAGAACAAGAGAGGGAGGAGGGGGCAAACAGCCCCTTTCATAGTGAGTCAGGCCTACCTGGCTGTTGCCAGGTAACTGTTGGGTGAAGTTTAGACAGAATGTCAACAGTGGGGAACAACAGTGTGTGTGTGTGTGTGTGTGTGTGTGTGTGTGTGTGTGTGTGTGTGTGTATGAACTTTCCTGTGTGACAGAGACTTGTAAAGGTTTGGGGAATCATGAGGGAATATCAGGAAAGAGTATGTAACAAAACCCAACCACACAATCTGTAAGGAATTTAAATTTGATGCTTTTTCTATTGAAGCAGTAGCCCTTCTTGTCTTCAACACCTCACAACTTCTCCCAGACCACAATGACTCAGTGCTTGCTCCAGCTGGTGGGTTTGACTATAAGAAGAGAAGATCTATGAAACCCAGCTGTCCTGAACATGTTATGTGTCTTTTAACAATGTCAGAATCTATTGAACAATCAGTAAGTTCACAAGTTTTGTGGTATGTGATTTGCCAAGCTGTCCTGATCTCCTTGATAGCTGTATGCTAGACAAACACAGGTCTCTGGCCCTGGCTTTGGGATCAACAACCCTTCCCAAGCAGGTATCTTACCAAAATCTGGGACCCAGGGAAACATCTTCCATGACCTTTTCATCACCATCATGCACCTAGAAAGCCGTGTGTCCAACACTGTACAGCACTCACTCCAGGGGAATCTGGTCTTTGCCCCCAAAGAGTTTGAATTTAGAGGAGGTGCTGATAAAACTCTCATCATCGGGCAGCTGTGAGACTCACAAAATACAAACTGTCAGGAATTCAGAGAGGGGAAGTGGAAAGTGACATTCTGTACTTAGGAAGGGACTACAGTCATCTGAGCCACAGCAGACTTGGGAATCCCTCTGTAATAAAAACCCAGCTCTGGAAGCCAGAGGCTTCAGTTCTAGAGCACAGCAAGCAACAGTGCCCATGCTGCTGTGTTCCAGGAGGGTGCCTGCGTTTCTTCACAACACTTGCTTCCCTGCTTTGTTCAGTCTGGGCTGTGATCCCCAGCACCGTCATCCAGTCTTCAGGCGAACACCCAAACCTGAAGGATAGTAACAGGTAGTAGTTACGCTCTGAAACTACTCAAGAAAAAAGAAATATGTAAATACATGTTTTATTCCTACAGGGCGGTAAGCTGCCTGGGTGTCTCCCCATTCCCTGTTGGAGTGGCACCATAGCAACTCTTCGTGGTCCCCTTGCTTCTCTTGCTTCTCTTTATGCCAGCAGTAAGGCACCATCTCATACCCTATGGGGCCAGCATTGTCCCCTTGATTTTCAGAGATGGAAGGCATCTATAATTAAATCAGAAAGGCAATTCTTCACTCATCAGAGTGACTCCTGGAAACTCTGGCCAATTTTTTTAAATGCAAAACAATTTCATATAAAATTTTTAAATGTCTTCATAATGTTTTAGCTGATGCATGGGCCAAACAAAAAAAAAAAAAAGGGAGAGTATAAAGGTACCAGTCCTGGCCACCTGTACCCAGTTAGGATGATTGTCTTAGTTAGGATTTTACTGCTGTGAACAGACACAATGACCAAGGCAACTCTTATAAGGACAACATTTAATTGGGGCTGGCTTACAGATTCAGAGGTTTAGTCCATTATCATCAAGGTAGGAACATGGCAGTGTCCAGGCAAGCATGGTGCAGGAGGAGCTGAGAGCTCTATATCTTCACCTGAAGGTTGCTAGAAGACTGACTTCTGGGCAACTAGGATGAAGTTGTAAAGTCCACACACACAGTGACACACCTGCTCCAACAGGGTCAAACCTTCTAATAGTGCCACTCCCTGGGCTGAGCATATATAAGCCATCACAGTGATGTTTGCTAGTCTTCAAGATACTATGGATCTCCATGTAAATTTTAACCTTTTGGGATAAGAAGTGTTCGCACACACATGCATGCACACACACACACACACACACACACACCACCATCACTACCACCATCATCACTACCATCACCACCAAGCATAAAGCAAATTCAGCCAGTCAGCTTCACTGGCCCTAGTCCGGTATTCATGTCTCCTATCCATAAGGTCTTCATTGACCAGGGACCAACAGAAAGGAGGAAAGATACCAAACTGAAGGGAAGGGAAGAACAACTTGCTATTCATAAAAAACAAGATGGCTAGAGTTAGTGTGCCTGGCAGAAAGGACAAGGAAAGTCTAAGACAGGCTGCTTAATGTGACTCATCAACAGCCAGAGAGTTGGCAAGGTGCCAGACCTCTGCCAACCTCATGCCACCTTTCAAAAAGAAAAGATAGATATATAAATGTCATAAAAATGAAGTCACAAATTTCTGCAGTCCAAGAAAACTGCAGAATCCCATGGGTTTTTCCAGATGCTCCAGTGCCATAACAACAAGAAATAGCCCAGCAGAAGGCTTTCCCTGCTTCTCATAATTCCTGCTCATACTGATTACACAGAGAACTGGCTAGTTAAGGTTCTGGGAGGCTCAGTTTGCTGAACTCCCTTCCTACCTTGGTTTTTTGGTTGTTCTTATTGAATAGTTGGCTTTTGGTGTGTGTGTGGTATATGTATGTGTTTTATATACATGACACAAATGTATATTGTTGTAAGAATACTCCCAGGAGGTTGAGGCAGGAGGGTTGTAATGAGGTCAAGTTGCCTGGACTTCAGAGTAAGACTCTATCTACACACAACACACACACACAACACAGACTCAAAAGACACACATACACCACAAACATACACACACACACACAAAACACAGACACAAATACGCACATACACCACAGAAACACACACACATGAACACACAGAGAACACACACAAATGCAGCACAATCACACAGACACAAAAAATACAGACACACACATACACACAGATATACCACAGACACATACAAACACACACAGAGACACACACACAAAGACACACACACATACACCACAAACATACAGACAGACACACACAGGAACACAGACATGAACACGAACACACACAAACACACACACACACTGTCCAAAAAAGAAAATGAGCTCATTCAACATGATCCAACTATCAGAGAGACTGCCACGCACAGCTCACTGTGGGCAGCAGCAGGGACACCCACTGGTGACTCTCATCCATGGGAGTGAATTGACTCACCACAGATGCCTTCAACTCACACAAAAGAAAAGTCCTCAGGAACTTGTGTCTTGGAAAGAGACCTCACACAATTCTAACAGCTTGTCAGAGCACCTTACAGGATGAGACTGGAGCCCAGACAATGAAGGGTCAATGGTGGGAGGGGAAATCTTGACTGGGTCTACTTAGACAGTCATAGCTCCAGGCCCTCTATTGAAGCTTTAATCTCATTTCAGATCCTGAAGATGGATTTGAGAGGCTCAATGGTTCTCTTTGTCCCTCTTCCCAATGTGATCGTGTTGTATAAATCTTTTCCACTTCCCACTATTAACTTGACTCTTTTAATTGTCTTATTGAGGATCAGAGGTTGAACCTGGCTTGGGGCACAGGCTGTGACTTCTCAAATTCAATAACACTCCCAGGAGCTTCCACTGATGTGAGAGACATTTTAGGACTTGTTTCCCCCTCAGGCACTGAAGCAGAAATTAAGGATTCCAGAGCACTGCTGAATCATCTTGAATGTTAAGGATGTCTTTACTGTAAACACCTTTTTCATGTTTATTTTTCTTTTTAAAAAGAAAAAAAAAAGCTTAAGATGGGGGAAACTTGACTCCTAATTGACAGTTGTTAGACCTTTCCCAGGTACCCTAGCTTTCAGTGCTGGAAGGTGCCATATGTCCGGACTGTTGAAAGAAAATTGCCACCAACAGCTCTGCTAGACATAAAGCCTAAAGGCTTCAGTTCTATCATTCCACATGCTCTGTGCTCACTAGAATAGTGGCTTGAGTATTATGGGTACAACCAACTGCTTTCCAATCGGATTTAAGGCTGGATCAATAGGAGGGAACTCACATCATAAGGCTGGGTAAAAGCCCATGGCTAGTAAAGTCGTAGGATCCAGTGCAGAGGCCACACTGTTGTTTTGTTAGATAGATGTGGTGTGTTTGTCAAATTGCCTTCTGATAGGTGCTTCCGCTCGCAGGTTAGTGTTGGTGTCGGCCTCTAATAGACCATGGAAGGAAAACTCCTTTTTTTTTTTTTTGCAGTGGGAGTTGTACCACAGCATCACAACAGGTCAAGCTCCAAGACTAAATGCTTGCTTGGTGCTTGTGAAATGATAACCCAAGGCTTAGCCCTAAATGGAAGAAAAGAATCAGATATGTGTCTGCTCATCCCCCAGAGCTCAAGGCACAGCACAGAAGATGAATATAAGAGCCAGAGGAAAGGGTGTTATGTAGCAGTATTTCCTGGATAAAGAAGAAAGGGGGGGAATCTCACGAGAACTGTGAAGTAAGTAGAATCTTTCACCTGCAATCTGTCTCAGTGCTTTTCTTTGCTAACCCTGGAAGGAAACTTTGTTATTTAACAAGGCCAGCAAGATGGAAATTTTCTGTAAGAAGTAAAACAGAAGCCCGGACTCAAGAGGAAGAGTGAAAAGGAACCACAGTGTCCCAGCCAGGTTCGGTCTGCTCAATCTTCTGAGTATGTCACTTGATGCGGTGACACTGTTTACACTGGTCAGAGCATGCAGAGACAGCCAAGACATTATTGGGACAGGAGCCAAATTTGTAGTCACTGATAGAATCAGCAAGCTTGGTGAGGAAACTAAGAGCCTCTCTAGAAAGAAGAGGAACGAATAGAAAACACAACACAGTTACCAAGCAGAGGTTGTCAGTCAGGACCTGCAGAGAACGAATCTAGCAGAGAAAGTGGGTTGCTTTGCTCCATTATGGGCTTCCTCATGAAGGAAGGCTCTCTCATGGAAGAGACAAGCAAAGCCAGACAGCATAGGCTCTAAAATTGAGAAGGGTTATCCCAGAGAAGCAGATGTCTAGGAAGTTTTTCCATGTGTGGTTTATGAAATAGATTTCTGTGGTGGTTTGAATAAGTATGGCCCACACAGTATCATATATTCAAATGCTTGGTCACTAGGGAGTGGTACTATAGCCCTATGAAACTAGAAAGTGTGGTTTTGAGGGTTTTTTGTTTTTCTATTTTTTGTTTTGACTTGTTTTTTTGGTGGTGGTTTGGTTTTGGTTTTGGTTATGGTTTTAGTTTTCCAAGAAATTATTTCTCTGTATAACCACCCTGACTGTCCTGGAGCTCGCTTTGTAGACCAGACTGGCCTTGAACTCACAGAGGACCAGGTGCCTCTGTCTCCTAGATGTGGACTTTGAGATTTAAAAGTGCTCAAGCTAGGCCCAATATCTCTCTTTTACTCTTCCTTCCACCTGCTGGCCAAGATATAGAACACTTGGCTCTTTCTTCAGCACCATATCTGCCTGTACACTGCCACGATCCCTGTCATGATGATAATGGACTAAACCTCTGATCCTGTAAGCCAGCCCCAATTAACTATTTTCCTTTACATGAATTGCCATGGTTATGGTGTCTCTTCACAGCAATAGAACCCCTAACTAAGACACTTTCCAACCTGTCACCCACTGGTGGCTATCCATCCAGTAATATGTATTTAGATAGAGATTCGGGGAACCTGCTTTTATCATGGGCCTTGTAGCTTAGGAAATGTCAGCTAGGCACAACATAATTGTCAATTCTTTGTTTATCCCCCCCCAGAGTGATGGGGTAAATGAAACTACACACTCCT